>NC_134470.1:29146939-29445289 GCF_964194025.1 Convolutriloba macropyga
TTTTAAATTTTGTTAAGAAAAAGGAGAATCTGTACAATTTTTAGTTAGATCGGAGTTTTACAAAATGCAGAAGAGTTGTGAAGCTTTCGTTAAATGCAATACAGTTGATGAAGAAGGTGAATAACCTAACAATCTGATTTTATAGATGATTAAAGAAGCATTTTGAAGAAGATTTGCATTTTTTAATTACTAAACTGCTAATTGACATTGCTATTGAAGTTTTGTAGTGTGAGCTTGAACTCAGAATCCCACACTAAAAAAAGCTTTGTTTATAGAAGCGCTACATCTCGCATGTACTTAAAACGAATAAAAGTTACGAAATAAAGAAAAGCAAACCAGATCAGAATATGAAGAAATGAGAAGATGTTGGCTTTCAAAAACATCTGAACCCCAGGTCAATTAACTTGTCTTTTAAAGAAATAGAGAAGTTAAAAATAGCTATGCGCCAACTTTGAAAAAATCTGATCACAAAAATCAAATGATATGGATTTTATTTATAAAAATGAATATTTATATATAAATATGATATAAAAATAAGAATATTATGAACTAACTTAAGAAAGTTTCCACGTCTTTAAGACGAACATTCGTCAAATTGGGTTTTGACAAGCGAAAATCAAAAAATATAGTTGAAGGTTTGAAGCGGGACAACTTTGCCAAACCAACACATCCAGATTGGCAGCACCCTCACCCTCACTGTTGGTACAAAAATATTTTTAACCAGATACCTTTAACGTATCAATAGGTTGCTGGCTGTTTTAAGTTTGTTTGATACTATTTGATAGTTTAGAACACATAGGTTTATCTGCTTTACATCTCATTTACAAGATTTTACAGAATTAATGTTTTTTATTGCTTGCCTTCTTTATTGGTTCTTCAATGGTTTTTAGTTTGCCATTAGCTCTATATAGAACTAAAACATTTTTTGAGCCGTTGTTCTTCGAAATAACTGCACAATACTATAAAAAACTATAACAAGAGAACATTCATTTGAGAAAAAACAATGAAAAATGTTTCATTTTCCGAAACTGCTTTGTTTTTCTTTACTGATGTTTGATAGACACTCAATGACCTCCTCAACTGTTCCGTGATCAATTGATTCATCTAAAAACAAAAATTTTCATTTCATTGGTTAATAAAAATGACAGTGAATATCAGTTGACCGAAATTGTACAAACAATAAAAATGTCCGAATATAGGACACATGAAAACAAAAAATAATCTGTTTTTTTTTCTGCTAAGAGCTTCTAGGCAAGACTTCATTTAATAATGAGCAATAAACTTCGATGATTTTTTTTTTCATTCTCAATTAATTTGTTGTTATCTTGGCAAAAAATAACAACCAAGCAAGCGCAGCTATAGTCTGGCCATCTGCCAACTATGTTTTTTGTTTTCAGCAGGAAGTGGGACGAGTGCCATTGAACATCTTTAGTTTTCCCACACAAGGTTGAGCTTGAGTAGCAGTTTTCTAATTTTTTTGTACAGTTCCCATTTACAAAGAAACGAAATGAGGAAAGATCTAAAAGCTGTTTCTTGAAGTAGTGGTCTTTCCAATCATAGCCTCATCTAATTGGACATGTTACTAAAATATCTGTCAGCAATAACACATAAAGATAAACTGTAGGCAATCGTTTATCATTGAAACTAATTTCACCAAACAATATAGTGACAGTTTGAATAATTCCGTTTATATCATCCGCAAAAATCGTCTCTGCGTGTCACTTTTCCTGACGTTTAATGTAAAATTTTTTCCTTCCTTCTATTTCTTTGAAAATGATTAGCCAGACTGATTAATACTCATATCTGAGTGATTAAAACACACTTTTCGGAACTAGTGTACACAATTGCTCTGACCTGTATTTCCAAAACTCAATCCAAAACTGAACGCACAATCCAAAACTCAATCATCCTATACTGATGTCCCTCTAACTCTTGAAATAAAAACAGAGAACAAAACATTCATTAGGCGCATCCTAGGTCTGAAAACCGAATTATTGCCTCAAAACCTTTAAAAAAGCCGATCATTTAACCGAACTTTTTTTCTACTAAAAAGTGCTTTTCTACTAAAACTTTAAATTTGCTGGCTGTCAGACACTGCCCAATGATATTTCTCACGCTTCATTCATTGCACTCCAAATATTATAATACAACCTTCCCATTGCAGTTCTCTCAGGCTATGAATGCTTTCCTATCTACCAAGATTGAGCCTCAGTAGAGACTCAGAGGGTGAGTTTGCAAGTTCTTTAAATCAACGCATAGTCGTTCAACTGGATGGTAGACATATTAATACATAAAAAGCAAAACATGATTTTTTGTATATCTTTTCCTCTGTTTTAACCTAAACTTTCTGACCCGAAGAATCGCGATAGAACTTTTTCTGGTTTGATGGAAAGTTTCTTACCTCATCTGGTTTTGATGGAATGTTTCTGTTTCTTGACGAAAATCACTAGCAGAATCAAATTTCCGTTTCTGCAGCTGCTGAGACGCAAATAATAAAATTGTGTTTGAGACTGAAATTTATAAAATGTATTTCCACATCCTATGGTGCTTCTCTGACCCTAACACAAATCTACTCAAACAACACTGAGGTTACAATTGACGCATTAACGACAACATTCAAGCTTGAATTGCTTACACACAAAACTACAGAAACGCTTATACCCATTCATAACGTGAAGTCGGATGCAAAAAATATCTAAAAACATGAAACAAAAAGACGTTACCCAGGTTTAGGTCCAGACCGAAATTGGTTTATGATCAGACCCAGTCGAGCGCACACCCGTGTGTTCCCAGGCCGAAATTACAGGGTCCGGACGAAGATTCGAGCGCACTACATTCTGGACCGTGGTCTGCAGATGGTCTGATCAGAGGTCAATTGGGTCTGCAAAGTCTGATCATAGGCGGATTCGAGCGCACTTGGGTCTGATCAGAGGCGACTTCGAGCGCCATTGGGTCTGATTATAACCTTTTCGAGCGCACTTGGGTCTGATCAGAAATGTTTTCGAACGCAATTAGGTCTGATCAGGGACCACTTCCAGCGCCTTACTTTTTTCATTTTTTTTGTTTTTTTTTTACTGAGAGATGTTGGCTCTGCCTAGATGCAATAATAAAGCAGCGCTCTGATCAGAGACTCATCTAAAATCCGATAGCTCTGATCAGAAAAAAGGAGTCCAGCTGATATCAAAGGCCGGTCCCCTTCAGAAGAAATTTTGATCAGGTTGAGACCACGATGTTTCTTATGAAAAGCTGTCTAAACTCATCCATCGAGTCATAAATAAACACTAAACGGTACACTAAATAAAATTTGTTCTCAACATTTGGGTTTCGTTCTCCTAAACAATACTTTTATAATTGATTTTCCCGTAAATTAATTAAATACTGCAAACATCGGCTTTTATGAAATGAATATATTATAGAAAAATAGAGAGATTTGTTCGTAAGTAAAATCTTTCTCTGATCAGACTATTTCGAGCGCACTTGAGTCTGATCAGAACTGGTTTCGAGCGCGCTTCAGTCTGATTATAAATGGCTGCAAGCGCAACTGGGTCTGGCCATAAATGCTTCAAGTGCAACTGGGTCTGATCATAACCTCTTCGAGCGCACTTGAGTCTGATCATAGTCTGATTAAGGTCTGGAAAATGGTCTGAATTTGAGTCAGGAAGACATGAAATCGGAAAAAGAGTTCGAGACCTCTTCGAGTGGCAACGACGGAGACGAAAGAATTGTTCTTCAAAAAGTTTCAACGAGTTGAGACTACAAAAAATGAGCCATGGAGACTACAAAAAATGCAGTGAGCTCATGGAAGATAAGCTGGCAGTAGAAAATTTGGTAAACTTAGCTAAGCGAACTGCCAAGAAAAACGTATGCGAGCCAAGCTAAAAATATATGAGTTCCTTGCTGAAGCTCAAAAGAATGGTTAAGATGCTGACATCTTTTCACTTGGGCCACGAATTATCCTCAGCAAAGTGGTTTTAATAGGGTTAATTGCTGTCAATCGGACCCAGGAGTACATCTTCCTCACTTAGAGAATAGCTCAAGTTCTGCTGACTGGGAAGATTCTTGATCCTGAGCGAAGTGATTATTTCTGCATCTGAAACAAAAGGCTGGCAGTTGGTGCAATTCAAACCCGGATTCATGAAACTTTTAAACCAGAGTCTCCAATTAAAAATTAGAAAAATTGAAACCCTTTGGAAGAGATATCTCATAATAAAAATTTTCCAGCACAGTCTTTGACTCCAATATCAGTCTCAGGCAGTCAGAATGCATCAGTTCTCAGCCGAGCCGAAATCCAAGCATGACATCACCACTCCGGAAACAAATTTTTAAATGAAAACAACAACGATGAGTTTGCAAATTATCAAAGTAATGAATAAATGCAGGAAAAAATAATTGTCGCTTTTCCATCATTGGTTCTTTCGAATCAAAGTCCCCAAGCTTTGTAGACATACAACATATAGCCCCTCATTATGTGTATTTGTACCGCAATGAGTGAGCTATGGTGGGAAATTTCCATTGTATTTATCTGTGAACGATTTGATTGCCCTAATATATTTCTTAAGTAGATCAATTTGTGTCAAGAACAGTTCTAAAATCACTTCTTTGTACTCTCTTGAATATGCCTTTGGATTCTTAAGAACTCAATGTGAAACCACAGTTCATCAATTGGGAAAAAAGTGGAGACTTACGAAAAAAGTGGAGACTATTATGTCAAAAAAGTATTTTCGTTGAAGACAAATATTTAGCCTGAGTGGTCTTTTATCTTTTATCTACGCAGAGTGATTTGCTTTTGATGAAAAACAATTGAAAGACAATGATTCAAAAGCTTGAAGAACTGTCGCACCATGAAGATAGAACTTTAAAAGAAAATGATGACGCAGTCAAAGCTCCAGATATATAATATATCATTGTACAGTGATCTAACAAGAAGACTCAAAGTGTGCTGGCCATCTTAATATTCAAATTTTGATCAGCATTTGAATTTGCACCTGGTTATTAAATAACCTCATGATAAAATCAGACAAATTCTAAGTTTTTTATAGACGTGTTTGCTATATTTAGCAACATCAGAAAAATTTCAACTTGAAAGTATTACTTTGACATTTAAAACGATTTCATTTTAATTATTAAAGAAAACAAAATTTTAAGAGATTCTTTAAAATTGTGTTTTTCTTCAAAACGTAAACTTCTAATATTTCGTTTTTTTTGTGACCTCGTTTTTGTTAGCTATCTAACATTTCGGTAGGAATTTGGTACGTTTCTGTGTCTTCAATTGCTATGAATGAAAATCGGATTAAGTCAATATGCCTACTTTTGGCAAATGTTTCAATGTGGATGCTGTTCCTTATATGTCGGGAAAACTTACAATCATATAACTATGCGAATGGCAGAGCATCAAAAAATATGTTATCCGATACGTCTTTTATATTTTAGTCCTAATTTTGTCACTTATTTTTTATGTTATCTTTGGCTATCTACAATTTTGGTATCATTTTGGAACATCACAAGTTTTTAATTTGCTAAAAATTAAAAATCAACGATGTAAATTTCAATTAACTCAACCTCCCTATTAACTAGTTTTTTTGAAATTTCAGCTGCTGGCTTCCGTTGTGCAATATGTATAGCTTTCAGACTTATAAGTTTTTGTGGCGAATTGCTTCATTCAATTATTTGCCAATCAAATGACCGTGAGGTGCCAAAAACTACTTTTAAGCTAAACTACAGTCAAGTTTTTTTTTATATGATGCTCTGCCATCCTTGTAGTTATATGTAATCAAGTTTGTCCGGCGTCCACATTCAAACGTTTTGTGAATAGTTTGCATGCTGCCTTGTTTGCAATTTATTTTTATAGCTAATTAAGGCATGTTTCAAATGTTTCAATTTGATACCAAAATTGTAGAAATTCTTAGAAATTGTGAAACCTAGATGATGAAATTATGATTAAAAAAATTAATTCGTAACAAAAAATTCGCTGTATTCTCTACACTCTGCATGATATTACTAAGACCACGTAATTTTTTTTTGTTTGATCAGAATTAGACTTTTATTTTTGTAAGCAGGCTTTCCGGGACTTTCTTTGTTTTGTAGCTCACGGTGTGTTTGATGCCTTATCAATTGTAGAGTTTCTTGTGGTCCAAGGCCTTTATATTGAAAATATCTTTGGGTATTTTCTTTGATTTATTGGCTTTCCGCTGCTGTTTCGCAGTCTTTTTAGAGTTGTCTTAATTTTTACCAATTCTCTTATTTTCAATGCCTCCACATACACCTATGGATCGTACTTTCAACAATATCTTTTTATCCTGGAGGGCGTGGATGCTAGCGCAATTCATAATGTTTCCTGTTTCTTCTGGCTTTTGACACCATTTACATGAGATCAACGAAGACTGCCGTGTCTAGGTGGACAAGTTCACTTTATCTTTTTTGTTGCAAGTTTTTCAAGCCAAATAATTCAAAACTAAGGAAAATACTGGACTCTTTTATATTATTTGCAAATAATATCCAATACATAGCTCTGTTTTCTAGTTTGGTTTGTGTTTGGCGTTTTCATAATGAAAGCATTTCCAAGCAGCGTCCCCAAAATTTTTGTTTTTTTAAAAAAATTATTTTGTGACAGCTGAAGTGACGTCAGATATCAAATTTTCCCATTCAACGGCCTTGCTATTCCAAACTACTCCTTGATGTAAATCATGTCAGTTTCGAGACTTTTCTTTTTCCAAAGATCATCTCACTCTCCGCGCTTAGTTTTTTTCAAATGTTTTCAACCGAATACTGGCCAATATAATTGCGATTAAGCTCACATCGCCATGCCTTTTTTGACAGTACCAACCCGCAATAATTTTCAATAAAAAACCAGACTGCTAATTTGAGTAGCGGGTTAAGTTTTCATCCTTTGTAATTGGCAGGAGATCACTGGAGTAAATACACTGCAGGACAACTTCGGTTTCCATCGAGACGGGAACAACACTGTGTAAACGTTTAACATCTAGTAATACAATAAGCTCGTTCATCTCATATTGTAGTCTTTCACATTTCTTCACGCAATCAGACTCGAAGTTTTGATATTAGCCTTTGATACTTTTTCAAAAGTTGGAGTCCAAAAAACTGTTCAAGTAGAGGTAAGAATTTCTCAGAATATGTAAAACGCTGCCGTTTGGTGTGTTTTTTGTGAGTATTTACAGGCTAAGAGAGTTGCGCTGACTTTGCGCCCGATATTTGTGATTTTTCTATTTTCTTTTTCTTTGTAACTTTTTTTTTCACTTTAAGTACAGTTCTGTTATTAAATTTTCAGACCATTTTGTTATTGTTTGTGCATTAGCAAAAGGTAATGCGAGTCCTCTATTTTGTTAATTGTAGATTGATAATTTAATTTTTTCATAACACAAAATCAGTTCGTTCTTTAACAAAATCATAGTTTTCAAATGTTTTTTTTCCAATTTTGATAATAATTTTCTAGCTAAAAAATTGCTCTGTTTGCAGATGCCTCTATCTCAGAAATTTTTAGGCAATCACCATTTTTTCATGTACTGCTTAAAAATTTAGAAATGCCTGCAAGAAAAATTATTTCAATAAATTTGTTCTTTTTTGGATTTTTGGCCCGTAGTTTGGAAATTCGCTGAAAGCCACTGGTATATCTGTTCCGTCTGAAGCATTGACTTTGTCGCGTTTTCTCTTTAAAAAATGTCCTGACGATGCATTTGTTCTCTATCAGCCTTCTGGTGGATTTGCGTGTACTGCTTTGGGACATACATAAAATTCTGTTTCCTTGTGAATTTTATTGCTTTTTCACCTGGAGGACCACTGTTTCAGCAGAAAGGAGATCCTTAATAATATTTGGCGTGTTTTCCCTCTTGTAGTGCACATCCGTTCGAACGGCATCTCCTTGTTTTCAATTGATCGTTGATGCTGCAGTTACTCGAGGTCAATCAGCATTTTGTTAAATTGTAGTTGATTGCATCATGCCAGAAGTAGTGGATCTCTTTTTCTGTTTAGTTAAAATGTTTTTTAATCAATTGTACGCTAAAGAGATTAATTTTAGTCCTGTAGCCGATAAAATGTGGGGCAACAGCTTTTGCTTACCATCTTAGGGGACGTGAGTAATAGCGTGAAAGTGTGAACTGGCTGCCAAGATTTTCATCTGGTTCAAAATTGGTTCTGAAAAAGACTGCTCACCATAAATTAAGTCTAATTTTGATCAGCTCCTAAATTGAAAGTATACGAATAAACTTGAGGGAATCACGCAATTTTTCTGTCACGTATTTAATTAATTATTCATGATGTTGTCATTTAGCTTTTAAGTTTTCCATAACTTTATTCCATTTCGGAAACAAATTGGAAAATTTTAAAGTATTCACAAGCTATGAATGACACTTCGAATAAGGCAACATGCCTATTAACTATTGTTTCAATGAGGATGCTGTTCAAACGATTTCGGGAAAACTTGAAGACATATGCAAAAGCGGGCTGCAGTGCATCAAAAAACATGTTTTTTGTTACATCTTTAAGTTTTGTTTTTACCTGATGATGTCTTTTAAATTATAAGTCAGGTTGGCTGGCTTTCCAACTAATACTTTGGAGCAAATTAAGATTTTCGCTAAAAAGTAAATTTTGAACACAGAAACTTGCTCAAAGATGACGTGAGCAAGCAATTGTTCCGACACCTCAAGCGCATTTGGCAAATTGATTGCATTGTGCAACAAAATTTCATAACTCTAGAAGCAAAACTTATTGTGAACGGATGCCATTGCTGAAGACGCGCAATGATTACTGAACAGAAGAGCTCGAACTGAAATATTAGTCATAATTAAGCGAGTTGCCTTATTTTCTAATAAGGCAACTTGCTTAATTATGACTAATATTTCAGTTCAATAATTCACGATTTAGCTAACAGAAACATTGAAATGTTCCCAAAATTTGTAAAAAAAGTTTTGTAATTGAATTAGTCTAATTGAATTTCATGTTTTTTTTTCTCGAAAGTTTGATGAAATTTGTTCAGTTCTACTAGATTTTGATATTTTTCAAGCTTTCGCCTGTCGTGGCAACATTTGCAATTCACGCCTCTCAAATTTTGCTCAATTCTAAAATTGAGTTCTAAATTGAATCCCAAACAAAAAATTTGATATTTGTTTGGTAAAATGCGACGTAAGTTGTAAACATTTTTAGCATCATCTTTTGAAATTCAAACTAAATTTATTCTATTAGTAATTAAGGTAATTTCAGTTCAATTAAAAAAACAGTAAATTAAGAGGATATTGTAGCATTGTTCAAGGTTAAGACAAAAAACGTCTGAAATTTCGTTTTCCAATTCCTTTTTAATTTTTTATTCCGGATCGCTGAATTTAGATTTTTGAAGTTCATTGTGTCTTTCTACCGTTGAGGTAACGTGTTTGGAACATTTGAATGTTTTGGTTCGATATAATGTAATTTTTGAATTGAATAACTTGACAAGTGTTATCTAGTAGTTCAAAGTCAATTCAAGGCTTTGACACTCATCGCGCATGTTCAGCATTGTCTTCTTTTGTGCTATATATGTTTTGCTTAAAAATTCATGCGTTTTTATGGTACATTGCACAGATCTATCATGCCAACTAAACAAGTTTTTTGTGCCACAATATTCCTTTAAATCTCTGAGTCATCTTTTGATTTCTTGATGCTCTGTCATACGCGTAGTTATATGACCTTAAGTTTGCACAACATAGGCGTAATTGCATCCACTTCAAGTTCCTTTGTATACCACGTGCGTATTTAGAAGCTGGTCAAAAGTAGACCTTAAGAATGGTAAGCAATTTCACTGTAAAATACATTAACTTATGTAGCTGTTGTTTAACTCCCATGAATAATTGGTCTCTTTACTGTAAGAAAAGTGTGGGTGTGTCGTTCCGCTATTGGTTCGCGGTCAATTTAGAGTCACTTAAAAAATTTACAATTGTCCCACTGACAACGCCTGATGACCGCTTTTCAGAATGTTGATTATGTGACCACATGTTTTTAGGGTTTCGTTGATTTTTATGGTTTCGTCAATTATTGTCAATTGTTTGTAGATCAACAATGCCTACGGATAATTTCCTCTACGAAATATTTCTTATGCAGGGGGGAGCGCAGCCACTGATTTTTAGAATTGTTTTAGTGTTCGTTTGCTCTTGGTACCAATTACAGAAAAATTTTTTTTTGTAATCAACGTAAACTGACATATGTAGGATGGAGTTCATCTTTTTTTTTCATTTTTCCCTATGTGAACTCCAAATTTTGTGCAAATTGTTTTCTAGATGATGCAATTTATTGGGGTTGTCTTGTACTGTGCGAATTATGTGTTCTACATATCTTCCAATCAGATTTCTTTTTCTAGTTGGGTTATCAGTTGGTGATTTTTCAACTTCAAAGCCTTTCTAAACAATCACCCCTAATTTTCTGTACTGCTCAAGACTTATTCTGTAACCTTTTTTATAATACCAGTTCTCGCATTTTCCGTACTCGACGGCCCTGCGAGTCCGAACCACTTTTTTTTGACAGATGAGTTATTTTTGTTTAGCATTTTTTGTTCTCCGGGGCTCCCAGTGCTAAACCGTTTTTTTGACAGTACCAGTTACCATTAAAATTAAAATAAAATTTTATGAATGCCAGTTTGAATTAGACCTTAAGTGTCGATCTATCAAGATCGGGAGGGGTGTCACTGGAGTAAAGAAATCGTCGAGTAACTTCGACGTCTTCCGAGACCGGGACATAAGTGTGTAAACTTTTGACATCCAGTGATACATTTTGATCCTTCGCCTCAATCTCCAGACTCAGAGTTTCAGTTTTTTGTTTAGCTATAATACTCAAAATTTCGATGTTAGCTCTCGGCACTTTTTCAGAAAGTGGAGAAAAAAACTGCTTAAATTGTGGTAAGGTCTGTCATTTATGAATGCTTTATCAGGATTAACCTTTTTTGTGATTTACATTTTCTTATTGGGTGAAAATCTGATATTTAGAAACGAATTGTGATTGGTTTATTAGATTGACTCACTAAAATGCCTGAAGAAGAAGTTGTGTGAAAAATTTGTAAGAGATAGAGTAGAATAAATTTGCAAAGAGTTGTTTCGATTTTAGGAGAATTAGTGGGAATCTGCTTATAACTTGCTTCTAAAAATGATGAAAAAGATAGAATTAATAGTTTTAGCAGATAGCGAAACGAACAGAGCAGAAAAATAATATTCATTGAAGAATTCATTGAAAAATTCATTGTTTGTTTAAAAGAACGCATAACACTTTTTCTAAGAAAAGTTGAAAGCAGTGAGCTTGAGGCGGACTTCGATTTGGCGACAAAGAAGTTCTGTTAAACAGTTACATAGTCAATTGTATCTCAATAAACTCGCATGTAATTTATACAATTGATATTTGAAAATGCATCTATTATATAGATAACGCCTGCCCGGATTTCCCTGCAATATTATTGGGACTGGATTTAACCGACAAAACAGTTGACTTTAACCTCAAATTTTTTTCACACTTGATAAATTATTGTAGTTGATTTCTCAATTTCCTCCCATTTATATTGTTTTCATTATATTCTACATACTTTTTCATATCAATGTCTTCAATTGTCTTTACATTGATCTTTTTCGAATTTTGTTTAGCAAAAATTGAGTGTTCTGAGATTTAAAAAATAAATACAATATTGATTAAATGGCAGATGTTGCAACAACTGCAAATGCTATTGCAACAGCAATTAGAGGAATTGCTCCACCTCCGCCAGCAGCAGCGCCACAAAGCGTCGGATTGACTTCAGTCATGAGAGCTTATACAGAAGATTTTAGAGTATTCCTCGAGCAACTGTGAGCTTCTACGCCCTTGCCCAAGTGCGCTAATGCCTCACACTAGAAAATCAAAATTTGAGCCTAAATAGTGTGGAACTTTGCAAATTAAAACTTCATGAACAAAGGTTAAATCAATCAAAAGAGACGTCAATAGATTTTTTGACATACATCACAAGACTTCCTAATGTATTATTTGCAGAATATGAACAAACAAGTAAAATAAGGGATGGATTCATTCCAGGAAAACCTACGCTTATAAGATTGAAGCTTTTGATGCAACCAAAACGACAACTGTGAATGAACTATGTGCATCAGTCTCAAAATGTGCGAAATTAGAAAGTATCCAGCCTGATGAATATACACAAGCCACAGGATTCAATTCCTTTACTGAAAATATCTAAAGTAGCCCTGCAACAGCAATGAACAACATCGCGGCTGCTAATAAAATTTTGGCGCCTAGTAAAAAGAACTTGATGATAAATGAATAAAAAGTCTCTGTTGACCAGCTGAACAAAAGAGGCTTTCATAGATATAATTTTCGAGGCCGATGGCAAAGTCAATTCAACTCAAACTACGGAAATAATAGACCTCCGGACCACCAAATTTATCCACGACAACAATTTGGTCTACTGGCAGAAGTTTCTGCAGCCGTGGTTACAGATATAGCCCGTTTAATTGTAGAAACTGTGGTCCTCCGGGCCACTTACAGATCGAGTAAAACTTATCACGGAGCCTCTTTTTACAGCACTTAGAGCACTAGCTAACAGTAGTTAGAATTCAGTGCCGATAGCGGGTGTTTACTCTCTGTTTACCATTACATTTTCAAATATGTTGCTCTAAATTTTAAACAAGACGGGGGCATTCTCAAGTGCAATATCAAAAAACACACTAAAAGAATATACACTAAATGTTCTAATATGTGTTACTAAGCTTCTTAACATTTTTCCTGAAAAACTGCATGTGGCTGATGGCAAGAAGGTCAATCAAATAAATGATGGATTGAATACTTATAGCAAAGAGTTCCTCGTTCTCGATCAAATGAGTATTTCAACGTTGGGTAACGTACACTTTTTCAAAAGTGTAGCTTTTATTGATCGGTCAAAAAATTGCTTTTTTTCCAGTAGTTAACTTGTGTCTCAGTACCATAGGTCACCAAAAAACTCAAAACTGCAAGTACTTATTAAAACACTGAAGAAAAATCATGACATTTTGTCGAAGTCTCCATTACCAAACCGTATATCGCAGTTAACTATGCCAAGGAAATAATTGAACCGTATTCTTTATTATAGAAATAATCAAGCCAATGTGTTACCTCTTCAAAAAACAAACTTGATTCTCAACCAAGAACGAAAATGAAAGTTCTGAAGTTGATTCTTAAATTGTTCATTGTTATTAATTCCCCACAAACTCGAATAGCAAAAGCCATCTTCTTGACGTTAAATTAGGCAAACAATATGCATCCTATTGATCCATCAATCATATCGTCAATTACAAAAATCAAACTCTTGTATTAAAATAACAACAAATCAATTTATAAAACATGGTTGCCCAACAGATAACTTTTGTTTCCCAGCACCTGAGAACTGTCAGGACAATTCAAAGCTTACAGGGTTTGGGAAAAATTTAGGACAAATTTGTGAATTTAGGATGATTAAAATTGAATCCGACAGCAGATAAAAAAATAGAGCCCAAGCTTCTTTCGAAATTTGATTGGACTGACTTGATATTATATCTTGAACAACAGAAGCTTATGAAAATTTTTTTGATCAAAAATCACAAAATATTTGCTAGACATAGATAAGACGTTGGACGAAACACGGACTGTCCAACTAAACTGTCATCAGAAATGCTCCACACAAAAGTTGTGTCTGCTCACAAACCCTGCTACACCAATACATCTCAGAGACGAACTGATTGTAGAGTTAGCTCTTGTGCAGTACTATGACATTTTTGCTACACTACCTTTCTCACGTTACTCGTTTCCAGTCGTTGCATAAAGAAAACATTCGGAAAAACTCTGAGTTTTAATTGATCTTAGACGTACAAACATCTTGTTATGCCTTGATTATAGCGATAATCATTATCCTAGAACAACAATGGAGGATGCGACAGGGCATCTTGCAGGGAAACCGATCTTCGCAAATTGGATTACAGCCAAGCCTATTGCTCTATGCAATTAGCAGATAATTTGAGTGCACAACTACTGGCATTTAATTTCTGAGAGGTTACCTTTGCGTTCAAAAACTAGCGCAAAGACACCAATAAGATTCGGTTCTTGTTTGAGTAGGCATCTACAGTCATATTTTGCTTGTGATAAGTGTCGTGTTTCTTTCCATGACCAGGGAAAGGCTGCAAAAGGAAGAAATGCGTTGATCTATAATTTCGAACAAATTGTGCTCTGCTTTCAACAATTAGGTTTTAAGCTCTCAATGGAAAAATACCATTTACCAAAGTTAGGAGTCTACTCGTATATGATAACAGGAAAAAAGGTGTTTTCGATATATATGTTGCACAGCCCTTAACCTCAATCTCAGCCACGAAAGTCTGTGTACTCCTTATCTAATGATTTTTAGGGCATTTCTATAAAACATTAGTCATTCCTACAGATCAAGGATTGCAATTTACTTCGCGAATGCTAGAAGAGCTCTCAATGCTTTTGGAGTTTACAATTGAATACGCTGCTGTTAAGCAAGCTCAAACAGTCGGAGCCTTATAAAAGTCCCTTGGCCCGCTTAAACGCTGTTTACGATTTTATGAAAATCAACAACAAAAGGATTTCCATAATATGGTGGATTTGCATAAAACAGCGTTCCAACAGAATACCGATTACCACTCTGCAATAGCTTTCCTTCCAACTCTTAATTTCCACCGTAGAATCCCTATAAAATCATTAGGTTTTTGCTTAGCAACCAAACTGTATACCACCAGCAATGCCAATAGGACTATATTTTTGATATCCAAAGCAAAATGGCGACATTATTCAGTCAAACCAAATAGAATGAATTTAATTGTTTCAACAAATAATGGGAAAAAATGACAGAAAAACAGAGCTCCAAAGCACCCTTAAAATTACATGACTATTGCTTGTTGCCCAGTCTACAAATTTGTACAATACATGAGTGGATTAGTAACATAGAAAGCAAGTGGACATTTTTGATTCGAAATAAAAAATTTTCTTCTCGAAGTAAATACTTAAGAAAAAAAGTAAGCACAAATAACACGCAAATCGTTCAAAGAGTCAGACGCATACCCATCAAACCACAATTCGAAATTCAAGATCTGCAGGATATTAACCAAAACTTGTTTACAGCAGTCCCAATGATGCCTGAGGCTTTGCGTGAACTTTTTTCACCTCAGGCTGACGAATTTGCCGAAAGCCCTAATACAAAAAACATAGCTGATACTTCATCGTTTTATACACCCAACTTGGAAAAACAATCTTGCAGTACACATACTACACAGTCCAGTCCTACGTCTGGCCAAATATAACAAAAAATTACAGAATTCCCACAATATCTATTATGCCAGTTTCAAATGTCGCTAAACCGTTGAAGGGAAAGTGAATGAACGTTAGTTGACAAAACAAACAAACAGCAAACGCAGTACCTACAGTTCAAACACGCATATCACAACAGCAAGACCCAACAACGTCAAGTTCCCCCAAAGTACCACAAAGAGTCTCGCAATACCGTTACGTACAATCACAAAGGCAGCATTTCCAACCATCGTCATAGTTGATTATTCCTTGATCTTTTTTCATATTGAATTTCCGTTCAATTTTTCGTCAATGTTCATTCTTTAATTATAAATTACGCAATTTATGAGTAAAGCCAAAAGCCATTTATTACGCCAAAAGCCATTTCAAACAGTTCAGTTGTGATTGAATGAGCAAATTATTCCAAATTAGCCTGAAGGTATTTAGAATAGACACTATTCACAGCAAACCGCAACGTAAATTCACAAAGTCTTACATATGGACGGCAATTTTCCAAATCGTAGTACATTAAACAAATCAAAATTTGCTAATTATTCAAAAGCACTGTCAATAATCAAAAAGGACGTCTTGAGAGCTTCATAGCAAATTGTCAGATTTCTATTGATTTTTTCAATTTAGTACAGTTGCACGTGGACAAACGAAAATAGGATTAATAACTACATTAGCACTTCACAAGCTGGACTTGCACTCCAATATTGTATACAATTCTGTAATTTTCCAATTTAAAACCGCTACACACATGCTCCAGAGTTAACCAGATTAGTACACTGTTCGCTACAATGAAAGCGTAACAACCTGACGCAGTTAACACCTTGAGTTGACGCAGATTCTGCAGATTCCTTCAGGTTTTTTCTAATTTCTATTAAACGCTTCTTCCACAAATCTTATCAGAAATTTTAATATTTTATTAAGAAATGTTACATTTGTTTTTCTCTAGTAAGAACCTTCTTTATTAGAGTTTCCTTCGAATCATTTCCTCTTTTTGTTGGGAAATCTAAGATTACGCTGAAGAAATTTTCTGGCACCGGAAATACCAGATTTTTGCCCACCTTTACTCAAAAACTGGCCTTCAGAATACCATTTCCCTAATTGTTGAAACGCACTTAAATGTTCAGAAAAACCACTATGCCCAGAATGTCGTGATTTGTCTATATCTCTGCCTATTTGGAAGGCACCATCCAATCCATGATTAAACAAACTCCTATAAACCTTGTGGTCAATACCAGACTCACACATTCGGAGTGTACGATCTATTCCTTTGCGTCATTTAAATTACAAATATCCTAGTCCCAAATGAAAGAAATGCCAATTCTTGAAGTCAAAACAGCTGGAGATGCCAGGCTGGCTTGACAGAGTAAAAAACTGGGCTCGGGAAAGTATTATTTATTATTGAAATTAATTGAAGAAATTTCTGGACCAGCTTCAATAAATGACATAAATTGTCAAAACTTTGTATTGATTTCTCGAAATTAATAGAATGAGCTCCTGGAGTAAAAAATAAAATATAAATTCTGACCAATAAAGTTAATGATATCGAATTATTGTCGCATGTCTCAACATGGCCATCCGTAAGCCAACTATTGAATTGAACTATACTGTCAATGGAACCTAAAACTTCAGCAAATCTTATAACACCAAGAACATTTGTTTATTCCATCAATCGGAGAATAAAATTCCTCATGAATTCTTGTCTATCGACCTTGTGGTATCATCGTTGATTTAATTTGACTTTAATTATCCAACTCTGCCTTAAAATTGACTTCACTGAGATTCCAGCAAAAGTTGAATAGCTGATGATTATCTAGGGTGATTCGTTTGACAACTCCATCGTGACTGACTAAGTGAGATTAACCGGATGAAATAATTACATTCGTTAAATCAATCCAGGAAGCCTCAAATTTTACAGCAGTTAAAGGAACAGGTTCACAGCCACTGAATTTCGTTTCAGCGGTTCTTGATTACAATATTTGCATTAAATATTAATATGTTTTCCTGAAAGCTAGCTAAATTTGATTTAGCCCTTGATTGTGCCATTATCTATAAATTGTCAATTTTCGCTAAGTTTGAAAAAACAACAAGTCAGGGTAAGCAATAGATACAACAGCCACAAGCAACGGCCACCAACGGAGAATAATGAAAATTTTCACCAACGTTGACACATTCTGACACATACTCGACCTTGAAGCTTTCATATACCAAAATAGCTTCTTGTGAACTTCTTTTAATCTGTGCATGCAGAAGTCAAAACGAAGAGAACGCAAAACAACAGACACAGACTAGATCGCAAAATACACCCCTTACGTGTTGATACAAATTTGGTTTTTTGAATATACATTTCCACTATACAGAACTAAATGGTGCACAGTTCGAGCGCACAACATGAAAACTCCTAAACAATCAGATTCATTTTAATTGTATTATCAACGATAAATTTCTATTGATTTACATCACAAATAACAAAATGCCGCTCTTCGTTTGAAAATCTTTGTTCAAGTTTTGCAAAAACAGTTGCAATTTCTATTCAGAGTTAAGATTATACAAGCTCATGAGGTCAAAAATTGAGATGCTCAAAAGAGAAAGGTTTCGTTTGAGATCTTGTTACTCCAACACGTAGCGATGTCTAAGACTAGGTTTGCTGATTATACAGTCAATTAAATAACGACAAAACACTCCTTACGTAAATACACTTGATTTGATATTAAAACTGCCAGAACAACATCTTTAGGTTTTTTGTTTTTCAAAAACGCCTTTTTTGTTTGGAGATTATTACTGCACCCGGCAGCAGTCAATAAAATTTTTCCAACACTGCCCCAAAGCCATGAAATACTTGGACTTTATTGCCCATTTAGTATTTATTCATGTCTGTTTCTGCAGGCATAAAAAATTGTTTGATTGGCCGCCTGAACAAAATCTAAGCTCTGCAGACTTCTCTTTTTAAAAGAAATTTCCAAAATTCTTTTTTGGTAATATCTCTGAAACTATAACACACGTTTGCTATGATGACAAAATAAAATTGAATCACTGAAAAAAATTGATTTTATATGTCAAGAAAAGCTACTATTGGCTGAAAAATTCGTTAATACTAAACGTCATGTTCCTTTTTCCGAGACTGAACGTTTTGTGGGAAAAAGAAAATCTTTCGTTATGGGAAGGTTCAGTCAAGATTATGTAGACATTGACATGGCTTTATCGCGGATTGAATTAAGCAACCACCGGTGGTCCAAATTTGAAGACGAAGTCAACTCAAAATTAAATCTTAGTTTCTTCTAATAAAAAATAGCGTTACTTTCACAAGGTCAAATAATTTGATGTGTCAGATCCAGTAGATTTTTGGTGTGTATAAATGATTTCTCTCTCGAAACAGCTCAAAATACATGTTTGGGATCACTATTGATTAAAAATCACCCTACTGTTCTTCAAACGTGTAAAATCAAAACCGTTAAAGTGCCATCAAAAGAAAAGCGATCAATTTGTTATAAGAGAAATGGTTAATAACATCAGCATCATCGAATTCAAATATGTATTTAAGCCAAATATTAAACCATGATCAATTGAAAAGAACTTTTTTACCAGGGTACCAAGTCTCTATTATTAAATTTCAATGTGTGACAAAACTGGAAACTACACCCTCATTGAAACTAGAGAAGACTTATATTAATGCTGAATATATAGAAACCGAATATTAATCTGACTGATCCTTCAAAACAACTTCTGTCAAAAGTTCCGTAGTTAACCAATTACCACGCTTGGCGACCATTGCTCAAAAGTGGCATAAATTCATTTAGGAAATACAAATCCAAATGTCAGAAGCATCTGATCACCAAAAACCATTGCTAAATGAATAAAATGAAATTTCCCAACCATGGATAAGCAGAGTGTTCGACCTAGCTTAAAGGTTCGCATCAAGCAAAGTGAGAATTGAAAAATATCTGTCATAAATGGCAAAAATGTTTTTTTTTAATTAATGATAATGTTCCCTCTCAAATCTTATGTCAAAATGTAGCCGAAGATATTCAAAAGTGCAACAATTTTTCGTGGACTCAATTGGAATTCATCCACGACGAATTACCTGGTGAAATAGAAGACAAAAGGCAGACACTCATGCTACAATCTGAAAACCGACTAACAAGAGAAAATAATGTCATCATGGACGAAAAATTGTCAAAACATCTTAGACGTACGGCTCATCAACGAGAAGAACTCCAAATAAAGCAAACATCTCACGACGCCAACCTATTTTGCCGGCATCTGGCCAATAATCATAAATCTGCTTAAAAAAACAAGAAGCAGATTAAAATTTATATAGTTTAGATGAAGGAAACGTTACTGCGAGGCGCTTTCCATTACTGACCTAAAGCTCGCATAAAGTAAGACTCTTGGATTTCCACCCAATTTACAGTGAAGATCAATTTCATCTGGTTTAGTAGGTTGCAATTTCCACATCTGCATATTATTCTCTATATGCATTTGTTCTCTTCCACATAATGATTTATGAAAAAATTCCAGTACATTTTTTTGCAAATTAGTTTTGTGTAGGCCTTTCTTTAACCTTTTGCAACTCTACAAACGTAGTTGAAGAGCAATTTTGTTCACTTAAATTTAGTTTTGTTAATTCTTGCTTTAAGATTTGATATTCAGCCAGTTCAGACTGAAGTGTTGTTTTTACTGGTTCTTCATTATCGTTAATATCTACATCATAATCTTCTCAAATCATGGTTAACAGAAGCAAAAAATAGTGCACTATTAGATAGAGACTCAGTATTAACAAATTTAAGGTCACTAATAGCTGTCGGTAGCTCTGATTTGAAAAGAGTATCAATTTTGTTGCATGATGATGGGCTGTTTCAAATTTGAGGAGATTACTTCTACTTGGTCGCCACGGTTGAGAGGCATAGACGGCAATCGGCACAACCTATCCAGTTTATGTATTTAGTTTCTTTTTACAACCGAAAAGAGTCATAATGTTCTATCTATAGTGGCGCAACATCATATATAAATTCCTAATGTAGATTTGATATGAGTTACACTTTTCTATTGGATGAAAATTTGGTCTGTAGAAATCTGAGATTTGTTTACTAGATTGACCTAATAAGTAATGGTTCAGTGATGCTGCTTGAAGTCACTGAGAATTTCTGGCGTTTATCGAGAACCGCGAAGGGATTCGAGATATTGCGTCAGAATTTCAAAGTGACTCCTGCAGAGCCACTTAACCACGCTTAAAACACGAAATGCGCACGTTTTAATATGACAAAAATCAACGGAAGTCAACTTCTGGCTAAGTACCAACTTCTGGTTTTTTAACTTCTGGCACTGCAGACTTTTTGTCGTTTTAAAACCTGCACGTGAGTGTTTTAATTTAATTGAAGAAAAAGTTGCATGAAAGAATTGGACAAGAAAGAAGGATTGAAGAAAATTGCAAAGAGTTGTTTTGAATTTAAGATAATTAGAGGGAGTCTGCTCTGAAGTTGCTTCTAAAAACGATGAAAAAATTAGAAATAATAGTGGCAGAGAATGGTGTTCCTGGGAGAGATAAAACCGGGCGCTTTAGCGTGTTTTCTTTGTAAACTTTTGCCAACTATACAGTCGCGCTTGTTGTGCGCCGATCCTTTGTAATTCTTAATAAATTTTTTCCGTAATCAAATTATTTTTTTCATTTCAAGAAGATTTCCGTTAATTTCTTTCTATTTTGAAGATTATTGTGTTAGTTGTTGTTTTCTATCCTCCAAATATGAGGGCAAACAATTATTTTCTTCATTTACAATTGATATGTTTTTTTCATTACAAAAATTTGATTACCCTTATTAGAAGGTACAGCTAAGAGTTCATTCTCTTTAAGAAGTTTTGTCACCCTTGATAGTCCTGTATCCGCTGTTGTCTTCTTTAATTAGCTTTTCATTTGGCGGATGCTTCTATGTTACAAAGCTGTTCGCCACAGATGCCATACTACTCACTAATTTGTTAATGTCTGCCAAAAAATGGGTTTCACTAAATTTCTCTTTAGTTGGGTCTTTTGGTCCATGAGATATAAATTATTTGACGAATACTGGTAGCTCTATTCCGCCTAGGGTTTTCACTGTGTCGTGGTTTTCTCTTAACGGTCTATATTGGCGATGCGACAGTTCTTCGAGCTTTTGATTCATTCTTTCTGAATTGTTTTCTATCAAAGAGCAAATATTTTTTATTAATGTGTTGTTGTCATGAGCAACATCCGAATATGTAGTAGTAGGTCAAGTTTGCGGCTTCATGCCGGGGGTGTTGTTAGTACCCCTTTTGTATCTTCAGTGGACAATGAAGCTGTTATCCGGGTTGCAGTTTCTACAATAACAGAGTATTCTCCAGATGCATAAGTTATGTTTATTGTAGTGCTTGTGAAAGACATTGCTGTAGGTTCTCGTGATTCTAGCTTTTCTCTCGATTGGTTGATTGATTGATTTATAATGTGTTCAATTAGCAGTGAACTGCTACTTGCGATTTCTCAGATGGAAGTTTACGCCAACTTTTAAACCGCGCTTTCAATTTGTTTTGCATTTGGTTTTGGTATCATCGTTGGTTTCTTGTGGTTTATATTGAGTAATTAACTGGAGGATGCAAGCAGAGAGATTGGTTTGGATAGAATACTTGGTTGTGGGATTCTTGCGTCTTTGTTATGTTTTCGTGGAAGGATGGAGGGAGACTGGGAGTGACAGAAAAGGAATTTCAGAGGAAGTTTGGGAGAGAGTTAGTGGGGGAGAGAGTGAGGGAGTAGAGTCTTCAGATAAAAAGAAAGAAGAGAGAGAAGAAAAAAGATAAGAGAAAAAGAAGAAGGAAAGAAGAGAGGAACCCTCAGCGCACCACCTGCAGCCAGTCACCTCTTTATGACGACCAGCAACCGGCTTGTACGCTGAGAGTATAGTAACCTGTCATTGGTTTTATAGGGAATGGAAAAAAGCAATGAAGACAATAGAGAGAGAAAGAGAAAAAGAGGCACCCTAAGAGCACCACCTGCGGCCAGTCCTCTTTTTCAGAGAAAAAAGAGTCGGTTTGTGCACTGAGAGTACGAAGGCTTGTGGTTTATGCCTCTTTTTGAGGCGGTTACTTTCGCCCTTGCGGGGATGATTGGTTGTTCCCGAGCGGGAACAGAGTGTGGGGCCAGCATCAAGGCCTCAGTATGATTCTCACGATCATGCTGCCCTCCCTTACAGTGGCCAGGAATTAGAGTGTGGGTCCAATATCAAGGCCTCAGCTTGATTCCCACAATCATGCTGCCCTCCCTTACTGGTACTGGAGAGTGGGTCCAGTATCAAAGCCTCAGCTTGATTCACACGATCTTGCTGCCCTCCCTTACTGGCACTAGAGTGTGGGTCCAGTATCAAGGCCTCAGCTTGATTCCCTCGATCTTGCTGCCCTCCCTTACTGGTAATAGAGTGTGGGTGCAGTATCAATGCCTCAGCTTGATTCCCACGATCTTGCTGCCCTCCCTTACTGGTACCCTGGAGTTAGACTGTGGGTCCAGCATCAAGGCCTCAGCATGATTACCACGATCATGCTGCCCTCTCTTACTGGTGTCCAGGATTTAGAGTGTGGGTCCTATATCAAGGCCTCAACTTTATTCCCACGATTAAGCTGCCCTCCTTTATTGGTACCCTGGAGTTAGAGCGTGGGGCCAGCATAGAGGCCTGAGTATTATTCTCACGATCATGCTGCCCTCGCTTACTGGTGCCAGGAGTTAGAGTGTGGGTCCAGTGTCCAAGCCTCAGTTTGATTCCCACGATCCTGCTGCCCTCCTTTATTGGTACCCTAAAGCTAGAGTATGGGGCCACTATCAAGGCCTCAGTATGACTCCCAAGATCATGCTGCCCTCCTTTACTAGTACCCTGGAGTTAGAGTGTGGGTCCAGCATCAAGGCCTCATCATGATTGCCACGATCATGCTGCCCTCCCTCGCTGGTACCCTTGAGTTAGAGTGTGGGGCCAACATCAAGGCCTCGGTATCATTCTCACGATCATGCTGCCCTTCGTTACCGGTGCCAGGATTTAGAGTGTGGGTCCAGTATCAAGGCCTCAGCTTGATTCCCACGATCATGGTGCCCTACTTTACTGTTACCTTGAAGTTAGAATGTGGGGCCAGCGTCAAGGCCTCAGCATCATTCCCACGATCATGCTGCCCTCCTTTACTGATACCCTGAAGTTAGAGTGTGAGGCCAGCATCAAGGCCTCATCATGATTCCCACGATCATGCTGCCCTCCCTTACTGGTGCCCAGGAGTTAGAGTGTGGGTCCAGTATCAAGGCCTCTGCTTGATTCCCACGATCCTGCTGCCCTCCTTTATTGGTACCCTAAAGCTAGAGTGTGGGGCCACTATCAAGGCCTCAGTATGACTCCCAAGATCATGCTGCCCTCCTTTACTAGTACCCTGGAGTTAGAGTGTGGGTCCAGCATCAAGGCCTCATCATGATTGCCACGATCATGCTGCCCTCCCTCGCTGGTACCCTTGAGTTAGAGTGTGGGGCCAACATCAAGGCCTCGGTATCATTCTCACGATCATGCTGCCCTTCGTTACCGGTGCCAGGATTTAGAGTGTGGGTCCAGTATCAAGGCCTCAGCTTGATTCCCACGATCATGGTGCCCTACTTTACTGTTACCTTGAAGTTAGAATGTGGGGCCAGCGTCAAGGCCTCAGCATCATTCCCACGATCATGCTGCCCTCCTTTACTGATACCCTGAAGTTAGAGTGTGAGGCCAGCATAAAGGCCTCATCATGATTCCCACGATCATGCTGACCTCCCTTACTGGTGCCCAGGAGTTAGAGTGTGGGTCCAGTATCAAGGCCTCTGCTTGATTCCCACGATCCTGCTGCCCTCCTTTATTGGTACCCTAAAGCTAGAGTGTGGGGCCACTATCAAGGCCTCAGTATGACTCCCAAGATCATGCTGCCCTCCTTTACTAGTACCCTGGAGTTAGAGTGTGGGTCCAGCATCAAGGCCTCATCATGATTGCCACGATCATGCTGCCCTCCCTCGCTGGTACCCTTGAGTTAGAGTGTGGGGCCAACATCAAGGCCTCGGTATCATTCTCACGATCATGCTGCCCTTCGTTATCGGTGCCAGGATTTAGAGTGTGGGTCCAGTATCAAGGCCTCAGCTTGATTCCCACGATCATGGTGCCCTACTTTACTGTTACCTTGAAGTTAGAATGTGGGGCCAGCATCAAGGCCTCAGCATCATTCCCACGATCATGCTGCCCTCCTTTACTGATGCCCTGAAGTTAGAGTGTGAGGCCAGCATCAAGGCCTCATCATGATTCCCACGATCATGCTGCCCTCCCTTACTGGTGCCCAGGAGTTAGAGTGTGGGTCCAGTATCAAGGCCTCTGCTTGATTCCCATGATAATGCTGCCCTCCCTTGCTGGTACCCTGGAGTTAGAGTGTGGGGCCAACATCAAGGCCTCAGTATGATTCTGACGATCATGCTGCCCTTCGCTACCGGTGCCAGTAGTTAGAGTGTGGGTCAAGTATCAATGCCTCAACTTGATTCCCACGATCATGCTGCCCTACTTTACTGTTACTTGAAGTTAGAATGTGGGGCCAGCATCAAGGCCTCAGCATCATTCCCACGATCATGCTGCCCTCCTTTACTGATACCCTGAAGTTAGAGTGTGAGGCCAGCATCAAGGCCTCATCATGATTCCCACGATCATGCTGCCCTCCCTTACTGGTGCCCAGGAGTTAGAGTGTGGGTCCAGTATCAAGGCCTCTGCTTGATTCCCACGATCCTGCTGCCCTCCTTTATTGGTACCCTAAAGCTAGAGTGTGGGGCCACTATCAAGGCCTCAGTATGACTCCCAAGATCATGCTGCCCTCCTTTACTAGTACCCTGGAGTTAGAGTGTGGGTCCAGCATCAAGGCCTCATCATGATTGCCACGATCATGTTGCCCTCCCTCGCTGGTACCCTGGAGTTAGAGTGTGGGGCCAACATCAAGGCCTCAGTATGATTCTCACGATCATGCTGCCCTTCGCTACCGGTGCCAGGATTTAGAGTGTGGGTCCAGTATCAAGGCCTCAGCTTGATTCCCACGATCATGCTGCCCTTCGCTACCGGTGCCAGGATTTAGAGTGTGGGTCCAGTATCAAGGCCTCAGCTTGATTCCCACGATCATGGTGCCCTACTTTACTGTTACCTTGAAGTTAGAATGTGGGGCCAGCATCAAGGCCTCAGCATCATTCCCACGATCATGCTGCCCTCCTTTACTGATGCCCTGAAGTTAGAGTGTGAGGCCAGCATCAAGGCCTCATCATGATTCCCACGATCATGCTGCCCTCCCTTACTGGTGCCCAGGATTTAGAGTGTGGGTCCAGTATCAAGGCCTCTGCTTGATTCCCATGATAATGCTGCCCTCCCTTGCTGGTACCCTGGAGTTAGAGTGTGGGGCCAACATCAAGGCCTCAGTATGATTCTCACGATCATGCTGCCCTTCGCTACCGGTGCCAGGATTTAGAGTGTGGGTCCAGTATCAAGGCCTCAGCTTGATTCCCACGATCATGGTGCCCTACTTTACTGTTACCTTGAAGTTAGAATGTGGGGCCAGCATCAAGGCCTCAGCATCATTCCCACGATCATGCTGCCCTCCTTTACTGATGCCCTGAAGTTAGAGTGTGAGGCCAGCATCAAGGCCTCATCATGATTCCCACGATCATGCTGCCCTCCCTTACTGGTGCCCAGGAGTTAGAGTGTGGGTCCAGTATCAAGGCCTCTGCTTGATTCCCATGATAATGCTGCCCTCCCTTGCTGGTACCCTGGAGTTAGAGTGTGGGGCCAACATCAAGGCCTCAGTATGATTCTCACGATCATGCTGCCCTTCGCTACCGGTGCCAGTAGTTAGAGTGTGGGTCAAGTATCAATGCCTCAGCTTGATTCCCACGATCATGCTGCCCTACTTTACTGTTACTTGAAGTTAGAGTGTGGGGCCAGCATCAAGGCCTCAGCATCATTCCCACAAGCATGCTGCCCTCCTTTACTAATACCCTGAAGTTAGAGTGTGGGGCCAGCATCAAGGCCTCATCATGATTCCCACGATCTTGCTGCCCTCGCTTACTGGTGCCAGGAGTTAGAGTGTGGGTCCAGTGTCCAAGCCTCAGTTTGATTCCCACGATCCTGCTGCCCTCTTTTATTGGTACCCTAAAGCTAGAGTGTGGGGCCACTATCAAGGCCTCAGTATGACTCCCACGATCATGCTGCCCTCCATTACTAGTACCCTGGAGTTAGAGTGTGGGTCCAGCATCAAGGCCTCATCATGATTGCCACGATCATGCTGCCCTCCCTAGCTGGTACCCTTGAGTTAGAGTGTGGGGCCAACATCAAGGCCTCGGTATCATTCTCACGATCATGCTGCGCTTCGTTACCGGTGCCAGGATTTAGAGTGTGGGTCCAGTATCGAGGCCTCAGCTTGATTCCCACGATCATGGTGCCCTACTTTACTGTTACCTTGAAGTTAGAGTGTGAGGCCAGCATCAAGGCCTCATCATGATTCCCACGATCATGCTGCCCTCCCTTACTGGTGCCCAGGAGTTAGAGTGTGGGTTCAGTATCAAGGCCTCTGCTTGATTCCCATGATAATGCTGCCCTCCCTTGCTGGTACCCTGGAGTTAGAGTGTGGGGCCAACATCAAGGCCTCAGTATGATTCTCACGATCATGCTGCCCTTCGCTACCGGTGCCAGGAGTTAGAGTGTGGGTCCAGTTTCAATGCCTCAGCTTGATTCCCACGATCATGCTGCCCTACTTTACTGTTACCTTGAAGTTGGAGTGTGGGGCCAGCATCAAGCCCTCATCATGATTCCCACGATCATACTGCCCTCCCTTACTGGTTCCTAGGAGTTAGAGTGTGGGTCCAGTATCAAGGCCTCAGCTTGATTCCCACTATCATGCTGCCCTCCTTTACTAATACCCTGGAGTTAGAGTGTGGGGCCAGCATCAAGCCCTCATCATTATTCCCACGATCATACTGCCCTCCCTTACTGGTGCCAGGAGTTAGAGTGTGGGTCCTATATCAAGGCCTCAGTTTGATTCCCACGATCCTGCTGCCATCCTTTATTGGTACCCTGGAGTTAGAGTGTGGGGCTAGCATCAAGGCCTCATCATGATTCTCACGATCATGCTGCCCTCCTTTACTGATACCCTGAAGTTAGAGTGTTGGGCCAGCATCTAGGCCTCATCATGATTGCCACGATCAAGCTGCCCTCCTTTATTGGTGCCCAGGAGTTAGAGTGTGGGGCCAATATCAAGGCCTCGGTATGATTCTCACGATCATGCTGCCCTTCGTTACTAGTGCCAGAAGTTAGAGTGTGGGTCCAGTATCAAGGCTTCAGCTTGATTCCCACGATCATGCTGCCCTATTTTACTGTTGCCTTGAAGTTAGAGTGTGGGGCCAGCATCAAGGCCTCATCATGATTCCCACGATCATGATGCCCTCCTTTACTGGTGCCCAGGAGTTAGAGTGTGGGTCCAGTATCAAGGCTTCAGCTTGATTCCCACGATCAAGCTGCCCTCCATTGCTGGTACCCTGGAGTTAGAGTGTGGGGCCAATATCCAGGCCTCGGTATGATTCTCACGATCATGCTGCCCTTCGTTACTAGTGCCAGAAGTTAGAGTGTGGGTCCAGTATCAAGGCCTCAGCTTGATTCCCACGATCATGCTGCCCTATTTTACTGTTACCTTGAAGTTAGAGTGTGGGGCCAGCATCAAGGCCTCATCATGATTCCCACGATCATGATGCCCTCCTTTTCTGGTGCCCAGGAGTTAGAGTGTGGGTCCAGTATCAAGGCCTCAGCTTGATTCCCACGATCATGCTGCCCTACTTTACTGTTACCTTGAAGTTAGAGTGTGGGGCCAGCATCAAGGCCTCAGCATCATTCCCACAATCATGCTGCCCTCCTTTACTAATACCCTGGAGTTAGAGTGTGGGGCCAGCATCACGGCCTCATCATGATTCCCACGATCAAGCTGCCCTCCCTTACTGGTGTCCAGGAGTTAGAATGTGGGTCCAGTATCAAGGCCTCTGCTTGATTCCCATGATAATGCTGCCCTCACTTGCTGGTACCCTCGAGTTAGAGTGTGGGGCCAATATCGAGGCCTCGGTATGATTCTCACGATCATGCTGCCCTTCGTTACTAGTGCCAGAAGTTAAAGTGTGGGTCCAGTATCAAGGCCTCAGCTTGATTCCCACGATCATGCCGCCCTACTTTACTGTTACCTTGAAGTTAGATTGTGGGGCCAGCATCAAGGCCTCAGGATCATTCCCACAATCATGCTGCCCTCCTTTACTAATACCCTGAAGTTAGAGTGTGGGGCCAGCATCAAGGCCTCATCATGATTCCCACGATCATGATGCCCTCCTTTACTGGTGCCCAGGAGTTAGAGTGTGGGTCCAGTATCAAGGCCTCAGCTTGATTCCCACGATCAAGCTGCCCTCCCTTGCTGGTACCCTGGAGTTAGAGTGTGGGGCCAATATCGAGGCCTCGGTATGATTCTCACGATCATGCTGCCCTTCGTTACTAGTGCCAGAAGTTAGAGTGTGGGTCCAGTATCAAGGCCTCAGCTTGATTCCCACGATCATGCTGCCTTACTTTACTGCTACCTTGAAGTTAGAGTGTGGGGCCAGCATCAAGGCCTCAGCATCATTCCCACAATCATGCTGCTCTCCTTTACTAATACCCTGGAGTTAGAGTGTGGGGCTAGCATCAAGGCCTCATCCCGATTCTCACGATCATGCTGCCCTCCTTTACTGATACCCTGAAGTTAGAGTGTTGGGCCAGCATCAAGGCCTCATCATGATTGCCACGCTCATGATGCCCTCCTTTACTGGTGCCCAGGAGTTAGAGTGTGGGTCCAGTATCAAGGCCTCAGCTTGATTCCCACGATCAAGCTGCCCTCCCTTGCTGGTACCCGGGAGTTAGAGTGTGGGGCCAATATCGAGGCCTCGGTTTGATTCTCACGATCATGCTGCCCTTCGTTACTAGTGCCAGAAGTTAGAGTGTGGGTCCAGTATCAAGGCCTCAGCTTGATTCCCACGATCATGCTGCCCTACTTTACTGTTACCTTGAAGTTAGAGTGTGGGGCCAGCATCAAGGCCTCAGCATCATTCCCACAATCATGCTGCCCTCCTTTACTAATACCCTGAAGTTAGAGTGTGGGGCCAGCATCAAGGCCTCATCATGATTCCCACGATCATGCTGCCCTCCCTTACTGGTGTCCAGGAGTTAGAGTGTGGGTCCAGTATCAAGGCCTCAGCTTGATTCCCACGATCAAGCTGCCTTCCCTTGCTGGTACCCTGGAGTTAGAGTGTGGGGACAATATCAGGTCCTCGGTATGATTCTCACGATCATGGTGCCCTTCGGTACTAGTGCCAGAAGTTAGAGTGTGGGTCCAGTATCAAGGCCTCAGCTTGATTCACACGATCATGCTGCCCTACTTTACTGTTACCTTGAAGTTAGTGTGTGGGGCCAGCATCAAGGCCTCAGCATCATTCCAACAATCATGCTGCCCTCCTTTACTAATACCCTGAAGTTAGAGTGTGGGGCCAGCATCAAGGCCTCATCATGATTCCCACGATCATTCTGCCCTCCCTTACTGGTGCCCAGGAGTTAGAGAGTGGGGCCAGCATCAAGGCCTCACCATGATTCCCACGATCATGCTGCCCTCCCCTACTGGTGCCCAGGAGTTAGAGTGTGGGTCCAGTATCTAGGCCTCAGCTTGATTCCCACGATCAAGCTGCCCTCCCTTGCTGGTACCCTGAAGTTAGAGTGTGGGGCCAATATCAAGGCCTGGGTATGATTCTCACGATCATGCTGCCCTTCGTTACTAGTGCCAGAAGTTAGAGTGTGGGTCCAGCAACAAGCCCTCATCATGATTCCCACGATCATACTGCCCTCCCTAACTGGTTCCTAGGAGTTAGAGTGTGGGTCCAGTATCAAAGCCTCAGCTTGATTCCCACTATCATGCTGCCCTCCTTTACTAATACCCTGGAGTTAGAGTGTGGGGCCAGCATCAAGGCCTCATCATGATTCCCACGATCATGCTGCCATCCCTTACTGGTGCCCAGGAGTTAGATTGTGGGTCCAGTATCAAGGCCTCAGCTTGATTCCCACGATCAAGCTGCCCTCCCTTGCTGGTACCCTGGAGTTAGAGTGTGGGGCCAATATCAAGGCCTGGGTATGATTCTCACGATCATGCTGCCCTTCGTTTCTAGTTCCAGAAGTTAGAGTTTGGGTCCAGCATCAAGCCCTCATCATGATTCCCACGATCATACTGCCCTCCCTTACTGGTTCCTAGGAGTTAGAGTGTGGGTCCAGTATCAAGGCCTCAGCTTGATTCCCACTATCATGCTGCCCTCCTTTACTTATACCCTGGAGTTAGAGTGTGGGGCCAGCATCAAGCCCTCATCATGATTCCCACGATCATACTGCCCTCCCTTACTGGTGCCCAGGAATTAGAGTGTGGGTCCTATATCAAGGCCTCAGCTTGATTCCCACGATCATGCTGCCCTCCTTTATTGGTACCCTGGAGTTAGAGCGTGGGGCCAGCATCAAGGCCTCAGTATTATTCTCACGATCATGCTGCCCCCCTTACTGGTGCCAGAAGTTAGAGTGTGGGTCCAGTGTCCAGGCCTCAGTTTGATTCCCACGATCCTGCTGCCATCCTTTATTGGTACCCTGGAGTTAGAGTGTGGGGCTAGCATCAAGGCCTCATCATGATTCTCAAGATCATGCTGCCCTCCTTTACTGATACCCTGAAGTTAGAGTGTTGGGCCAGCATCAAGGCCTCATCATGATTGCCACGAGCATGCTTCCCTCCTTTACTGGTGCCCAGGAGTTAGAGTGTGGGTCCAGTATTAAGGCCTCAGCTTGATTCCCACGATCAAGCTGCCCTCCCTTGCTGGTACCCTGGATTTAGAGTGTGGGGCCAATATCGAGGCCTCGGTATGATTCTCACGATCATGCTGCCCTTCGTTACTAGTGCCAGAAGTTAGAGTGTGAGTCCAGTATCAAGGCCTCAGCTTGATTCCCACGATCATGCTGCCCTACTTTACTGTTACTTGAAGTTAGAGTGTGGGGCCAGCATCAAGGCCTCAGCATCATTCCCACAATCATGCTGCCCTCCTTTACTAATACCCTGAAGTTAGAGTGTGGGGCCAGCATCAAGCCCTCATCATGATTCCCACGATCATACTGCCCTCCCTTACTGGTGCCCAGGAGTTAGAGTGTGGGTCCAGTATCAAGGCCTCAGCTTGTTTCCCACAATCATGCTGCCCTCCCTCATTGGTACCCTGGAGTTAGGGTGTGGGGCCAGCATCAAGGCCTCAGCATGATTCCCACAATCATGCTGCCCTCCCTCATTGGTACCCTGGAGTTAGGGTGTGGGTCCAGTATCAAGGCCTCAGCTTGATTCCCAGGATCAAGCTGCCCTCCCTTGCTGGTACCCTGGAGTTAGAGTGTGGGGCCAATATCAGGGCCTCGGTATGATTATCACGATCATGCTGCCCTTCGTTACTAGTGCCAGAAATTAGAGTGTGAGTCCAGTATCAAAGCCTCAGCTTGATTCCCACGATCATGCTGCCCTACTTTACTGTTACCTTGAAGTTAGAGTGTGGGGCCAGCATCAAGGCCTCAGCATGATTCCCACAATCATGCTGCCCTCCCTCATTCGTACCCTGGAGTTAGGGTGTGGGGCCAGCATCAAGGCCTCATCATGATTCCCACGATCATGCTGCCCCCCTCCCTTACTGGTGTCCAGGAGTTAGAGTATGAGTCCAGTATCAAGGCCTCAGCTTGATTCCCACGATCAAGCTGCCCTCCCTTGCTGGTACCCTGGAGTTAGAGTGTGGGGCCAATATCAGGGCCTCGGTATGATTATCACGATCATGCTGCCCTTCGTTACTAGTGCCAGAAATTAGAGTGTGAGTCCAGTATCAAGGCCTCAGCTTGATTCCCACGATCATGCTGCCCTACTTCACTGTTACCTTGAAGTTAGAGTGTGGGGCCAGCATCAAGGCCTCAGCATCATTCCCACAATCATGCTGCCCTCCTTTACTAATACCCTGAAGTTAGAGTGTGGGGCCAGCATCAAGGCCTCATCATGATTCCCACGATCATGCTGCCCTCCCTTACTGGTGTCCAGGAGTTAGAGTGTGGGTCCAGTATCAAGGCCTCAGCTTGATTCCCACGATCAAGCTGCCCTCCCTTGCTGGTACCCTGGAGTTAGAGTGTGGGGCCAATATCAAGGCTTCGGTATGATTCTCACGATCATGCTGCCCTTCGTTACCAGTGCCAGAAGTTAGAGTGTGGGTCCAGTATCAAGGCCTCAGCTTGATTCCTACGATCATGCTGCCCTACTTCACTGTTACCTTGAAGCTAGAGAGTGGGGCCAGCATCAAGGCCTCATCATGATTCCCACGATTATGCTGCCCTCCCTTACTGGTGTCCAGGAGTTAGAGTGTGGGTCCAGTATCAAGGCCTCAGCTTGATTCCCACGATCAAGCTGCCATCCCTTGCTGGTACCCTGGAGTTAGAATGTGGGGCCAATATCAGGGCCTCGGTATGATTCTCACCATCATGCTACCCTTCGTTACTAGTGCCAGAAGTTAGAGTGTGGGTCCAATATCAAGGCCTCAGCTTGATTCCCACGATCATGCTGCCCTACTTTACTGTTACCTTGAAGTTAGAGTGTGGGGCCAGCATCAAGGCCTCAGCATCATTCCCACAATCATGCTGCCCTCCTTTACTAATACCCTGAAGTTAGAATGTGGTACCAGCATCAAGGCCTCATCATGATTCCCACGATCATGCTGCCCTCCCTTAATGGTGCCCAGGAGTTAGTGTGGGTTCAGTATCAAGGCCTCAGCCTGATTCCCACAGTCAAGCTGCCATCCCTTGCTGGTACCCTGGAGTTAGAATGTGAGGCCAGCATCAAGGCCTCAGCATCATTCCCACAATCATGCTGCCCTCCTTTACTAATACCCTGAAGTTAGAATGTGGTACCAGCATCAAGGCCTCATCATGATTCCCACGATCATGCTGCCCTCCCTTAATGGTGCCCAGGAGTTAGTGTGGGTCCAGTATCAAGGCCTCAGCTTGATTCCCACAGTCAAGCTGCCCTCCCTTGCTGGTACCCTGGGGTTAGAGTGTGGGGCCAATATCAAGGCTTCGGTATGATTCTCACGATCATGCTGCCCTTCGTTACTAGTGCCAGAAGTTAGAGTGTGGGTCCAGTATCAAGGCCTCAGCTTGATTCCTACGATCATGCTGCCCTACTTCACTGTTACCTTGAAGTTAGAGAGTGGGGCCAGCATCAAGGCCTCATCATGATTCCCACAATTATGCTGCCCTCCCTTACTGGTGTCCAGGAGTTAGAGTGTGGGTCCAGTATCAAGGCCTCAGCTTGATTCCCACGATCAAGCTGCCATCCCTTGCTGGTACCCTGGAGTTAGAATGTGGGGACAATATCAGGGCCTCGGTATGATTCTCACGATCATGCTACCCTTCGTTACCAGTGCCAGAAGTTAGAGTGTGGGTCCAATATCAAGGCCTCAGCTTGATTCCCACGATCATGCTGCCCTACTTTACTGTTACCTTGAAGTTAGAGTGTGGGGCCAGCATCAAGGCCTCAGCATCATTCCCACAATCATGCTGCCCTCCTTTACTAATACCCTGAAGTTAGAATGTGGTACCAGCATCAAGGCCTCATCATGATTCCCACGATCATGCTGCCCTCCCTTAATGGTGCCCAGGAGTTAGTGTGGGTCCAGTATCAAGGCCTCAGCTTGATTCCCACAGTCAAGCTGCCCTCCCTTGCTGGTACCCTGGGGTTAGAGTGTGGGGCCAATATCAAGGCTTCGGTATGATTCTCACGATCATGCTGCCCTTCGTTACTAGTGCCAGAAGTTAGAGTGTGGGTCCAGTATCAAGGCCTCATCCTGATTCCCACGATCATACTGCCCTCCCTTACTGGTGTCCAGGAGTTAGAGTGTGGGTCAAGTATCAAGGCCTCAGCTTGATTCCCACGATCAAGCTGCCCTCCCTTGCCGGTATCCTGGAGTTAGAGTGTGGGGCCGATATCAGGGCCTCGGTATGATTCTCACGATCATGCTGCCCTTCGTTACTAGTGCCAGAAGTTAGAGTGTGGGTCCAATATCAAGGCCTCAGCTTGATTCCCACGATCATGCTGCCCTACTTTACTGTTACCTTGAAGTTAGAGTGTGGGGCCTGCATCAAGGCCTCAGCATCATTCCTACAATCATGCTGCCCTCCTTTACTAATACCCTGAAGTTAGAATGTGGTACCAGCATCAAGGCCTCATCATGATTCCCACGATCATGCTGCCCTCCCTTAATGGTGCCCAGGAGTTAGTGTGGGTCCAGTATCAAGGCCTCAGCTTGATTCCCACAGTCAAGCTGCCCTCCCTTGCTGGTACCCTGGGGTTAGAGTGTGGGGCCAATATCAAGGCTTTGGTATGATTCTCACGATCATGCTGCCCTTCGTTACTAGTGCCAGAAGTTAGAGTGTGGGTCCAGTATCAAGGCCTCAGCTTGACTCCCACAATCTTGCTGCCCTACTTCACTGTTACCTTGAAGTTAGAGAGTGGGGCCAGCATCAAGGCCTCATCATGATTCCCACGATCATACTGCCCTCCCTTACTGGTGACCAGGAGTTAGAGTGTGGGTCCAGTATCAAGGCCTCAGCTTGATTCCCACGATCAAGCTGCCCTCCCTTGCTGGTACCCTGGAGTTAGAGTGTGGGGCCAATATCAAGGCCTGGGTATGATTCTCACGATCATGCTGCCCTTCGTTACTAGTGCCAGAAGTTAGAGTGTGGGTCCAGTTTCAAGGCGTCAGCTTGATTCCCACGATCATGCTGCCCTACTTTACTGTTACCTTGAAGTTAGAGTGTGGGGCCAGCATCAAGGCCTCATCATGATTCCCACGATCATGCTGCCCTCCCTTACTGGTGTCCAGGAGTTAGAGTGTGGGTCAAGTATCAAGGCCTCAGCTTGATTCCCACGATCAAGCTGCCCTCCCTTGCCGGTATCCTGGAGTTAGAGTGTGGGGCCAATATCAGGGCCTCGGTATGATTCTCACGATCATGCTGCCCTTCGTTACTAGTGCCAGAAGTTAGAGTGTGGGTCCAGTATCAAGGCCTCAGCTTGATTCCCACGATCATGCTGCCCTACTTTACTGTTACCTTGAAGTTAGAGTGTGGGGCCTGCATCAAGGCCTCAGCATCATTCCTACAATCATGCTGCCCTCCTTTACTAATACCCTGAAGTTAGAGTGTGGGGCCAGCATCAAGGCCTCATCATGATTCCCACGATCATGCTGCCCTACTTCACTGTTACCTTGAAATTAGAGAGTGGGGCCAGCATCAAGGCCTCATCATTATACCCACGATCATGCTGCCCTCCCTTACTGGTGTCCAGGAGTTAGAGTGTGGGTCCAGTATCAAGGCCTCAGCTTGATTCCCACGATCAAGCTGCCCTCCCTTGCTGGTACCCTGGAGTTAGAGTGTGGGGCCAATATCAGGGCCTCGGTATGATTCTCACGATCATGCTGCCCTTCGTTACTAGTGCCAGAAGTTAGAGTGTGGGTCCAGTATCAAGGCCTCAGCTTGATTCCCACGATCATGCTGCCCTACTTTACTGTTATCTTGAAGTTAGATTGTGGGGCCAGCATCAAGGCCTCAGCATCATTCCCACGATCATGCTGCCCTCCCTTAATGGTGCCCAGGAGTTAGTGTGGGTCTAGTATCAAGGCCTCAGCTTGATTCCCACAATCAAGCTGCCCTCCCTTGCTGGTACCCTGGAGTTAGAGTGTGGGGCCAATATCAAGGCTTCGGTATGATTCTCACGATCATGCTGCCCTCCTTTACTAGTGCCAGAAGTTAGAGTGTGGGTTCAGTATCAAGGCCTCAGCTTCATTCCCACGATCATGCTGCCCTACTTCACTGTTACCTTGAAGTTAGAGAGTGGGGCCAGCATCAAGGCCTCATCATGATTCCCACGATCATGCTGCCCTCCCTTACTGGTGCCCAGGAGTTAAAGTGTGGGGCCAGCATCAAGGCCTCATCATGATTCCCACGATCATGCTGCCATCCTTTACTGGTGCCCAGGAGTTAGAGTGTGGGTCCAGTATCAAGGCCTCAGCTTGATTCCCACAATCAAGCTGCCCTCCCTTGCTGGTACCCTGGAGTTAGAGTGTGGGTCCAGTATCAAGGCCTCAGCTTGATTCCCACGATCAAGCTGCCCTCCCTTGCTGGTACCCTGGAGTTAGAGTGTGGGGCCAATATCAGGGCCTCGGTATGATTCTCACGATCATGCTGCCCTTCGTTACTAGTGCCAGAAGTTAGAGTGTGGGTCCAGTATCAAGGCCTCAGCTTGATTCCCACGATCATGCTGCCCTACTTTACTGTTACCATGAAGTTAGAGTGTGGGGCCAGCATCAAGGCCTCAGCATCATTCCCACAATCATGCTGCCCTCCTTTACTAATACCCTGAAGTTAGAGTGTGGGGCCAGCATCAAGGCCTCATCAAGATTCCCACGGTCATGCTGCCCTCCCTTAATGGTGCCCAGGAGTTAGTGTGGGTCCAGTATCAAGGCCTCAGCTTGATTCCCACAATCAAGCTGGCCTCCCTTGTTGGTACCCTGGAGTTAGAGTGTGGGGCCAATATCAAGGCTTCGGTATGATTCTCACGATCATGCTGCCCTTCGTTACTAGTGCCAGAAGTTAGAGTGTGGGTCCAGTATCAAGGCCTCAGCTTGATTCCCACGATCATGCTGCCCTACTTTACTGTTATCTTGAAGTTAGAGTGTGGGGCCAGCATCAAGGCCTCAGCATCATTCCCACGATCATGCTGCCCTCCCTTAATGGTGCCCAGGAGTTAGTGTGGGTCTAGTATCAAGGCCTCAGCTTGATTCCCACAATCAAGCTGCCCTCCCTTGCTGGTACCCTGGAGTTAGAGTGTGGGGCCAATATCAAGGCTTCGGTATGATTCTCACGATCATGCTGCCCTTCGTTTCTAGTTCCAGAAGTTAGAGTGTGGGTCCAGTATCAAGGCCTCAGCTTGATTCCCACGATCATGCTGCCCTACTTTACTGTTACCATGAAGTTAGAGTGTGGGGCCAGCATCAAGGCCTCAGCATCATTCCCACAATCATGCTGCCCTCCTTTACTAATACCCTGAAGTTAGAGTGTGGGGCCAGCATCAAGGCCTCATCAAGATTCCCACGATCATGCTGCCCTCCCTTGCTGGTACCCTGGAGTTAGAGTGTGGGTCCAGTATCAAGGCCTCAGCTTGATTCCCACGATCAAGCTGCCCTCCCTTGCTGGTACCCTGGAGTTAGAGTGTGGGGCCAATATCAGGGCCTCGGTATGATTCTCACGATCATGCTGCCCTTCGTTACTAGTGCCAGAAGTTAGAGTGTGGGTCCAGTATCAAGGCCTCAGCTTGATTCCCACGATCATGCTGCCCTACTTTACTGTTACCATGAAGTTAGAGTGTGGGGCCAGCATCAAGGCCTCAGCATCATTCCCACAATCATGCTGCCCTCCTTTACTAATACCCTGAAGTTAGAGTGTGGGGCCAGCATCAAGGCCTCATCAAGATTCCCACGATCATGCTGCCCTCCCTTAATGGTGCCCAGGAGTTAGTGTGGGTCCAGTATCAAGGCCTCAGCTTGATTCCCACAATCAAGCTGGCCTCCCTTGTTGGTACCCTGGAGTTAGAGTGTGGGGCCAATATCAAGGCTTCGGTATGATTCTCACGATCATGCTGCCCTTCGTTACTAGTGCCAGAAGTTAGAGTGTGGGTCCAGTATCAAGGCCTCAGCTTGATTCCCACGATCATGCTGCCCTACTTTACTGTTATCTTGAAGTTAGAGTGTGGGGCCAGCATCAAGGCCTCAGCATCATTCCCACGATCATGCTGCCCTCCCTTAATGGTGCCCAGGAGTTAGTGTGGTTCTAGTATCAAGGCCTCAGCTTGATTCCCACAATCAAGCTGCCCTCCCTTGCTGGTACCCTGGAGTTAGAGTGTGGGGCCAATATCAAGGCTTCGGTATGATTCTCACGATCATGCTGCCCTTCTTTACTAGTGCCAGAAGTTAGAGTGTGGGTTCAGTATCAAGGCCTCAGCTTCATTCCCACGATCATGCTGCCCTACTTCACTTTTACCTTGAAGTTAGAGAGTGCGAACAGCATCAAGGCCTCATCATGATTCCCACGATCATGCTGCCCTCCCTTACTGGTGCCCAGGAGTTAAAGTGTGGGGCCAGCATCAAGGCCTCATCATGATTCCCACGATCATGCTGCCATCCTTTACTGGTGCCCAGGACTTAGAGTGTGGGTCCAGTATCAAGGCCTCAGCTTGATTCCCACAATCAAGCTGCCCTCCCTTGCTGGTACCCTGGAGTTAGAGTGTGGGTCCAGTATCAAGGCCTCAGCTTGATTCCCACGATCAAGCTGCCCTCCCTTGCTGGTACCCTGGAGTTAGAGTGTGGGGCCAATATCAGGGCCTCGGTATGATTCTCACGATCATGCTGCCCTTCGTTACTAGTGCCAGAAGATAGAGTGTGGGTCCAGTATCAAGGCCTCAGCTTGATTCCCACGATCATGCTGCCCTACTTTACTGTTACCATGAAGTTAGAGTGTGGGGCCAGCATCAAGGCCTCAGCATCATTCCCACAATCATGCTGCCCTCCTTTACTAATACCCTGAAGTTAGAGTGTGGGGCCAGCATCAAGGCCTCATCAAGATTCCCACGATCATGCTGCCCTCCCTTAATGGTGCCCAGGAGTTAGTGTGGGTCCAGTATCAAGGCCTCAGCTTGATTCCCACAATCAAGCTGGCCTCCCTTGTTGGTACCCTGGAGTTAGAGTGTGGGGCCAATATCAAGGCTTCGGTATGATTCTCACGATCATGCTGCCCTTCGTTACTAGTGCCAGAAGTTAAAGTGTGGGTCCAGTATCAAGGCCTCAGCTTGATTCCCACGATCATGCTGCCCTACTTCACTGTTACCTTGAAGTTAGAGAGTGGGGCCAGCATCAAGGCCTCATCATGATTCCCACGATCATGCTGCCCTCCCTTACTGGTGCCCAGGAGTTAAAGTGTGGGGCCAGCATCAAGGCCTCATCATGATTCCCATGATCATGCTGCCATCCCTTGCTGGTACCCTGGAGTTAGAGTGTAGGGCCAATATCAAGGCCTGGGTATGATTCTCACGATCATGCTGCCCTTCGTTACTAGTGCCAGAAGTTAGAGTGTGGGTCCAGTATCAAGGTGTCAGCTTGATTCCCACGATCATGCTGCCCTACTTTACTGTTACCTTGAAGTTAGATTGTGGGGCCAGCATCAAGGCCTCATCATGATTCCCACGATCATGCTGCCCTCCCTTACTGGTGTCCAGGAGTTAGAGTGTGGGTCCAGTATCAAGGCCTCAGCTTGATTCCCACGATCAAGCTGCCCTCCCTTGCTGGTACCCTGGAGTTAGAGTGTGGGGCCAATATCAGGGCCTCGGTATGATTCTCACGATCATGCTGCCCTTCGTTACTAGTGCCAGAAGTTAGAGTGTGGGTCCAGTATCAAGGCCTCAGCTTGATTCCCACGATCAAGCTGCCCTCCCTTGCTGGTACCCTGGAATTAGAGTGTGGGGCCAATATCAGGGCCTCGGTATGATTCTCACGATCATGCTGCCCTTCGTTACTAGTGCCAGAAGTTAGAGTGTGGGTCCAGTATCAAGGCCTCAGCTTGATTCCCACAATTAAGCTGCCCTCCCTTGCTGGTACCCTGGAGTTAGAGTGTGGGTCCAGTATCAAGGCCTCAGCTTGATTCCCACAATCAAGCTGCCCTCCCTTGCTGGTACCCTGGAGTTAGAGTGTGGGTCCAGTATAAAGGCATCAGCTTGATTCCCACGATCAAGCTGCCCTCCCTTGCTGGTACCCTGGAGTTAGAGTGTGGGGCCAATATCAGGGCCTCGGTATGATTCTCACGATCATGCTGCCCTTCGTTACTAGTGCCAGAAGTTAGAGTGTGGGTCCAGTATCAAGGCCTCAGCTTGATTCCCACGATCATGCTGCCCTACTTTACTGTTACCTTGAAGTTAGAGTGTGGGGCCAGCATCAAGGCCTCATCATGATTCCCACGATCATGCTGCCCTCCCTTAATGGTGCCCAGGAGTTATTGTGGGTCCAGTATCAAGGCCTCAGCTTGATTCCCACAATCAAGCTGCCCTCCCTTGCTGGTACCCTGGAGTTAGAGTGTGGGGCCAATATCAAGGCTTCGGTATGATTCTCACGATCATGCTGCCCTTCGTTACTAGTGCCAGAAGTTAGAGTGTGGGTCCAGTATCAAGGCCTCAGCTTGATTCCCACGATCATGCTGCCCTACTTCACTGTTACCTTGAAGTTAGAGAGTGGGGCCAGCATCAAGGCCTCATCATGATTCCCACGATCATGCTGCCCTCCCTTACTGGTGCCCAGGAGTTAAAGTGTGGGGCCAGCATCAAGGCCTCATCATGATTCCCACGATCATGCTGCCATCCCTTACTGGTGCCCAGGAGTTAGAGTGTGGGTCCAGTATCAAGGCCTCAGCTTGATTCCCACGATCAAGCTGCCCTCCCTTGCTGGTACCCTGGAGTTAGAGTGTAGGGCCAATATCAAGGCCTCAGCTTGATTCCCACAATCAAGCTGCCCTCCCTTGCTGGTACCCTGGAGTTAGAGTGTGGGTCCAGTATCAAGGCCTCAGCTTGATTCCCACAATCAAGCTGCCCTCCCTTGCTGGTACCCTGGAGTTAGAGTGTGGGGCCAATATCAAGGCTTCGGTATGATTCTCACGATCATGCTGCCCTTCGTTACTAGTGCCAGAAGTTAGAGTGTGGGTCCAGTATCAAGGCCTCAGCTTGATTCCCACGATCATGCTGCCCTACTTCACTGTTACCTTGAAGTTAGAGAGTGGGGCCAGCATCAAGGCCTCATCATGATTCCCACGATCATGCTGCCCTCCCTTACTGGTGCCCAGGAGTTAAAGTGTGGGGCCAGCATCAAGGCCTCATCATGATTCCCACGATCATGCTGCCATCCCTTACTGGTGCCCGGGAGTTAGAGTGTGGGTCCAGTATCAAGGCCTCAGCTTGATTCCCACGATCAAGCTGCCCTCCCTTGCTGGTACCCTGGAGTTAGAGTGTAGGGCCAATATCAAGGCCTCAGCTTGATTCCCACAATCAAGCTGCCCTCCCTTGCTGGTACCCTGGAGTTAGAGTGTGGGTCCAGTATCAAGGCCTCAGTTTGATTCCCACGATCAAGCTGCCCTCCCTTGCTGGTACCCTGGAGTTAGAGTGTGGGGCCAATATCAGGGCCTCGGTATGATTCTCACGATCATGCTGCCTTTCGTTACTAGTGCCAGAAGTTAGAGTGTGGGTCCAGTATCAAGGCGTCAGCTTGATTCCCACGATCATGCTGCCCTACTTTACTGTTACCTTGAAGTTAGAGTGTGGGGCCAGCATCAAGGCCTCATCATGGTTCCCACGATCATGCTGCCCTCCCTTACTGGTGTCCAGGATTTAGAGTGTGGGTCCAGTATCAAGGCCTCAGCTTGATTCCCACGATCAAGCTGCCCTCCCTTGCTGGTACCCTGGAGTTAGAGTGTGGGGCCAATATCAGGGCCTCGGTATGATTCTCACGATCATGCTGCCCTTCGTTACTAGTGCCAGAAGTTAGAGTGTGGGTCCAGTATCAAGGCCTCAGCTTGATTCCCACGATCATGCTGCCTTACTTTACTGTTACCTTGAAGTTAGAGTGTGGGGCCTGCATCAAGGCCTCAGCATCATTCCTACAGTCATGCTGCCCTCCTTTACTAATACCCTGAAGTTAGAGTGTGGGTCCAGTATCAAGGCCTCATCATGATTCCCACGATCATGCTGCCATCCCTTACTGGTGCCCAGGAGTTAGAGTGTGGTTCCAGTATCAAGGCCTCAGCTTGATTCCCACGATCAAGCTGCCCTCCGTTGTTGGTACCCTGGAGTTAGAGTGTGGGGCCAATATCAAGGCCTGGGTATGATTCTCACGATCATAGTGCCCTTCGTTACTAGTGCCAGAAGTTAGAGTGTGGGTCCAGTATCAAGGCGTCAGCTTGATTCCCACGATCATGCTGCCCTACTTCACTGTTACCTTGAAGTTAGAGTGTGGGGCCAGCATCAAGGCCTCATCATGATTCCCACGATCATGCTGCCCTCCCTTACTGGTGCCCAGGAGTTATAGTGTGGGCCCAGTATCAAGGTCTCAGCTTGATTCCCACGATCAAGCTGCCCTACCTTGCTGGTACCCTGGATTTAGAGTGTGGGGCCAATATCAAGGCCTCGGTATGATTCTCACGATCATGCTGCCCTTCGTTACTAGTGCCAGAATTTAGAGTGTGGGGCCAGCATCAAGGCCTCATCATGATTACCACGATCATGCTGCCATCCCTTAATGGTGCCCAGGAGTTAGAGTGTGGGTCCAGTAACAAGGACTCAGCTTGATTGCCACGATCAAGCCGCCCTCCCTTACTGGTGCCCAGGAGTTAGAGTGTGGGTCCAGTATCAAGGCCTCAGCTTGATTCCCACGATCATGCTGCCCTACTTTACTGTTACCTTGAAGTTAGAGAGTGGGGCCAGCATCAAGGCCTCATCATGATTCCCACGATCATGCTGCCCTCCCTTACTGGTGCCCAGGAGTTAAAGTGTGGGGCCAGCATCAAGGCCTCATCATGATTCCCACGATCATGCTGCCATCCCTTACTGGTGCCCAGGAGTTAGAGTGTGGGTCCAGTATCAAGGCCTCAGCTTGATTCCCACGATCAAGCTGCCCTCCGTTGCTGGTACCCTGGAGTTAGAGTGTGGGGCCAATATCAAGGCCTGGGTATGATTCTCACGATCATGCTGCCCTTCGTTGCTAGTGCCAGAAGTTAGAGTGTGGGTCCAGTATCAAGGCGTCAGCTTGATTCCCACGATCATGCTGCCCTACTTCACTGTTACCTTGAAGTTAGAGTGTGGGGCCAGCATCAAGGCCTCATCATGATTCCCACGATCATGCTGCCCTCCCTTACTGGTGCCCAGGAGTTATAGTGTGGGTCCAGTATCAAGGTCTCAGCTTGATTCCCACGATCAAGCTGCCCTACCTTGCTGGTACCCTGGATTTAGAGTGTGGGGCCAATATCAAGGCCTGGGTATGATTCTCACGATCATGCTGCCCTTCGTTGCTAGTGCCAGAAGTTAGAGTGTGGGTCCAGTATCAAGGCGTCAGCTTGATTCCCACGATCATGCTGCCCTACTTCACTGTTACCTTGAAGTTAGAGTGTGGGGCCAGCATCAAGGCCTCATCATGATTCCCACGATCATGCTGCCCTCCCTTACTGGTGCCCAGGAGTTATAGTGTGGGTCCAGTATCAAGGTCTCAGCTTGATTCCCACGATCAAGCTGCCCTCCGTTGCTGGTACCCTGGAGTTAGAGTGTGGGGCCAATATCAAGGCCTGGGTATGATTCTCACGATCATGCTGCCCTTCGTTACTAGTGCCAGAATTTAGAGTGTGGGGCCAGCATCAAGGCCTCATCATGATTCCCACGATCATGCTGCCATCCCTTAATGGTGCCCAGGAGTTAGAGTGTGGGTCCAGTATCAAGGCCGGCCTCAGCTTGATTGCCACGATCAAGCCGCCCTCCCTTACTGGTGCCCAGGAGTTAGAGTGTGGGTCCAGTATCAAGGCCTCAGCTTGATTCCCACGATCATGCTGCCCTACTTTACTGTTACCTTGAAGTTAGAGAGTGGGGCCAGCATCAAGGCCTCATCATGATTCCCACGATCATGCTGCCCTCCCTTACTGGTGCCCAATTGTTAGAATGTGGGGCCAGCACCAAGGCCTCATCATGATTCCCACGATCATGCTGCCACCCCTTTCTGGTGCCCAGGAGTTAGAGTGTGGGTCCAGTATCAAGGCCTCAGCTTGATTCCCACGATTAAGCTGCCCTCCCTTGCTGGTACCCTGGAGTTAGAGTGTGGGGCCAATATCAATGCCTGTGTATGATTCTCACGATCATGCTGCCCTTTGTTGCTAGTGCCAGAAGTTAGAGTGTGGGTCCAGTATCAAGGCGTCAGCTTGATTCCCACGATCATGCTGCCCTACTTCACTGTTACTTTGAAGTTAGAGTGTGGGGCCAGCATCAAGGCCTCATCATGATTCCCACGATCAAGCTGCCCTCCCTTGCTGGTACACTGGAGTTAGAGTGTGGGGCCAATATCAATGCCTGTGTATGATTCTCACGATCATGCTGCCCTTCGTTGCTAGTGCCAGGAGTTAGAGTGTGGGTCCAGTATCAAGGCCTCAGCTTGATTCCCACGATCAAGCTGCCCTCCGTTGCTGGTACCCTGGAGTTAGAGTGTGGGGCCAATATCAAGGCCTGGGTATGATTCTCACGATCATAGTGCCCTTCGTTACTAGTGCCAGAAGTTAGAGTGTGGGTCCAGTATCAAGGCGTCAGCTTGATTCCCACGATCATGCTGCCCTACTTCACTGTTACCTTGAAGTTAGAGTGTGGGGCCAGCATCAAGGCCTCATCATGATTCCCACGATCATGCTGCCCTCCCTTACTGGTGCCCAGGAGTTATAGTGTGGGTCCAGTATCAAGGTCTCAGCTTGATTCCCACGATCAAGCTGCCCTACCTTGCTGGTACCCTGGATTTAGAGTGTGGGGCCAATATCAACGCCTCGGTATGATTCTCACGATCATGCTGCCCTTCGTTACTAGTGCCAGAATTTAGAGTGTGGGTCCAGTATCAAGGCGTCAGCTTGATTCCCACGATCATGCTGCCCTACTTCACTGTTACCTTGAAGTTAGAGTGTGGGGCCAGCATCAAGGCCTCATCATGATTCCCACGATCATGCTGCCCTCCCTTACTGGTGCCCAGGAGTTATAGTGTGGGTACAGTATCAAGGCCTCAGCTTGATTGCCACGATCAAGCCGCCCTCCCTTACTGGTGCCCGGGAGTTAGAGTGTGGGTCCAGTATCAAGGCCTCAGCTTGATTCCCACGATCATGCTGCCCTACTTTACTGTTACCTTGAAGTTAGAGAGTGGGGCCAGCATCAAGGCCTCATCATGATTCCCACGATCATGCTGCCCTCCCTTACTGGTGCACAGGTGTTAGAGTGTGGGGCCAGCACCAAGGCCTCATCATGATTCCCACGATCATGCTTCCACCCCTTACTGGTGCCCAGGAGTTAGAGTGTGGGTCCAGTATCAAGGCCTCAGCTTGATTCCCACGATCAAGCTGCCCTCCCTTGCTGGTGCCCTGGAGTTAGAGTGTGGGGCCAATATCAGTGCCTGTGTATGATTCTCATGATCATGCTGCCCTTCGTTACTAGTGCCAGAAGTTAGAGTGTGGGTCCAATATCAAGGCGTCAGCTTGATTCCCACGATCATGCTGCCCTACTTTACTGTTACCTTGAAATTAGAGTGTGAGGCCAATATCAAGGCCTCAGAATCATTCCCACAATCATGCTGCCCTCCTTTACTAATACCCTGAAGTTAGAGTGTGGGGCCAGCATCAAGGCCTCATCATGATTCCCACGATCATGCTGCCCTCCCTTACTGGTGCCCAGGAGTTATAGTGTGGGTCCAGTATCAAGGCCTCAGCTTGATTCCCACGATCAAGCTGCCCTACCTTGCTGGTACCCTGGATTTAGTGTGTGGGGCCATTATCAAGGCCTCGGTATGATTCTTACGATCATGCTGCCCTTCGTTACTAGTGCCAGAAGTTAGAATGTGGGTCCAGTATCAAGGCGTCAGCTTGATTCCCACGATCATGCTGCCCTACTTTACTGTTACTTGAAGTTAAGTGTGGGGCCAGCATCAAGGCCTCAGCATGCTTCCCACAAGCATGCTGCCCTCCTTTACTAATACCCTGAAGTTAGAGTGTGGGGCCAGCATCAAGGCCTCATCATGATTCCAACGATCTTGCTGCCCTCCCTTACTGGTGCCCAGGAGTTAGAGTGTGGGTCCAGTATCAAGGCCTCAGCTTGATTCCCACGATCATGCTGCCCTCCCTTGCTGGTACCCTGGAGTTAGAGTGCGGGGCCAACATCAAGGCCTCGGTATCATTCTCACAATCATGCTGCCCTTCGTTACCGGTGCCAGGAGTTAGAGTGCGGGTCCAGTATCAAGGCCTCAGCTTGATTCCCACGATCATGGTGCCCTACTTTACTGTTACTTTGAAGTTAGAGTGTGGGGCCAGCATCTAGGCCACATCATGATTCCCACGATCATGCTGCCCTCCCTTACTGGTGCACAGGAGTTAGAGTGTGGGTCCAGTATCAAGGCCTCATCATGATTCCCACGATCATGCTGCCCTCCCTTACTGGTGCCCAGGAGTTAGAGTGTGGGTCCCGTATCAAGGCCTCAGCTTGATTCCCACGATCATGCTGCCCTCCCTTGCTGGTACCCTGGAGTTAGAGTGTGGGGCCAACCTCAAGGCCTCGGTATCATTCTCACGATCATGCTGCCCTTCGTTACCGGTGCCAGGAGTTAGAGTGTGGGCCCAGTATCAAGGCCTCAGCTTGATTCCCACGATCATGGTGCCCTACTTTACTGTTACCTTGAAGTTAGAATGTGGGGCCAGCCTCAAGGCCTCAGCATCATTCCCACAATCATGCTGCCCTCTTTTACTAATACCCTGAAGTTAGAGTGTGGGGCCAGTATCAAGGCCTCTGCTTGATTCCCATGATACTGCTGCCCTCCCTTGCTGGTACCCTGGAGTTAGAGTGTGGGGCCAACATCAAGGCCTCAGTATGATTCTCATGATCATACTGCCCTTCGTTACCGGTGCCAGGAGTTAGAGTGTGGGTCCAGTATCAAGGCCTCAGCTTGATTCCCACGATCATGCTGCCCTACTTTACTGTTACCTTGAAGTTAGAGTGTGGGCCAGCATCAAGGCCTCAGCTTGATTCCCACGATCATGCTGCCCTACTTTACTGTTACCTTGAAGTTAGAATGTGGGGCCAGCCTCAAGGCCTCAGCATCATTCCCACAATCATGCTGCCCTCTTTTACTAATACCCTAAAGTTAGAGTGTGGGGCCAGTATCAAGGCCTCTGCTTGATTCCCATGATACTGCTGCCCTCCCTTGCTGGTACCCTGGAGTTAGAGTGTGGGGCCAACATCAAGGCCTCAGTATGATTCTCATGATCATGCTGCCCTTCGTTACCGGTGCCAGGAGTTAGAGTGTCGGTCCAGTATCAAGGCCTCAGCTTGATTCCCACGATCATGCTGCCCTACTTTACTGTTACCTTGAAGTTAGAGTGTGGGTCCAGTATCAAGGCCTCATCATGATTCCCACGATCATGCTGCCCTCCCTTACTGGTTCCCAGGAGTTAGAGTGTGGGTCCAGTATCAAGACCTCAGCTTGAGTCCCACGATCATGTTGCCCTCCCCTGCTGGTACCCTGGAGTTAGAGTGTGGGGCCAGCATCAAGGCCTCAGCATCATTCCCACAATCATGCTGCCCTCCTTTACTAATACCCTGAAGTTAGAGAGTGGGGCCGGCATCAAGGCCTCATCATGATTCCCACGATCATGCTGCCCTCCTTTACTAGTGCCCAGGAGTTAGAGTGTGGGTCCAGTATCAAGGCCTCTACTTGATTCCCATGATAATGCTGCCCTCCCTTGCTGGTACCCTGGAATTAGAGTGTGGGGCCAACTTCAAGGCCTCTTCATCATTCCCACGATCATGCTGCCCTTCGTTACCGGAGCCAGGCGTTAGAGTGTGGCTCCAGTATCAAGGCCTCAGCTTGATTCCCACGATCATGCTGCCCTACTTTACTGTTACCTTGAAGTTAGAGTTTGGGGCCAGCATCAAGCCCTCATCATGATTCCCACGATCATACTGCCCTCCCTTACTGGTTCCCAGGAGTTAGAGTGTGGGTCCAGTATCAAGGCCTCCGCTTGATTCCCACGATCATGCTGCCCTCCTTTACTAATACCCTGGAGTTAGAGTGTGGGGCCAGCATCAAGCCCTTATCATGATTCCCACGATCATACTGCCCTCCCTTACTGGTGCCCAGGAGTTAGAGTGTGGGTCCTATATCAAGGGCTCAGCTTTATTCCCACGATCATGCTGCCCTCCTTAATTGGTACCCTGGAGTTAGAGCGTGGGGCCAGTATCAAGGCCTCTACTTGATTCCCATGATAATGCTGCCCTCCCTTGCTGGTACCCTGGAATTAGAGTGTGGGGCCAACTTCAAGGCCTCTGCATCATTCCCACGATCATGCTGCCCTTCGTTACCGGAGCCAGGCGTTAGAGTGTGGCTCCAGTATCAAGGCCTCAGCTTGATTCCCACGATCATGCTGCCCTACTTTACTGTTACCTTGAAGTTAGAGTTTGGGGCCAGCATCAAGCCCTCATCATGATTCCCACGATCATACTGCCCTCCCTTACTGGTTCCCAGGAGTTAGAGTGTGGGTCCAGTATCAAGGCCTCCGCTTGATTCCCACGATCATGCTGCCCTCCTTTACTAATACCCTGGAGTTAGAGTGTGGGGCCAGCATCAAGCCCTTATCATGATTCCCACGATCATACTGCCCTCCCTTACTGGTTCCCAGGAGTTAGAGTGTGGGTCCAGTATCAAGACCTCAGCTTGAGTCCCACGATCATGCTGCCCTCCCTTGCTGGTACCCTGGAGTTAGAGTGTGGGGCCAGCATCAAGGCCTCAGCATCATTCCCACGATCATACTGCCCTCCCTTACTGGTTCCCAGGAGTTAGAGTGTGGGTCCAGTATCAAGGCCTCCGCTTGATTCCCACGATCATGCTGCCCTCCTTTACTAATACCCTGGAGTTAGAGTGTGGGGCCAGCATCAAGCCCTTATCATGATTCCCACGATCATACTGCCCTCCCTTACTGGTTCCCAGGAGTTAGAGTGTGGGTCCAGTATCAAGACCTCAGCTTGATTCCCACGATCATACTGCCCTCCCTTACTGGTTCCCAGGAGTTAGAGTGTGGGTCCAGTATCAAGGCCTCCGCTTGATTCCCACGATCATGCTGCCCTCCTTTACTAATACCCTGAAGTTAGAGAGTGGGGCCGGCATCAAGGCCTCATCATGATTCCCACGATCATGCTGCCCTCCTTTACTGGTGCCCAGGAGTTAGAGTGTGGGTCCAGTATCAAGGCCTCTACTTGATTCCCATGATAATGCTGCCCTCCCTTGCTGGTACCCTGGAATTAGAGTGTGGGGCCAACTTCAAGGCCTCTGCATCATTCCCACGATCATGCTGCCCTTCGTTACCGGAGCCATGCGTTAGAGTGTGGCTCCAGTATCAAGGCCTCAGCTTGATTCCCACGATCATGCTGCCCTACTTTACTGTTACCTTGAAGTTAGAGTTTGGGGCCAGCATCAAGCCCTCATCATGATTCCCACGATCATACTGCCCTCCCTTACTGGTTCCCAGGAGTTAGAGTGTGGGTCCAGTATCAAGGCCTCCGCTTGATTCCCACGATCATGCTGCCCTCCTTTACTAATACCCTGGAGTTAGAGTGTGGGGCCAGCATCAAGCCCTTATCATGATTCCCACGATCATACTGCCCTCCCTTACTGGTGCCCAGGAGTTAGAGTGTGGGTCCTATATCAAGGGCTCAGCTTTATTCCCACGATCATGCTGCCCTCCTTAATTGGTACCCTGGAGTTAGAGCGTGGGGCCAGCATCAAGGCCTCAGTATTGTGCTCACGATCATGCTGCCCTCGCTTACTGGTGCCAGGAGTTAGAGTGTGGGTCCAGTGTCCAGGCCTCAGTTTGATTCCCACGATCCTGCTGCCATCTTTTATTGGTACCCTGGTGTTAGATTGTGGGGATAGCATCAAGGCCTCATAATGATTCCCACGATCATGCTGCCCTCTTTTACTGATACCCTGAAGTTAAAGTGTCGGGCCAGCATCACGGCCTCATCATGATTGCCACGATCATGCTGCCCTCCTTTACTGGTGCCCAGGAGTTAAAGTGTGGGTCCAGTATCAAGGCCTCAGCTTGAATCCCACGATCAATTTGCCCTCCCTTGCTGGTACCCTGGAGTTAGAGTGCGGGGCCAACATCAAGGCCTCGGTATCATTCTCACAATCATGCTGCCCTTCGTTACCGGTGCCAGGAGTTAGAGTGTGGGTCCAGTATCAAGGCCTCAGCTTGATTCCCACGATCATGGTGCCCTACTTTACTGTTACTTTGAAGTTAGAGTGCGGGGCCAGCATCAAGGCCTCATCATGATTCCCACGATCATGCTGCCCTCCCTTACTGGTGCACAGGAGTTAGAGTGTGGGTCCAGTATCAAGGCCTCATCATGATTCCCACGATCATGCTGCCCTCCCTTACTGGTGCCCAGGAGTTAGAGTGTGGGTCCCGTATCAAGGCCTCAGCTTGATTCCCACGATCATGCTGCCCTCCCTTGCTGGTACCCTGGAGTTAGAGTGTGGGGCCAACCTCAAGGCCTCGGTATCATTCTCACGATCATGCTGCCCTTCGTTACCGGTGCCAGGAGTTAGAGTGTGGGCCCAGTATCAAGGCCTCAGCTTGATTCCCACGATCATGGTGCCCTACTTTACTGTTACCTTGAAGTTAGAATGTGGGGCCAGCCTCAAGGCCTCAGCATCATTCCCACAATCATGCTGCCCTCTTTTACTAATACCCTGAAGTTAGAGTGTGGGGCCAGTATCAAGGCCTCTGCTTGATTCCCATGATACTGCTGCCCTCCCTTGCTGGTACCCTGGAGTTAGAGTGTGGGGCCAACATCAAGGCCTCAGTATGATTCTCATGATCATGCTGCCCTTCGTTACCGGTGCCAGGAGTTAGAGTGTGGGTCCAGTATCAAGGCCTCAGCTTGATTCCCACGATCATGCTGCCCTCCCTTACTGGTGCCCAGGAGTTAGAGTGTGGGTCCAGTATCAAGACCTCAGCTTGAGTCCCACGATCATGCTGCCCTCCCTTGCTGGTACCCTGGAGTTAGAGTGTGGGGCCAGCATCAAGGCCTCAGCATCATTCCCACAATCATGCTGCCCTCCTTTACTAAAACCCTGAAGTTAGAGTTGGGCCGGCATCAAGGTCTCATCATGATTCCCAAGATCATGCTGCCCTCCCTTACTGGTGCCCAGGAGTTAGAGTGTGGGTCCAGTATCAAGGCCTCATCATGATTCCCACGATCATGCTGCCCTCCCTTACTGGTGCCCAGGAGTTAGAGTGTGGGTCCAGTATCAAGACCTCAGCTTGAGTCCCACGATCATGCTGCCCTCCCTTGCTGGTACCCTGGAGTTAGAGTGTGGGGCCAGCATCAAGGCCTCAGCATCATTCCCACAATCATGCTGCCCTCCTTTACTGGTGCCCAGGAGTTAGAGTGTGGGTCCAGTATCAAGGCCTCTACTTGATTCCCATGATAATGCTGCCCTCCCTTGCTGGTACCCTGGAATTAGAGTGTGGGGCCAACTTCAAGGCCTCTGCATCATTCCCACGATCATGCTGCCCTTCGTTACCGGTGCCAGGCGTTAGAGTGTGGCTCCAGTATCAAGGCCTCAGCTTGATTCCCACGATCATGCTGCCCTACTTTACTGTTACCTTGAAGTTAGAGTTTGGGGCCAGCATCAAGCCCTCATCATGATTCCAACGATCATACTGCCCTCCCTTACTGGTTCCCAGGAATTAGAGTGTGGGTCCAGTATCAAGGCCTCCGCTTGATTCCCACGATCATGCTGCCCTCCTTTACTAATACCCTGGAGTTAGAGTGTGGGGCCAACATCAAGGCCTCGGTATGATTCTCACGATCATGCTGCCCTTCGTTACTAGTGCCAGAAGTTAGAGTGTGGGTTCAGTATCAAGGCCTCAGCTTGATTCCCACGATCATGCTGCCCTACTTTACTGTTACCTTGAAGTTAGAGTGTGGGGCCAGCATCAAGGCCTCAGCTTGATTCCCTCGATCATGCTGCCCTCCCTTGCTTGTACCCTGGAGTTAGAGTGTGGGTCCAGTATCAAGGCCTCAGCTTGATTCCCTCGATCATGCTGCCCTCCCTTGCTTGTACCCTGGAGTTAGAGTGTGGGGCCAACATCAAGGCCTCTGTATGATTCTCACGATCATGCTGCCCTACTCAGCTGTTACCTTGAAGTTAGAGTGTGTGGCCAGCATCAAGGCCTCAGTATCACTCCAACTATCATGCTGCCCTCCTTTACTAATACCCTGGAGTTAGAGTGTGGGGCCAGCATCAAGCCCTCATCATGATTCCCACGATCATACTGCCCTGCCTTACTGGTGCCCAGGAGTTAGAGTGTGGGTCCAGTATCAAGGCCTCAGCTTGATTCCCACGATCATGCTGCCCTAATTTACTGTTACCATGAACTTAGAGTGTGGGGCCAGCATCAAGGCCTCGGTATGATTCTCACGATCATGCTGCCCTTCGTTACTAGTGCCAGAAGTTAGAGTGTGGGTTCAGTATCAAGGCCTCAGCTTGATTCCCACGATCATGCTTCCCTACTTTACTGTTACCTTGAAGTTAGAGTGTTGGGCCAGCATCAAGGCCTCATCATGATTCCCACGATCATGCTGCCCTTCCTTACTGGTGCCCAGGAGTTAGAGTGTGGGTCCAGTATTAAGGCCTCAGCTTGATTCCCTCGATCATGCTGCCCTCCCTTGCTGGTACCCTGGAGTTAGAGTGTGGGGCCAACATCAAGGCCTCAGTATGATTCTCACGATCATGCTGCCCTACTTTACTGTTACCTTGAAGTTAGAGTGTGGGGCCAGCATCAAGGCCTCAGTATCACTCTCACGATCATGCTGCCCTCCTTTACTAATACCCTGGAGTTAGAGTGTGGGGCCAGCATCAAGCCCTCATCATGATTCCCACGATCATGCTGCCCTGCCTTACTGGTGCCCAGGAGTTAGAGTGTGGGTCCAGTATCAAGGCCTCAGCTTGATTCCCACGATCATGCTGCCCTAATTTACTGTTACCATGAACTTAGAGTGTGGGGCCAGCATCAAGGCCTCGGTATGATTCTCACGATCATGCTGCCCTTCGTTACTAGTGCCAGAAGTTAGAGTGTGGGTTCAGTATCAAGGCCTCAGCTTGATTCCCACGATTATGCTTCCCTACTTTACTGTTACCTTGAAGTTAGAGTGTGGGGCCAGCATCAAGGCCTCAGCATCATTCCCACAATCCTGCTGCCCTCCTTTACTAATACCTTGAAGTTAGAGTGTTGGGCCAGCATCAAGGCCTCAGCTTGATTCCCTCGATCATGCTGCCCTCCCTTGCTTGTACCCTGGAGTTAGAGTGTGGGTCCAGTATCAAGGCCTCAGCTTGATTCCCTCGATCATGCTGCCCTCCCTTGCTTGTACCCTGGAGTTAGAGTGTGGGGCCAACATCAAGGCCTCTGTATGATTCTCACGATCATGCTGCCCTACTCAGCTGTTACCTTGAAGTTAGAGTGTGTGGCCAGCATCAAGGCCTCAGTATCACTCCAACTATCATGCTGCCCTCCTTTACTAATACCCTGGAGTTAGAGTGTGGGGCCAGCATCAAGCCCTCATCATGATTCCCACGATCATACTGCCCTGCCTTACTGGTGCCCAGGAGTTAGAGTGTGGGTCCAGTATCAAGGCCTCAGCTTGATTCCCACGATCATGCTGCCCTAATTTACTGTTACCATGAACTTAGAGTGTGGGGCCAGCATCAAGGCCTCGGTATGATTCTCACGATCATGCTGCCCTTCGTTACTAGTGCCAGAAGTTAGAGTGTGGGTTCAGTATCAAGGCCTCAGCTTGATTCCCACGATCATGCTTCCCTACTTTACTGTTACCTTGAAGTTAGAGTGTGGGGCCAGCATCAAGGCCTCAGCATCATTCCCACAATCCTGCTGCCCTCCTTTACTAATACCTTGAAGTAAGAGTGTTGGGCCAGCATCAAGGCCTCATCATGATTCCCACGATCATGCTGCCCTTCCTTACTGGTGCCCAGGAGTTAGAGTGTGGGTCCAGTATTAAGGCCTCAGCTTGATTCCCTCGATCATGCTGCCCTCCCTTGCTGGTACCCTGGAGTTAGAGTGTGGGGTCAACATCAAGGCCTCAGTATGATTCTCACGATCATGCTGCCCTACTTTACTGTTACCTTGAAGTTAGAGTGTGGGGCCAGCATCAAGGCCTCAGTATCACTCTCACGATCATGCTGCCCTCCTTTACTAATACCCTGGAGTTAGAGTGTGGGGCCAGCATCAAGCCCTCATCATGATTCCCACGATCATACTGCCCTGCCTTACTGGTGCCCAGGAGTTAGAGTGTGGGTCCAGTATCAAGGCCTCAGCTTGATTCCCACGATCATGCTGCCCTAATTTACTGTTACCATGAACATAGAGTGTGGGGCCAGCATCAAGGCCTCGGTATGATTCTCACGATCATGCTGCCCTTCGTTACTAGTGCCAGAAGTTAGAGTGTGGGTTCAGTATCAAGGCCTCAGCTTGATTCCCACGATCATGCTTCCCTACTTTACTGTTGCCTTGAAGTTAGAGTGTGGGGCCAGCATCAAGGCCTCAGCATCATTCCCACAATCCTGCTGCCCTCCTTTACTAATACCTTGAAGTTAGAGTGTTGGGCCAGCATCAAGGCCTCATCATGATTCCCACGATCATGCTGCCCTTCCTTACTGGTGCCCAGGAGTTAGAGTGTGGGTCCAGTATTAAGGCCTCAGCTTGATTCCCTCGATCATGCTGCCCTCCCTTGCTGGTACCCTGGAGTTAGAGTGTGGGGCCAACATCAAGGCCTCAGTATGATTCTCACGATCATGCTGCCCTACTTTACTGTTACCTTGAAGTTAGAGTGTGGGGCCAGCATCAAGGCCTCAGTATCACTCTCACGATCATGCTGCCCTCCTTTACTAATACCCTGGAGTTAGAGTGTGGGGCCAGCATCAAGCCCTCATAATGATTCCCACGATCATACTGCCCTCCCTTACTGGTGCCCAGGAGTTAGAGTGTGGGTCCAGTAACAAGGCTTCAGCTTGATTCCCACGATCATGCTGCCCTACTTTACTGTTACCTTGAAGTTAGAGTGTTGGGCCAGCATCAAGGCCTCAGTATCACTCCCACGATCATGCTGCCCTCCTTTAATAATACCCTGGAGTTAGAGTGTGGGGCCAGCATCAAGCCCTCATCATGATTCCCACGATCATACTGCCCTCCCTTACTGGTGCCCAGGAGTTAGAGTGTGGGTCCAGTATCAAGCCCTCAGCTTGATTCCCACAATCATGCTGTCCTCCCTCATTGGTACCCTGGAGTTAGGGTGTGGGGCCAGCATCAAGGCCTCAGCATGATTCCCACAATCAAGCTGACCTCCTTTACTGGTAACTTGGAGTTAGGTCAACTTCAAGACCTATAATGATTCCCGTGATCAATCTAGTTACCCGGACTGATCTTTTTGATGTGGTTTGCATCGGTTCTTTGGTTAGTGGGCATCTGACGACGAATGTCAGGTGCTGAAAATGCACTTACATATACAAATATAAGTATATACGCGCATTAGGCATCCAGGCATACATTCACACATGCAAACGCGTAACATCCATTCACGCAGGGAAGAAGAAAAAAGAAAAACAATTTAGCCAGGGCATTGTATTTTTGAATGATTCAGCTAACGGCTCGAGTCATTACCCAATACGTCCGCATCCACCTTTGTTTTGCTTTAATTGTAGATTTTTGGGAGAGTTTTTTACTATTTTTTAATGGCTTCAGCTAACGTCTCGAGTCATACCCCAAGTCGCCCACATCCACCTTTTTTTAGAGTTTATCCCTAGTTTTGTTTTTATCCACATGCTCCATTCTTTTTATTCTTGTTTATTTTGAATGATTTCAGCAAACGTCTCAAGTCATATCCCAAGACGTCCACATCCACTTTTGTATTGGAACTTTGACTTAGTTTTCGTTTTTCCTCTCTCTGCCCTTTTCTTCTAAATCTTTTTCGTTTTGATGCCTTCAACTAACGTCTCGAGTCATTCCCCAAAACGTCCGCATTCACCGTTGTTTGGTTTCTTTTTTTTTAATAAAATGTTTTGCAAAGGAGTTTGATACATTTTGATCTGGTTCCAAGTTAGCAAATGTTTTTCTATTAAGTTTTTAATTTCTTTATTTTGTTTTATAGCCCTCGCAAGGTATTTTGAGTTTAATTTTTGGATTGTATTTTTTACTAACTCTAAGTTTCCTATTTGATGTAGTTCATCTACGCTTGTCCACAATGGCAGGTTATATGCAATTTTTAGGGCTATATTTTTTTCTTTTGTTTCTTGTTGAGATCACTTTTTGTTTTATTTGCCCAAGCTGCAATTGCATACATGTATAGTGGTCTCACCTTTGTTTTATATAGGTTAATAAAAATATTAGATTTTATGTTTTTTGATTTTAGATGTCTGAGCATGTTGATTCTTTGTTTCACTTTTACGACTAGTTTATTGACATGATTTGTCCATGTCAATTTATAGTTGAGATCAAGTCCAAGAAACTTTACCTCTTTGCTGACGTTGATGTCTTCTGACCCTACACTTAGCCTTAGTCTTGCGTTCAGTACTTCTCTGGTGAACATGATGTATATGGTTTTTCCCGCATTGAGGAGTATTTTCTTTTTGTCGAACCATTTTTCTAAGTGTTTGTTTCCGGTTTGTAAATGTTTAGTAGCTATTTTGTGTTTTTCATGTGTGTGTAGTATACAGCGATGTCATCTGCATATTGTGAAATTGATGTATCTTTACATTTTGGTTTGTTTACATACATATTGAACAAGATTGGGCTTATAATGCTCCTTTTGGAGACCACTGCTTCGGGTGTAAAGCTTTTGCCAAGTCCCTTGCCTCCTTTTCCTCGTCCTGACATCTCTTGTAGTTGCTGCTTTTGGGTTGTAGAAGGTAGTTGATTTGATTTATAATATGTTCAATTAGCAGTGAACTGCGAATTGCGATTTCTCAGGTGGTAGTTTATGCCACCTTTTAAACCGCGCTTTCATTTTGGTTAGCATTTGCTTTTGGTATTATCGTTGTTTTCCTCTGGTTTATATTGAGTAATTGTCTGGAGGATGGCGGCAGAGAGATTGGTTTGGTTGGAATACTTGTTTGTGGGATTCTTGAGTCTTTTTTATGTTTTCGTGGAAGGATGGAGGGAGACTGGGAGTGACAGAAAAGGAATTTCAGAGGAAGTTTGGGAGAGAGTAAGTGGGGGATGGAGTGAGGGAGTAGAGTCTTTATAGATGAAGAAAGAAGAGAGAGAAGAAAAAAGAAACGAGAAAAAAAAAGAATGAAAGAAGAGAGGCACCCTCAGCGCACCACCGGCAGCCAGTCTCCCCTTTCAGATTACCAGCAACCGGCTTGTGCGCTGAGAGTACAGTGACTTGTCTATGGTTTTATAGTGAATGGACAACATTAGATAGAGAAAGAGAAAGAGAGGCACCCTCAGAGCACAACTGGTGGCCAGTCCTCCCTTTCAGAGGAAATGCAGTCGGCTTGTGCACTGAGAGTAGAAAAGCATGTGGTTTATGCTTCTTTTTGAGGCGGTTATTTTTGCCCTCGCGGGTATGAGTGGTTGTTCCCGAGCGGGAACCGAATGTGTTGCCCAGGAGTTAGAGTGTGGGTCCAGTATCAAGGCCTCAGCTTGATTCCCACCATGATGCTGCCCTCCCTTACTGGTACCCAGGAGTTAGAGTGTGGTACCAGCATCAAGGCCTCAGCATGATTCCCACGATCATGCTGCCCTCCCTTACTAGTACCCTGGAGCTAGGTCAGCTTCAAGACCTAGACTGATTCCCGTAATCAATCTAGTCTCCCACGCTGATCTTTCTGATGTGGTCTTGCGTCAGTTCTTTGGTTAGTAGGCATCTGAAGACTAATGTCAGGTGCTGAAATTGCTTTCACATATACAAATATACACACATACGCGCATTAGGCATCCAGGCATACATTCACACATGCAAACACAAAACATCCATACATGCAGGGAAGAAAAAAATAAAAAAAAGTTTAGCCCGCGCCTTGTTTTTCTGAATGGTTTAAGCTAACGTCTCACGTCTTACCCCAAGACGTCCGCATCCACCTTTGTTTTAGACTTTTTCCCTATTTTTTGGTTTATCCTTGTGCTCTTTTCTTTTATTTTTTGTTCATTTTGATTGGCTTCAGCTAACGTCTCGAGTCATACCCCAAGACGTCCACATCCAACTTTGTTTTGGAATTTTGCTTAATTTTCGTTTTCCTCTCTCTGCCCATTTCTTTTAAATGTTTTTCGTTTTTCATTTTGAATGGCTTCAGCTAACTTCTCAAGTCATACACCATGAGGTCCGCATCCACCTTTGTTTTAGACTTTTTCCCTATTTTTTGTTTTATCCTTGTGCTCTTTTCTTTTATTTTTTGTTCATTTTGATTGGCTTCAGCTAACGTCTCGAGTCATACCCCAAGACGTCCACATCCACCTTTGTTTTGGAATTTTGCCTCAATTTTCGTTTTTCCTTTCTCTGCCCATTTCTTTTAAATGTTTTTCGTTTTTCGTTTTGAATGGCTTCAGCTAACGTCTCGAGTCATACTCCAAGACGTCCACATCCACCTTTATTTTAGAGTTTTTCACCAGTTTTTATTTTTATCCTTATGCTCTTTTCTTTTTATTCTTGTTCATTTTGAATGGCTTCAGCTAACGTCTCAAGTCATACCCCAAGACGTCCACATCCACCTTTGTTTTGGAATTTTGCCTTAGTTTTCTTTTTTCTTCTCTCTTCCCTTTTCTTTTAAACCTTTTTCGTTTTGATCGGCTTCAGTTAACGTCTCGAGTCATACCCAAGACGTCCACATCCGACTTTGTTTTGGAACCTTGACATAATTTTCGTTTTTCATCTCTCTGCCCTTTTCTTTAAAATGATTTTCGTTTTTCGTTTCGAATGGCTTCAGCTAACTTTGCAAGTCATACCACAAGACGTCCGCATTCGCCGTTGTTTGATTTCATCTTTCTTTTATAAAATGTTTTGCAACGGAGTTTTTGGTACATTTTGATCTGGCTCCAAGTTAGCAAATGTTTTTCTGTTATGTTTTTAATTTCTTCATTTCGTTTTATAGACCTCGCAAGGTATTCTGAGCCTTATTTTTGGATTGTATTGTTTACTGTTTCTAAGTTTCCTATTTGATGTAGCTCATCTATGCTCGTCCACACTGGCAGGTTATATGCAGGTCTTGTGGCTTTATTTCGTTCTTTTTGTATCTTGTTGAGGTCACTTTTTGTTACATTTGCCCAAGCTGCATTTGCATACATGTATAGTGGTCTCACCATTGTTTTATATAGGTACAAAATACTATTAGATTTTACGTTTTTTCATTTTAGATGTCTGAATGTGTTGAATCTTTGTTGCATTTTTACGACTATTTTGTTGACATGATTTGTCCATGTCATTTTATAGTTGAGATCAAGTCCATAGAATTTTACCTCTTTGCTGACGTTGATATCTTCTGACCCCAAAACTTAGTCTCAGTATTTGTCTAGTGAAGATGGTGTATATGGTTTTTCCCGCATTGAGGAGTATTTTTGGAGATTTCTTGATTGTATTTGTTTTTAATTTTTCTTTTGGAAGTTTCTTGATTGTATTTTACTTTAATTTTTCTGTTACTTGGGAAGCTGCTAGTCCATTTTGTTATCCACCATGGTGTGTTAATCAGGATTTGCTTATATAAGATACTTTGTGCCACACTGAGTCAAAAGCTTGTTCTACATCTAGGAAGGCAGCGGCTGTGGCACCTTTCCATTTAGAGCTTGTTGTTGCTTTTTCTGTTAGTGTTAGAATATTATCTGTTGCGCATCTACCAGATCTGTAGGCACTTTGTTGATCGCCGAACAGGTTTAGTTTTTCAGAGTGATTTACTAAGTTTTCGGTTACAATGCTCTCGCACAGTTTTCCAAGGCAAGATATTAATGATAATGGTCTGTATCCTTTTAGCGTTTTGTGGTTTTTTCCTACTTCTGGTATCATCGTTACGGTTGTAGTTTTCCATTAGGCTGTCACATGTTTTAGTAGTATTGATGTTTGAATTTTTTGCGCTAAGTTTTCTATTGTTTCTTATGGTAATTGGTTTATCATTTCATACATTATTCCGTCATGTCCTGGTGCAGTGTTTTTACGATTTCCTAATACACTTCTGAGAATTCTAGGTTTTATTTCTGTGTGTTTTCTTTCTTCGTCACTTAGCTTGGGTGCCTTGAAGTTTGTTTCACTTATTTTCATTGAGACAACTTTCTCTTGATCTCTTCCATTATCTGTTTTTGATTCATTTATTTTCATTCTTCTTTTTAATTCTTTGCAAGTGCATCTGCAGCTTCCTGATTATTCATTGGTGATTGTTCGTTTACTTTTCTGATTTAGATTAAGTAATATTTTTACAGCTTTCCAAAAATCATTACCTTTTCTTGCTTGGTTTAATTTGTCAATGAGTTTCATTTGTTGTCTTGTTGTGTTTTCTTTACTTACTTTCTTCATTTGTTTCGTCAGTATATTGATCCTGTTGCATATTATTTGGTGTTGGGTTGTGTTTCTTTCGTCGTTTCTTCTCATTTTGTTCCTTCTTCTCTCTAACTTATGTCTTTTTTCTTCACAGTTTTATAATTTGGTGGTTTTCTAGCTATGTGTACTCACATATATGCTTTCTTTGTATGCATCTTGGATTTTTTGTGTGATTTTATCTACGTTTCTTTCTCAGTCCATTTTGTTTTTCTTTATGTTTCTATGTATGTCATCTGGATTATGCAAGATATGATTTTTGTATTTTTCCCAGTTATCTTTTTTATGTGTCTGGATTTTTTTATCTGGATTGGTTTATCAAGATTGGTTTATCATTGAAGACACAAAATTTATCAAATAAGTTGTTAGTTTAGAGTTGGCTAGGTGTACATCTAGTGTTCCACCATCTTTGTGCGTGCAATCATAATTATTTAGCATTATATAATTTTCCTTGTCGAGCCATTGTTCAATTACTTTTCCCGTTTTGTTAGTGCGTAGGTCATTGGCTCCAAACATTTGGTGTTTTATAATAATGTCGCCAGTTATTAAGTGGGTTTCGTTGTTTGCTATCTTCGTGATTAGGTCCGTTCTTTTTTCTAATTGTGGTCATACATAGTTGTTTGTTATGTAGAGTCCAAGTGTTTTTTATAGTGATATATTCTTGTCTTAGTTTGCTCTCTGACTCATATGTTTTATATTCTATAAGTTCGTAATTTAATCGATGTTTGATGTAGATTGCAGATCTCAGGCGGCTGTGTTAAGTGTTTCCTGCTAGGGTATAGCCTTCTAAGTTTGGGTGGTTTTTCTTGCCTAATTTGGTTTCATTTAGGCAAGCTATGTCGGCTTGAGTTTTTCCCAGCGTATTTAATATTTCTATATTTTTTATTTAGTCCGCGGCAATTTAGTTGCGTGACTATTAGTGTTTTTGTAATTTTTGTTTTTTGATCATTTTGTTTCTTGTTTTAAACGGTTCTGTTTCTTAAATTATTTCACGTTGTAGTTTCTTTTTTTGTTGAGTGTTCTGGTTTTAAGTTCTGTTGTCATTGAGTTTATTTAGTTTTTGTCTCATTTTCACTTCATCTACTGTTATTTTGTTGTTTTTTAATTTTTCACATAACACTTTTGTGATGACGTATATGATTGTTTTCCTTATATTTTCTCTCGTTTTTTCATTTAATTTTTTTGTATTTGTAGATTTATGTTTAATTGATCGATTTGGCTCAGGAGGTCGATTCTAAGTCGCTAATTTGCAATTTTTTGTTATCTGTTCTATTTTGCTTTCGAGTTCGGTAAAGTGACCCGTCAGCATACTTTAGAGGTGGTTCTCAATTTGCATTCCTTGATATTTTTTACGCTCTTTCTTTGTCCTTGTTCTCTGGTTTATTTTTGAGGGCGTCTGCATATGACGCAGCGCTTGTTTTTAGTTTTGTTTCTTTATACTTTTGGCAGCCTTTCTAGGCAGCGTGAAACTTTTCGTTGCAATTTGCGCAGCAAGGTTCATTTTAGTTACAGTCTTTGACGTGGTGGTGTCCACCGCATTTTGGGCAACTTTGCATGTTATCACAGTTTGCTGCTATGTAACCATGTGCTTGGCATTTGAAGCATTGCACTACTTTTGGTTTTTGTTTTGATGGTTCACATTTGAGTTTTTTTAGACACAGTACTACCTCACTTGTGATTGCTTTTTGGTTTTCGTAAGGACTCTAACTACTCTTTTTTCTTGGTTTGTAACGCTGCTTTTGACACTTTTCAGAATTGATTCCTTGTTAATTTAGTTGTTCTTCAATTGTGTTTAGGCTTACATCTAGCAAAACGATTGTGATTACAATGCATGGAGTTACTTTTTCCCGGCTTTTGTTGTTGTTGGAGTTAACTTTTACATTATAATTTTGAAACTCTTGTTTGATGTTTTGTGGTTTAAGCAATTTGCATGCCTCTTTAATTTTGGGTTTTATAGAGAAGCCGTTTCTCATTGCCATTTCTTTTGCACTGCCCGGGTGTCTTTGGTTGGTAAGTCTTATCATGGCGTTGGCAAAAGCAGCTAGTCGATGTCTCCCTCCCTCAAAATTAATGTACACAATTCGTTGTTTATTAGTGTTTATTTTTTGTTGTTCTACAATGACGCGTTTACTAGCAGCTTCGGTTTTTTGCCTGCGTCAAGGGCCCGTTTTCGGGTTCTAGTAAATTACCGTTTTTGGTTGGGTTTTTATTTTCTGGGTGGGTGTTTGGGTCTGAGACTGAATCTATCTCAGAACCTAAATCTATGCTCTCATCGGAGAGGGTCGGTTCATATGGGTCGTTTGAAGGAGGATGCAAGGGGTTGCCTGTTTGTGGTTGCACGCAGTTGCGGGCTAAAGGGCTTTTCATATTAGGGGGGTTTTTGGGAGGTTTTAGGGAGATATGTTGAACTTTTGTTCGTATTACCCTGCGTTCCGGGAGTCAAAATATATCTAAACAATTTTTTCTAGCTGTTATTGCTCTGAGAATGGATAGATTGCTCTCGTCAAAAGTTGCAAAACGTTTATTCTATGAAATCTGTAAAAATGACAAGCTGGAAGTTGCAACAACGCTTATTCTCTATTGAAGGTTGCAAAAAGACTTATTCTATAAAAAGTTTTAATAATTTCAATTTCTGCAATAGCATTTATTCTATTTAAAAGTTGCAACAACACTTATCTTATATCTTGAAAAAGTCTTAATTCGAGCTGTTCTAGCTTAGAGGGAGCTGAACAAGCTCTAGGGTGCTAATCCGGCGTGGTCTAAGAAATCACTGAGCTAGCCTATGCTGAGAAAAAAAGCAAAAAAGGCAACAATTCACCTCACCATCAACTTTTCGCACGGGTTACCAGGCTACTGGTAAAGCTTCAAGGCACCCTTTATACTCTCCAAGCAAGGGCTACTGCTTCTGGCCTCACTCCTTCGTATTGCTTTTTTTGTCAGTTGCCTGCTTCTCCACTTCCTCTCACTTCTCAGGTCGTCTTGTCACTAGCTTCTCCAATGCCTCCCTTGCTTCTCCAGTTCTTTCTTTCGGCTGTTGGGTTGTAGAAGGTTGTAGTTGTAGTTGGGTTGTCTAGCTTTTCTCCCGATTGGTTCTAGCAGGTTGACTGATTTCGATACAATGTTAAAGAGAATTGCTACTCTACGCCAAATTTTTTCATCGGTTTTATGTAGTCTGTTCGTCTGTCTTACAATCTCGTTGTTCGTGCTTTGTTTCGTTGTTCGTGCTTTGAAATATATTTAGAGGTTCTCATAATTCAATTATTATGACTTATTTTTTTTTAATTCTCTCATGCTGTTAACTTATTTGTTAACTCTAAAAATGGATGCAAATTGGCACTAGCCAGCTTTTTGCAATAGTCCAAGAACAACAAAGGGAGCCTATCTTAGTGTGCATCCCATCATAGCCGCAATGTATTTCTAGCCCCGATTATGGTATATTTACCATGATTGGGGAGGGGAATAGTTTATCTGTCCACTAATCTGGGTGAGGGGGGGATGCCATACTGGGAAAGACCCCTTTCTTATTGACGTTTATGAAGAGCATTTTTGATATTTTAAAGCTTAATAATAATAGTTGAGATCAAGCCGGATAGAATCAGTCAAGTTTCAAGACGAGTCTGTGATTCTGCATTCAAAACTTCAGCAAGAAGTGAAGTTGATGCACCAAGTATTCCGTCAGGAAACTGATGCAGATAACATTCATCAAATTCAGATTCTCTAGTTGCTGGTATCTATTTTGAGTAACGACCATTTGAACCTGAGTGATGGATTTATCAAAGATCAAATAGACCAAAATGTACTTAACATGTCGAGACAGTACTGAGCTGTTTATCATGAACAGAATACGGATTACATGCAAATAATAAATGTTTACAAGCACATCATTTTAGTTAAAAGTTTGTCTAGTTCTGCTCTTGCTGCTTTTTAAGCGTTTGTTTAGTTTATGCCATGTTGACGCACTGCTGTTATATGCCACTCCATACGTAGAACCATAACATAACATCAACTAGTGTGCGGAATTGGATAGATACTAAAATCAAGCCCCCGGATGGCATGCTTTCAACTGTTCTTCGCAAAGGACCAATTACTTCAAGTACAGGCAAATCTTCTGGGGAATATTTCAGATTTGGTAAATGAACTAAACGGTACTGTTTTGCAATCTGCAGTTATAAGCTAACAATCTAGAACTCAGTGATAAGTATGGTGAACAAATTAATTCCCATGGCACTCCTACTAAGATCAGATTTAGGGGAAATTCTTTGAGATGTAGACCTTCTGCAATCACACAGGAACAAACGTCTCTCATTGGCTATAGCAATAACACAAATAATAACCTACACTACGAAATAAAAAAAACCGAGAAAACTCGACATTGTTGTCAATGGGAAGTACTTCACACCAGCCATTCCGTTTGTCGCTGCAGCGACTATCACAGTACAAAGCAAAACCCATACCAATCTCCAATAATGTTGGAACGGACGGTCATGCATCAGAATATGTCATTAATCCAGAATCTACAGCAGTTTCTTCTAAAAAAAATAGCGTTACTTTCACAAGATCAAACAAATTGATGTGTCGGTTCGAGTGGCTTTTCGGTGGTGTGTATAAATGGTTTCTCTCTAGAAACAGCTCATGATACACGTTTGGGATCACTATTGATTAAAAATCACCAAACTGCTCTTCAAACGTGTGAACTCAAAACCGTTAAAGTACCATTAAAAAAAAGCGATCAATTTGGCATTTTTGGTATTAGGGAAATGGCTAATAACATCAGCATCATCGAATTCAAATATGCATTTAAGCCAAATAAAAAATCATGACCAATTGAAAAGATCATTTTTATCAGGGTACCCAGTCAGTATTATTAAATTTCAATGTGTAACAAAACTGGAAACTACCCTCATGGAAATTAGAGCAGACAAGTTTTCGTTCCATTACGCATTAATTCAGAAACTGGATATTAATCTGACTGATCCTTCCAAACATCTCCTGTCAAAAATTTCGCAGTTAACCAGTTACCACGCTTGGCGACCATTGCTCAGAAGTGGCATAAATTCATTAAGGAAATACAAATCCTATTGTCTGAAGCTCCTGACCACCAAAAATTAATGCTAAATAAATAAAATGAATTGCCAAACCAATTTTAATGGATGTGCAGAGTATTCAAGCTAGCTTAAAGAATCGCATCAGGCAAAGTGATAAATGAAAAATATCTGTCATAGTTGGCACAATCGTTTTCGTAGTCTCAATGATAATGTTCCCACTCAAATATTACATTTGTCAAAATGTAGCCAAAGATATTTAAAATTACAAAAGTTTGTCGTGGGCTCAATTGGAATTCATCCACGACAAACACCTTTTGAAACAGAAGACGAAAGGCAGACACTTATGCTACAATCTGAAAACCGAATTACAAGAGGAAATAATGTGATCATGGACAAACAATTGTCAAAACATTTTAGACGTACAGCTCGACAGTGAGAAGAAATCCAAATAAAGCAACCATCTCTCAACGTCGACCTATTTTGCCAGCATCTGGCGAAAAACCTTAAATATGCCTAAAAAACAAAAAACACATTAAAATTTGTATAGTTTACATGAAGTAAGGGTTACTGCAATGCACTTTCTAATACTGACCTAAAGCTCGCATAAAGAAAGACTCTTGGGTTTCCACCCAATTTACAGTGAAGATCAATTGCATCTGGTTTAGTAGGTCAAAACTTCCACATCTGCATATCATTTTCCATATGCATTTGTTTTCTTCCACATAAGGATTTACGAAAAAATTCCAGTATTTTTTTTTGTAAAGTATTTTTGTTTAGGGTTTCTCTTTAACCTTTTGCAACTCTACAAACGTAATTGAAGAGCAATTTTATTCATCTAAAGTTAGTTTTGTTAATTCTTGCTTTGTGATTTGATATTCAGCCCGTTCAGACTGACGTGTTGTTGTTACTGATTCCTCATTATCATTAATATCTACATGAAAATTCCCTCGAATTATGGTTAATAGAAGCAATAAATAGTGCACTATTAGATAGAGACTCAATAGTAACAAATTTAAGGTCACTAAGAGAATTGGGTAGCTCTGACTTGGAAAGAGTATCAATTTTGCTGCATGATGATGGGCTGTTTCAATTTTGACGAGGTTATTTCTTCTTGATAGCCACGGTTGAGAGGCATAGACGGCACTCTGCACAACCTATCGAGTGTATGCATTTAATTTCATTGTACAACAGAAAACAGTCACAATGTTCTATCTAAAGTGGCGCAACATCATATACAAATTCCTAATGCAGATTTGATATGAGGTACACTTTTCTGTTGGATGAAAATTTGATCTGTAGAAATGAATTGCGGTTTGTTTACTAGAATAACCTAATAAGTAATGGTTAAGTGACTCTGCTTGAAATCACTGAGAATTTCCGGCGTTTATCGAGAACCGCGAAGCAATTGAAGATATTGCGTCAGAATTGCAAAGTGACTTCTGCAGAGCCACTTAACCATACTTAAAACACGAAATGCGGTGGTTTTAAAATGACGAAAATCAACGGAAGTCAACTTCTGGCATTTTAACTTCTGGGACAGCAGACTTTCGGCATTTTAGAATGTGCACGTGAGTGTTTTTTTTAAATGAAGAAAATGTTGCATGAAAGAATTGGAAGAGATAGAAGAATTGAAGAAAATTGCAAAGAGTTGTTTTGAATTTGAGGGAATCTGCTCTGAACTTGCTTCTAAAAACGATGAAAAAATAGAATTAGTAGTGGTATAGAATGGTGTTACTGGGATAGATAAAACCGGGCGCATTGACGTGTTTTCTTTGTAAACTTTTGCCAAACTTTACAGTCGCGGTTGTTGTGCGCCGGTGGTTTGTAATTTTTGATCAATTTTTTCCATAATGAAAGTCTTTTTTTCATTTCAAGAAAAGTTCCGCTAATGTCTTTGTATTTTGAGGATTAGCGTGTCAGTTGTTGTTTTCTATCCTCTAAAATTGAGGGCAAACTATTATTTTCTTCATTTACGATTGACATGTTTTCTTCATTACGAAAATTTGATTACCCTTACCAAAAGGTACAGCTAAAAGTTCATTCTCTTTAAGAAGTTTTGTCACCCTTGATTTCCTGTATCCGCTTGTCTCTTCTTTAATTCGGTTCCCATTTGGCGGATGCCTCTACCTCACAAAGCTGTTCACCACAAATGCCATACTAATCACTAAGTTGTTTATGTCTGCCAAAAAATGGGTTTCATTAAATTTGTCCTTTGTTGGGTGTTTTGGTCCGTAAGATAGAAGTTATTTGACGAATACTGGTAGCTCTATTCCGCCTAAGGTTTTGACTCTATCGTTGTTTTTCTCTTAACGGTCTATATTGACGATGCGACAGTTCTTCGAGCTTTTGATTCATTCTTTTTGAATTGTTTTCTATCAAAGAGCAAATATTTTTTCGTAAAGCGTTGTTGTCTTGAGCAACATCCAAATATGTAGTTGTAGTAATAGGTCAGGTTTGCGGCTTCATGCCGGGGGTTTTGTTAGGACCCCTTTTGTATCTTCAGTGGACAATTTACCTGTTATGCGGGTTGCAGTTGCTACAAAAACAGAGTATTCGGCAGGTGCATAAGTTATGTTCATTGTAGTGCTTGTGAAAGAAATTGCTGTAGGTTCTCATGATTCTAGCTTTTCTCCCGATTGGTTCTTGAGGGTTGACTGATTTCGATACGATTTTAAAAAGAATTGCTACTCTATGCCAAATGTTTTCATCGGTTTTATGTAGTGTTCGTCTGTCTTACAATCTCGTTGTTCGTGCTTTGTCTCGTTGTTCGTGCTTTGAATATATAAAAAAGGTTCTCATAATTCAATTGTTATGACTTATTTTTTTTAATTCTCTCATGCTGTTAACTTATTTGTTAACTCTAAAAATGGATGTAAATTGGCACTAGCCGGCTTTTTGCAATAGTCCAACAACGAAGAAGGGAGCCTATCTTAGGGTCTTTCCCATTATAGCCCCAATATATTTCTAGCCCCCATCAAGGTATATTTACCGTGATTGGGGTGGGGAATAGTTTATCTGTCCCCTAATCTGGGTGAGAGGGGATGCCATAATGGGAAAGACTCGTTTCTTATTGACGTTTTTGAAGAGCATTTTGATATTTTAAGGCTTAATATTAACAGTTAAGATCAAGCCGGATGGATTCAGTCAAGTTTCAAGACGAGTCTGTGAATCTGCATTCAAAACTTCAGCAAGAAGTGAAGTTGATGCACCAAGTAGTCCGCCAGGAAATTGATGCAGCTAACATTCATCAAATTCAGATTCTCGAGTTGCTGGTATCTATTTTGAGTAACGAACATTTGAACCTGAGTGATGAATTTATCAAAGCTCAAATAGAACAAAATGGACTTAACATGTCGAGACAGTACTGAGCTGTTTATCATTAACAGAATACGGATTACATGCAAATAATAAATGTTTACAAGCACATGAATTTAGTTATAAGTATGTCTAGTTCTGCTGTTGCTGCCTTTTAAGAGTTTGTTTAGCTTATGCCATGTTGACGCACTGCTGTTATATGCCACTCCATACGTAGAACCATAACATAACATCAACTCGTGTGCGGAATTGGATAGATACAACAATCAAATCCCCCCCCCCCACCTCGACACCTTCCTCGGCCATACAAAACATTCAAAATAAAATGACCTTCCTTGTAACATCATCCCTTGTTGATAATCTGAGATTCGTCGAAGTAAGCATTAGGAGTAATCTCGTTTCATTAACCATGGGCAAGGACATCGAAATGAGGGAAATCTTTGAGCCGTGCAGAGCAGCTGATGTCGATATTGTAGATGTTAGCCGTATTTTGGGATCAGTCCACGGCAGTGAAGAAAAGTGTGAATCCTTCCTAGCGACAACATCCCAAAAGTTTTCAAATCTGCTTCAAAAGCTTGGAAAATTTGTAAAAACATCGGCGCAAAACGCGTACTCGTATTCTACACGAGATGTACAGTAAAAACTTGCGTTTCTCGCTCCGACAACTAACGCTCAACGTTTTCTGAGACGCAGAGAAAAGTATTCAAAAATTCCATAGCCAATGGAATACGACAGGATGCGTCGGTCGCGGCTGTCCAGACTCTTAGTAATGGAGACGTCACGAGTGTCTACAACATACAGGATATGAGCACCCAAGATGATCGCAACGCTCGACGTAAGAGGATAGAAATTCGTAAAGAAGAGATAGATCAAACGTTACCTCAAGATAAACGTTACCTGTCACAGCGTCAGATTGACATCAGAAAAAGGAGCCTCGAACTGGCTTACTGGCATGCCACTAAAACGCTACGGTTTCACGCTGACAAAATGGGAATTCAGTGACACTTTGTGCTTTCTGTAAAATCATTAACAAAAAATAAACCTCTTGTAGGGAAAAGTTCAGACTAACCCTTGCTCTCCCCTGTCAACGGGGTTTATATCCGCATAAGGCACAATGAAGTTAGAGATAAGTTCGCGATGGTGATGCAAGATGTATGCGTCGTCAAAATTGAGCTATCACTTCATTTGATAGGCCGTCTGGAATACTGACTATGAAGCAACTGACAAAAATCTCCAAAAGAAAAGGCGACTTCTACTCGGAGGCAATAACATACATTCGCTTGAAGATAGTTTCGAACTCCTATGCAGCGCACCTTTCCCTCTGATGCTGCGTTGTTCTAAACGTATAATTGAGATGATAATAGTTGTAGTGTTATTTTGTATCAACCTGTCATCCTTCATATGCCGACAGCTTTTTTCATATCTGCCTTTGGAAGGTAAATTTGTACAACTGGATTTAAACTGTCATTTTTATACTTATGATACCGTTCTTTATTTCAGAGTAAATCAACTTTACTGAGCGTAGAATCAGTTTTCACTGGAGCACAATTAAATTCGAGATACGTTTGCGATCGTAATGCAAGATGTATGCTATGACGTCGAAATTGAGCCATCACTTCGTTTGGTAGGCTGTCTGATATACTAAATCTGAAGCAACTAACAAAAATCCCGGGAAGAAAAGGCAACATTTTGCAGGCAATAACATACATTCGCTTGAAGATAAGTTTTGAACTGCTATGCAGCGTACCGCTCTGTTTTGTAGAGGCTGAGTTGTTCTAAACATAGAAGTGAGATTTTTATTAACTGTAGTGTTATATTGTATCAACTTTTCAAATTTTTCTGAACATGAAATTTGTTTCCATAGGAAAAAATTGTATATATTCAAGAGGGTGGCAAGTGTTGAAACGATTGGACCAGCTGACATGTCTACCACAGCATTTATTGAAAATGTAGGCTCAGGTAAGTCTGTTTTGTCAATTCACAAATAGTTGATAATGGAGCCTGATATCAGCATCGCTTCTTCGATATTTTGTTTAGCCCCGCCTCCTCCTCTGTGCCGTTCAAGTCGGTTTGGCTACCGAGAGACATTTCCTTTTGTTGATTTTATTTTGGATTAGTAGTGTAGCGCACCTTTCGAACTCCTACGCAGCGCACCCTTCTCTCTGAGAGACTGCGTTGTTCTTAACGTATAGCTGAGATTGATAATAGTTGTGTTATTTTGTATCAACTTGCTATGCTTCCTATGCCGACAACTTTTTTGTATCTTTCTATAGAAGGTAAATTTGTACAGCTGGATTTGAACTATCTTTTTTATACTGATGATACCGTGTTTTATTTCAAAATAATTCAACTTTAATGATTGTAGAATCAGTTTTCACTGGAGCACAATGAAATTAGAGATACGTTCGTGGTGGTAATGCAAGATATATGCCATGATGTGGAAATTGAGGTATCACTTCGTTTTGTAGGCCGTCTGATATACTAAATATGAAGCAACTAACAAAAATCCCGGGAAGAAAAGGCAACATCTTGCAGGCAATAACATACATTCGCTTGAAGATAAGTTTTGAACTACTATGCAGCTTACCTCTCTGTTTTAGAAGCTGAGTTGTTCTAAACATTGAACTGAGTTTTTTATTAACTGTAGTGTTATATTGTATCAACTTTTCAAATTTTTTTTGTTAACATGAAATTTGTTTCCATAGGAAAAAATTGTATATATTCAAGAGGGTGGCAAGTGTTGAAACGATAGTACCAGATGAAATGTCTACCACAGCATTTATTGAAATTGTAGGCTCAGGTAAGTCTGTTTTGTCAATTCACAAATAGTTCATAATGGAGCCTGATATCAGCATCGCTTCTTCGATATTTTGTTTAGTCACGCCTCGTCCTTCTCTGTGCTGTTCAAGTCGGTTTGGCTACCGAGAGACATTTCCTTTTGTTGATTTTATTTTGCATTAGTAGTGTAGCGCACCTTTCGAACTCCTACGCAGCGCACCTTTGAGATACTGCGTTGTTCTAAACGTCTAGCTGAGATTGATAATAGTTGTGTTATTTTGTATCAACTTGCTATGCTTCCTATGCCGACAACTTTTTTGTATCTTCCTGTTGAAGGTAAATTTGTACAGGTGGATTTGAACTATCTTTTTTATTCTGATGATACCGTGTTTTATTTCAAATTAAATCAACTTTAATGAGTGTGGAATCAGTTTTCATTGGAGCACAATGAAATTAGAGATACATTCGCGATGGTAATGCAAGATGTATGCTATGGCGTGAAAATTGAGCCATCACTTCATTTGATAGGCCGTCTGATATACTTCATATGAAGCAGACAACAGAAATCCCGAAAGAAAAGGTAACATCTAGCAGGCAATAACATATATTGGCTTGAAGATAAGTTTCGAACTACTATGCAGCCTACCTCTCTGTTTTAGAGGCTGAGTTGCTCTAAACATAGAATTGAGATTGATAATAACTGTAGTGTTATTTTGTATCAACTTTTTTCCAAATTTTTCTGAACATGAAATATTTTTTCCATAGTCAAAAATTGTACATGTTCAAGAAGATGGCAAGTGTTGAAATGATAGTGCCAGCTGAAATGTCTACCACAGGATTTATTGAAAACGTAGGCTCAGGTAGGTCTATTTTGTTTATTCACAAATAGTTCACAATGGAGCCTGATATCGGCATCACTTCTTTGATATTTTGTTTTTCCCCGCCGTCCTACTTTTTGCTGTCTAAATCGGTTTGGCTACCGAGAGACATTTCCTTTTTTTGATTTTTTGCAATAGTTGTTGATTACATGAAGTTATACAGTCATTTATCAAAAGAGTAAGTTCGATAAAGTCATCCGTATGAAGGATAGGTTCTCAAATAATGGAGCCCTGCATTATTCACAGTGTGGCATGTGTGCGTGTGCTTTTTACATTAAATGCTAATTTAATGAATAAAATGTTCGGTAAAAAATGCCAACTTTGCCCCCAAAAGAAATTAGGTTGTACAGCTACTTGTAGAGTTGTTTGATATTTGTTTTTTAATCTCTGCCGTTTGTTGATAGCATAAATGTTAATCGCTCAAGTGACACGGCAATCGCGTCATTCTTTGACACGGCGGTCGCGCCATTCTTTGGCAGTCTCGTCATTTACAAGATGATCCATAAGATGTCCCTCTTCACCAATTTTATTAATTTTGCTTTCGCATCTCGTTATTTTCTAAGACTTGAAAAAGGCATGGTCGGGACATTGTTGAAAAAATAGAACCTTGATTCAGAGGTCCTATCAAAATACCGGCCTATAATTTGTTTTTGCACAACTGACGCATTATCTAGACTCTAATTATTTTTTGAGTAAATACCAAAGCGACTATAGAATATATTTTGCTAAATCAGCTCTGCTCAGAGTCACAAATGATCTTCTTGTTTTTTTTTCAGACATTAAGTTAGTTATTTTCATGAGACGTGATCTGTCATCTGCTTTTTGATATCATTGATATGGAATACAATCAATTGTTTTAGATCTTCTAACTGACTAATCGACCGGCCGCTCTCAAAAAGTTGTCATCATTTGATTTTTTTCGAATGCAGCAAAAATGTGGACGAGTTCCGCATCTATCAGGGTTCTGCCGACAGTTTTTTTCTTATCTGCTTTTTTCTTAGAAAGTAAGTTTATACAACTGGATTTGAACTATCATTTTTATGCTGATTATATCGTTCTTTATTTCGTATTGGTTTCTTCGATTTAGCAAAGTAAATTCAACCAACTTTAATGAGTGTATAATCAGTTCTCACTGGAGCAAAATTGAAACTGAACACAGTTTATGATTGTCAGAAGACTCGGCAAAGGTCCAACTTGTAGTTTAAATCCACCCTAAAAAGCAGTTCTCTGAAAGTTTTATGGGTTGTCAATTTGATAGTAACCTTAAATTTGTCCCTTCGATCAATTTGGTTTGTTCTAATCTATATTGTAATATGCGAAAAAGTTGTTACCTGTCCGAACTGTTGCATTGCAACTGCATGATTATGAAAACGCAATATAGTTACAAATTTGCCACCCGGCAAATCACATCTACATACGGAAGATGAACGTTATCTTTTGAAGCGCCAAATGAATGGAATAAATTGCCCTTTGAGTAAAATCAATCAATTCAAAACTTGTTTAGAAGAAAAATCAATTCACTTTTTTCATTCTTCTGCACTGTTAGGTATATAAATGGTGCTTAAATAATGTTAATGGGATTTAGGCAAAATAGCGAGAGCTTAACAGACATTGCAGTTAGATTGGTCCCATGTGCTTGAGAAAATTCGCGTGCGATTTCATAAGCAGTACCGTTGGAAAAGTTTAATAATTTTTTTAGAGCAAAGAATGATTAAAATTGTTGAAGTTTTCATTAAAAGGTCAATTTGTGATACTCATAGTTGAGTCACAAGGCGGGGCCCTCAGCCTATCTGTAATTAGCGTTAGCTAACGCGTTTCAGGTAGCCTCAGCCTACCTGAAACGCGTTAGCGTCGGAGAAAAACGGCGTCTTGCTATTGTCTCGCTCTTATACTGCTGAGGGCTCTGGAATACATCGACCAAATGCCTTCGTAATGACAACTGGACCACATCACTTTACTCAAGTTGTGTTACTTACAGCTTTGAATTTATTTAGTGGCAGTTCTTGTAAATGTTTTTACAAAATTGCCAAAAGTTCTATTATTTATTTATAAGAAAATGAACAAGCGACACGCGGTTGTTAAGATTCTTTATTTTTTTCAAGTTGCTTTCTAAAGCTTCTAAGATCTGGAAAGATATAGCATTATATTACAAATGGCAACAATGTTTCAACCGTTGTGTTTAATTTGAAAACAGTCGCGGTAAAATGTGTTGTAATTAAAGCATGAAAACGGACTTGAAGCATCAAAAACTCTTCCGGTAGTTCTTCTTGAAACTGTCGCTTATCTGCTTATATTTCAAATGCGCTCAATTCTCTGGTATAAAGTGAACTAACTCCTTTTTAGATTTTTCTAATGTAGGAATTTTGACGTACACGTAGTGTTATTCGATGTACATGACCACAATGCGCAACATGAACGTACTTTTTGGGTATCTCCCAAGGCGTATGTTTTTGTCACACCCAGAAAAATCTCAATTTTGCATCTCATACATGCGTTCAATGTGTAGCCATACTCCATATCCTTGGTTGAAGAAAAACTCTTCTCATATCAAAGTTGTTCAACGGGAACTCGGCGACTCGTTCTTCTCAACAGTTCGTATTGATGGCAGAATTATTCTTTCAAAAAATCATCCGATGTCTCGAAACCCTGAAATGTATTCTGAACAAATGTCAGAAAAATTTGAGGAGCAATTCGTGAACTCTGTGGGGAAACGAGTTAAACTGTTGTCAGCTCAGTATGGATCCTCAGCTGTTACTTTCCATGTTGCCATATCATTAGCTTGGCTTGGAGCTACTTATTCCTTAGTATCGTATGGTCTAGACCTGGCTTCCTGGGTGACTTATGTTGGACTTGCATCCGAAGGTCTCCAAGCTAAGTTAGCGGGGGGAGCTTCGACGTTTGTGGTTGCGTATAGTATTCATAAATGCTTTGCTCTTGTTAGGCTCAGTATTACTGCGACTTGTGTTCCCCTTCTTGTGCGCTATTTCAGACGAATTGGATGGATGAAACAGCCTTTGACCGTTGTGAACAAATTGTAAAGTTAAGAATACTTGAATGGAGACAGTCTCCTCTTTTGTAGCTTTACATACTTTGCTGGCTAATTTTGTATTTTATCAGATCTGCTTCAAGTTAATTCAAAATCAAAACTCTGCTAATGACATGTGAAAATGAAGAAAGTTATTGGAAATCTGAACAAATTGTTAATCATAAGAGAAATGAAGTGTGAATTGTTTTGAAGGAAATTCCTATTTCTTGCTTAATCCCGAAATTTAATCTTTGCTTTTAATTTACCCCGTGATTAAACAAATAAAACACTTTTCCCAGAATTGATTTTATTCACAGAATCTAATTTTGTTCCAGAATTTGAATGCTTTTGCGACTTCCACGTTGCGAGAAGTTGGTTCATACCTGTTGTATACGAATCTTTGGTTTATGATGCTGGTGGCACTGTTTGCATTGTTATTGATTCCACTCTTTTACTGTGTTTATCTCGAAGTGTTCGTTATCAAACCTCACTTCAAATCTGACATTCCTTATTTCCTTTTCAGTCTTAATTTCTGGACTGTGTATTCCATAATTACGTGCTTTGTGTTCAAAATTATCAGTCAATTTACCCCTAGCTTTCGAAGAATATCGAAAATTAGCAACTATATTTTACAAGGTATATGTTTGCCGTCTTGTTTGTTCTCGCTTTCTATTTACTGGTGTTTGTTTGTTTACTACACGGAAGTTGTGACTTCAAATGTGTACTGGGAATTGACAGTGCCTGAAATGCGCAATTGGCTGCTTCATTTCTACCCCTTGTACAGTCTCTGTTTAGCTCTGTGGGCTGATCCGGTTGATCATAATCAGTTCGATCGCTCAAGGTAAATGGGATTTGGGGGGATTTGGGTTCTATTCTGTCCCCCTTCCTGGGTTTTTTGACCCTCATTGCAATATTTTTGAACCTTGTGACACATGACATTTTAGTCGCCGCAAATTAACAGTTTAGATCTGTCACAAAATTAGAACAGCATTAATGAAGGATCATTAAAATCAGAGTTGTAATTATGAAATATAGGTAGGGGGTCATTTTCTGATGAGTGGACGCAATTATTGCTATTAATTGGTATTTGTTCCTGTAAAAACTAGTTGCTGACTTAAGTTTTGATTTTTTATTTTTGTGTCAAAATGCACCAATGTATTCTTTGGGGTCATAAAAAGTAACCCTCATGACGATAATAAGACTGGAAAATTGTGTGAAGTTTTTCACTTTGTAGAATGGATCTCCAGGTTTTCCCTGAGTATGGTTTGAAAATGGGTTCGTCTGTTCCTTAAGTTACTTTACTGAACCCCAGTTTCAATTTATGAGTTGTATGGAAACGCTCCTATGTTGAAATTTTGAAAGTGTGCCTGTATGAGTCGTAGAAGTGTGAATTTTTCTCCACTAAGCTGGGAGGGGGTTCGGGTCAGAATAGATCCTGTTTACAGTACTTATTGTTTTCGTAGATTAATAAAAAGTTCAGCCATTGCCGTTAAAAACATGGCGTGATATTGTAAAATTGAAAAGGGAAAGCCGTTTTAAACGGTTCGAACTTTTCGTCTCTTTTATGGGATCGTTTCTCCAGTACGTTATGCTCCTCCCAGTTACAAAGAACTTGGCATTACATGGTAAATCACTGTGATAAAATATGGCACGTGCGCCTGGAGGTTGGAAATAATCGGCACTCACTCAGCTGGGGTGACACAAGCACAAACGGAGATCTTTCGTTTCTTAGCTATTTTAATTTTAATTGTGACAAAAATTCTCTCTGTCGGGGAATCGAACCCCGGTCTCCAGAGTGACAGTCTGGGATACTCACCACTATACTAACAGAGACTTATTATAGAGGTTCTGAGATGAAATTATAAACACATTGAAAGCTGCTGTTTTGAATTCTAAGGCAGAAAGACCTCAAACGCTTTAACCGACCGGTACTGTGTTTATTCAAATGACGAAAGCGATCGTTTCCGTTTGTGCCCCCCCCCCCCCCCAGCTTAGTGGGTGCATATTATTTGCGCCCCCAGAAGCACGTGCCATTTTTTACATAATGAATTGCTATGTAATGGCAGGTGCTCTGTAACTGGGGGCGCAAAACGTACGGGGGGGGGGGGGGGGGGGGGGGGGGGGCACAAACGGAAAAGATCCCAGCCATCTTTAACGAGAGTAGAGCGTCACGGTTGCAGAACTTTTGGGTCTTTCTCATTATAGCCCCAGCTTAGTGGTCAGATAACCTATAGCCCCCCCCCATAGCCCCCCATCATGGTTAATATACCATAATGGGTGGTGGGGGGGGGGGGGGGGGGGGGGGGGCTATAATGGGAAAGACCCGAATTTTTATATGACGGTGTGATGTGAGTTTTGAATCTCCGTATCAGGCACCACAAGGGGGAATTATTAAAAATCTGTCTGTTTGCACCCCACAGAAATTGAATTTTCAAAAATTGTATTGATAATTGCTGTGTTAGGTGTTTTCTGTTCCATTTGCGTCTCAAAATTCAGTTGCATAAAGACATGTCCGCTTACACATGCTTTATCACTAATTTTTCACGAGCTTACTTTCGCATGAAGCTGTGCTGTTTATATCGTTTTAAGCTTTTGCCCATTTTTTCCAATAAATCTTGGAAGCCGTTTCTGCGTTTATTATGCGTACTGTGTAAATAAATCAGCGAGCTTGCCAAGAAGAAAAAATCATGGCGTTAGGGTCAAGAGGGCGGGTTTAGGGGTGGAATCTGGTGTGAAGTAAGTAATAGTGAACCGCCAAAAACTGTCGGTAACGCCATGATTTTTTCTTCTTGGCAAGCTCGCTGATTTATTTACACAGTACGCAAAATAAACGCACAATGAAAAAGTGGGAAAATGCTCATTTTTTCTAAAATAACAAAACTATCGTATTTGGCAAAGTATAAAAATTGCACTTTTATGTTAAATAATCCACCAGTTATCAGAGTAGAAGACAGAGGGCCATTTTTACTTGAATTGTGACTTATTTAAAGCATCCACACTTGGAGTATTTTTTAATAATTTTTTTGATTTTGCTTATTACATATGCTAGAGGGACCAATTTTGTTGTGATCAAGCTATAGGATTTCGATATGAAACGAAATGACAGCTGTACGTGTTAGTAAATTTTACTGGCACTTAGCAATTTCCCACAATGTAACACCTGCGCTACTATCAAAGACAGGAAAACTTTACACCGCCCAGTTCGTTTCAGCGGTTTCAAATCTGTCCGGATATTACGTTTTTGCAGTTTATTTCTGTGAACTATATTATCCGCTATGCTGCAGATTACCGTTGCATTACTTGACACTCAATTAGTCTGAATAACTAATCGTTCAACTTTGCTGTTAAGCTATTTGTTTCGCTCAGAATGTAAGAAAATTGTTAAAATTGAGACATTCAAATTTCGCTTGTTTTGCTTAATAACTCAAGTTATAAAAACAAAATTCAATCGCAACAAAAAAAGCTTCATTAATCAAGTGACACAAGTGCGGGAACTTTAATGAATTTCACTTTGTGGATTCTGAATTTTCACATCAACTTATTTCTAGTCTTAATTGGAGTCAATAACACCAATATTGAAACTATTGAACAATTTTTCCTCTTGAGAACTTTGGTCCTCAGTTCAACGAATCAGTTAAGTTAATACTCTAAAATTACAGATGATTTACGGAAACAATATAGTTACAGGCAATTTACCGCTCAAAGAATTTTACTTCAATACGCTCTGTATATCAGTTTAACTCGACAAAGTAACTAAGTTTCCACTAAAATTCGACTGAGTTTTGGTAGTTTGTCAGGTTGTATTTAATGCTTTTTATGGCAATTCTGAACTGTTGATATGATAGAGATAACTATATCGTCAGATTCTGAAAATACACGAGGTTCTGGATTCTTTTTGTGGTGACCCGCACTCCTTGTATTCATTAGATTCCATTTCTTAACTCAAGAATACGTGGCGATGATGATTTGGTGACACTGGGGTCATTCGATTTTGAATTTGTTTCACTTCATAAATGTTAATCACATACTAATAATAGTTGCTAATAAGTATGTGTGTTGACAAGTGAGCAAATCAAATTGAGTTCGATTTAATGTACCTTTAAATTTCGCTGGTCATGCTGTTCTAACTTCACTGCTTGATTTGACCTTGAGTTCGTTGATTAATTTTAAGATGTGCCTTAGCACGCAAAATGGCTTACAAGTCCATTTGAAAGAGTGAGCCCCGTGATCACAGTAGCGACTTATCACATTTAAATGGCATCGTTCAAAATGTGATTTCGTAGTTCTTCAAATTTGAGGAAAAAATTACCTACGAAAATCTTACAGTTAAAACGCTGGATAATAACCTTTTAAATGCTGGATGAATACGGTCAATCGGGCTGTGAAAGAGAAAAAATATTGTTAGTAAATGTACCGCATTTTACCCTCAATTTTGAAATTTGAGGAAAAAATGATAACCTTTTCAATTTTTTGAAAAGCTTCAAACCCAGCATTTGGATGACGGCTTTTTTAAGTTGGTACTTAAAATGGTACTTCAAAAATACGCATTTTGAGAGCACGAAATTTTTGGTATTTCCCGTATTTGAAACATTCCCTTGTTATTTGAAACATAAGAAAGCTGAGAGTTTCGTTAATTGATCTCCCAACATCTTGTCACCCAAATGTAAGCGTAAATTTGACGACTGTCATTCACTCTGTTCAAAAATTGATTTCGAGGGTTTCTGCCATGGACAAATGTAAAATAGCCTTTTTCGTACTTTTTGATGAAATTCTTCATTTTTAGTTGTGTTAAGAAAAGCTTGAACTTTGTTTCTAGAGAGTAGCAAAGATGCCGATAGTTGAGCAAATATCAGACTAATTAGTTTCCCGCTCCTAATTGTCGAGGAAATTAATTTCGAAGTGAATCAATTTTTTTGTAGTTTAAAACTGTTTTTAAGCTAATTTCTACGAAAACCTTTAGTTGTAAGTTAGTTCGGTTCAAGGTCTCATGAAAGAGTTTTCAGCTGAAATATACGACATTTTAAGAACGCAAAATTGGGAAGCATTTTAAAAAATATTTCAACCCATATTATGTTCAACTCATGTAGCGGAAAATGAAGAGAAAATTCAAAACATAATTTAAAAAAGATAGGTTTTTGTCTTGATTTATTAACAGTCTGTTTATGGGTTCAAGAATACAATTTTTAGACATTGTTTTCCTAAGATTGTATCTCTTCGGCTGCAATAACGTTGGCAAATTCAGCATTCCTAGTTTGCAGTAATTCGAAGTCACCTAATGTAGTTAACATAAGGGTCTGTGCTTCAGGAACGAGAGAGTGTTCTTGGTGTTCTTGCTGATTCATGCCAATGTTGTTCTATCCCGTGGTTTCATTCATTCACAGTGGATATACGCAGTGTACAAGTCACTTGTCAAGAATATCACCAACTTTGCAATATTCCATTCTATTCTCTTCGTGTATGCTGTTCTTGTTTCTCGTGTTAGCAATGACGTCATATCAAGAACGATGCTCAACTTCACAGCCAAACAAATTAGAAGTAGTCCAATAAAACGGAAACTTAAACTCAAGTAATCGTTATACTTCTTGTTGATGTATCTTGTTTTTAAATTTATTTGGAGGGCTCAGCGTTTTATACTTTTAAGACCACTAATATCCAATGCTGCCTTGCCATTGAAATGTCACCAACTGCTATGCAGAGAACAAAAGCTCTGTGTTGAGAATTTCCACATTTTTATTTTTCGAGTAAATAGTAATCAGTTATATGAGAACTTGTATAAACATTAAAAAATTGATTCGTTGAGGTCACAATCAGATTTTATACAGAAAAAAAAGGATCATTCAATACACAATTGAGCTCGAGAGGGCTGGGGAAAATCTATGCGTTAGGGTGGTCTAAGGATACGAAATAAGTGTAAAAATGGACCAGTGTCGGATTCGAAGTATTATAGCTGTGGGCTAACCATTAAACCAAATGGTCTGAAGCTCTCGAAATTGGGAACCTCTTATAACCCATTGTTGTTCCTGAAGGCTTCAACTCTAGCCATGTGTAGGTTGACAAGTAGAGTTTCTTACCCAGCTATGTCCAGCTTATGGACTTTTTAAAATAGGTTTTCTCTCAACCATCTAAAACCTTCCCTTAAATTGTGCATCTACTTCAACAGTTTCTAACTATTTTCCCTCTGTTTTTGAGGTTAAACGGAGACTGGAATCTGGTCGCATAACCTGCAATTTTTTATACCCAACACCACCATTGCATCTCCCATTTCTACCCCCACTGCATCACCACCACTTTCTGTCTCCGTCCCCGAACTTCATTGTGTAGGCATAACCTAACGTTTCAAGGGCAGTGGAGACCTCTACACCACATGACCCCCATTCTAAGCTTAAGAAAGCGACTATGAATATCAAAACCAAGACCTCGACTGTTTTTAGAGCGCAATTTGTCCGAGGATATTTGTTCTTTTCCTGAATTTAATTCTAACTTCGTAGGAAAAATTAAAATTAGAAATTTAATTCTAACTTCGTAGGAAAAATTAAAATTAGGATTTCTGTTACAAACATGCTAATTGTTTTTAATGGCCGCACAGCGATAGCTGGGGCTATTAGCGGCCTTCTCTTGTTTTTTTTACGATTCAAAGAATTTGAATTGTATTGGGGCGCTGTGTTTTTACGACTCGAAGAGGAGTATTGGAGAAGTCCTTTTTTTAATCAATTTTATTGGAGTGATTTTTGAAGCGGGAAATGAAACGCGTGAAAAAATTTGGAGTGATTTCAGTGCTGAGCAAAAGTGAAGAGAGGAGCGAAAAGAGAGTGGTTTTTGTTCATTCCGCTGTTTCTGAGAGACCGAGAAATTGATGTGTGATAAAAATTTCCCTGAGAGCGATTTTTTTGTTCACGTGCGGCTTTTAAAAGCAGTTTTTTGCATCTTGTGATGGTTTTGAGGTTTGATTATGATAATGTTTTAGTTTTAGGCTGGTTTTGATAGGAATTGAAGTTTTCAGGTAGTTAATTTGAGTTTAATGCTTCATTGGAGGTTTTTGATTTTGCCGATTTTTAGACGAAATTTAATTTTTGCCTGTTTTTTTGTTTTACTTCTTTAAGTGGGATTTGAATAGAAGCTTGATACTGAGGGAATTTTCAGATATCACTTGATTAAAGTTTTGTTGGTATAAAACACTTTTTTCTGAGGAAAAATGACAGAAAAATTAAGAAAATTTTAACCATTTTTATTTTTTTACTGTTTTACTTTTTTATCCTAGACAAGTTTCTTAGCTTATTATGACTTTCCAATTGTTTTGTGAGCTTTTCAGTGCTCTAATTGCAAAGCAATTTTATTCGCTTTTTTGTTTCCTTGTACTTTTAAAAAAAACTCATGAAGTTCTAGTTTTCTTTTGTTAAATTTGTTTTTGAATGCCTTTTCTATTCTTCCTTTTTTTATGGCATTTGTGAAGGTTTAGGGTTCACAATAGTTGTTGCAGTTGTTTAGTCATGCCTATGGGCAATTTTCTCCTTCGAGTCGTTTCCGGAATTTTGCCGGCTGGGTTTTTTTTTGAGACGTGTTCACATTTTTCAATGACTTTGATCTTTCAAAACGGGTTAAACAGGTAAAGCCCAGCGGGCATTAAGTTTCATTACAGGCTCAAAGTGCGCTTCAGTAGTTTTCAAGTGCTTAGAGGTGTGTATTCAATAGGATGGCCTTAATTTAAGGTTAAAAGGTTATTTTCAGGAGTTTTTGGGCTGAAAATCTTACAATTTCTCATGTTTTTGTGAATTTTTTTCTTTTTTTGTTGGGTTAGTCTTAGGTTGGATTTTTTGATAAATGATGAAGGCCTTTTGCGAGACAAAATGACTTGTTATGACCTTTTTTAGGGGCTATATTTTTTGGTAATACAAATACAAACACGCAAAATACTAATTTTTGCAATTTTTTTCAAGTTTTTTTGAAAATTTGTCATTTTTTTTTAGTTTTTCCAGCTTCAGGGGTCAGGAAATGTCTTTTGTGGTTTTATAACAGTGCAGTGTATGGTTTCCAGTAATATTGGATGGATCAACCTTTTAATGTCTCGAAATTCGGCATTTTTTGATGATATCTGCAATTGTTTCAAGGTTTCCTAAAGTTTTTGTCAATTTTTGATATTTGTCCCTTCGCAAGTGCCTGAAAACAGATTTCACGGTCTGATAAAAAAAACTGGATGGTTGTTTGTTTCAATGGATTTGTTTTCAACAAGTTCGTTTTTCGAATTTTGGAATTTTTTTCATGAAATTTGCGGTTTTTTTTAAAAAACATTTGTCTTTTATTCAGTTCTTCTTGCCTCAGTAGCCAGCGAAACTCATCCAGGGTTTAATAGTATGTCATCAGATAGTTGCTAGGGTGCAATTGAACGGTTTTCAACATTTTAATAGAACGGATTTCTTTTTTGAAATTTGAGCTTTTTCTCTAAAAAATTATTGCCTATCGATCTTTGAGCCAATGAGGTTTTTAATGCTTGGAATTGGGTTAATGGATAGCCTCAAGAAAAACAGAAGTGATTCTTAAGATATTAATATCACGATGTTTAGCAAAATTTCTTTTAGGTTGGCAATTGATTCCATTTTTTTCGGTCATTTTTGAGTTAATCGATTTTCAAGAGCCAATGAATTTTTTCAGGTCATGCAGATATAATACTGGACTGATTTCAACAACAAAAATTGACCTTGAACATGTTTTTGAAACAGGTGTACTTAAAGGGATGAAATTTTGCCTAAGGGGTAAAAGCTTCGAGAGTTTTAGTAATGGGTAAATTTTTGTTCAGTTTGTTTGATTGTTTTATTTTCTCAATTTTCTTATTATTTTGTTTGTGTTTTGGCTGGTTTTGTTCATTTGATCTGCTGGTGGTAGAGTACTTTTAAGTTTTTCATTCATTTCTTTGAAGTGTATTTCAGGACTTGTCCTACTATGTTTTTATTTCGTCGTCGCGATTTTTGTTACCACCATATGACGTCACAACCACTTCAAATCTGCTTTTTGTTGTTCGTTCATGCAATTTCAACTGAAGTGCGTGCTTGAGGTCATTTTTTGCTCTAAGTGGAGCGAGTTTTTTGTCATAGAGATTTTAAATCTAAATAGAACATATCTGTTTGTCTTTTTTACTGTTTTTGAGACTGCAGATCTACGAAGCTATTGCGGCTTTTTTCTGGCAACCTTCCAGCTATGTTTGCAGTTGTAGATTTTTGTAGCTAACAATAAGCTAGAAAAATCTGCAAAAGTTAGCATCAGATCTACAGTAATCTTAAGATTATCTTTACAAAATTCATATTGCAAAGGAAGAGAAGCTGGCAATAATTGATCAAATTATTTTAAAATAATTGTTCTTACATGTATGGGCAAATGTTTACATGGTTTCATAGAACGGGTGTACAAATATATGCTAAAATATTATAAGTAAAAAATTGTACCGTAAATTTGTAATTGCTCTCAAACAAAGTTTATAGCAATTATATTTGTCCTGTGGTTTAAGCGAGTTTTTGCTTGCAAAAATTTTGGTCTGACTCATTTGACATTTCGTCCTCAAAAACGGAATAAACAGTGAACGCCCGGAGGGATTTAAGTTCTCTTAGAGCCTTACCGCTCACTAGGCTCTACGTATTCGATAGATAGAAACTTTGGAGACATAAAGTCATGAGACATTAGTTGGTTACGTTAAATTCAATTATCACTTTGATGATTACAATTTACAATGTTTTGCAATAAAAATTTACTGCGGAATATGAATAGATTTTGCTTTTATTCTATGCAAGAGTTTGGACACTAAAACTATCCATTGTCTTATCGAGTGTTGATGAACATAAATAACAAAAAAAAATTGCTGAAAAGTCAACAACTGTATTCGGTAATTGCTGGAAAAGCAAGCAATTTTATTCAAACTGCTATGAAATAGTGTTTCTGAGAGACAAAGCATGCATTTTCTAGAAAAAAAAAACTGTTTGAGGGATTTAAGTGGCAGACCAACATTATTTTTTAAAAATTCTTTGAACACATTGAGGTGTAATGTAAAATTGTCGACAACAATTTCCAACGACGTCAAAACATGTGATAAAGAGTGCCATTGCAAACAATCTACAACTTTCAATGCAAACTTAGTTATCCATAAAAAGTCGATATGCAAATTTTCCCATATCTAGCTATTAATTTTTTAATACTTATATTTAAGTCCAATTCTAAAAGAATCAGATCAAACTCAATTAGAAAAACTCTAAGGAAGCTTCTAAGAAATATCAAAATAGGATTTTGCAGAAATTTTAAATCTACCGAAGGATCAGATAAAAGTTGGATATAAAATCCACTTCGTTTAACTTACTCAAAAAATGTTTGTTTTTAAAATTTTGCGTTAAGTTACTTTTAAAAATACAGAAACATTTGCAGTTTGGAACACTTCACAGCAAAAGTCAAAATCGCATCTGGGCTTTCCAATCACGGACACCTGTCAACTTAGTTTCTGAAAAATCTGAGCCCTGAAAATCTTTAATTTGATTAAAACAATTTTAAATTAAGAAAATTATAGCTTTGGAAAACAGTTATTTAGGTCAGTTTATTTTATCGAAACTATTAGCTAGTAAGACATTGTTGTGAATAATCATCGATATGTTAAGTTTTAAAACAAAGATGGATCACAAAATTTTTGATGCCAGGACTTCCGAGAAGAATTTGAAGTTTGAAACACTCAACAGGAATGATCGGACTGGCCCAGTTTGGGGTCTTATCAAACTGGTGCGCTCTTTTTTAAATTGGTTTCTAAAATTTCTGTGCTTTTTAAGTTGCTGGTTTGATGGGAAAGATTTTAAATTTAAATGAAACTCATTTTTAGGAAACACTTACAGATCAGATTTTCATACCAAAGCTGATGGATGACAGTAAATTGTTATCTTGCTTATTTGAAGCTTCGAAAAAAGATTGCTCACGAATTTGTGGACGCCATGCCTTCCTAAACCGCAGTTCAAAATATGGCATGATTAAGATTTAAAGTCCAATTTTCAGATAGTCCGAAAATCACTATTAATTTGTCTAGTTAACAGAAGAAAAGGCTGCTATTTTTTCAAGCGTAATTAATCTAGAAGAGTGACGAACTATGACCGCCATCACTATAGCTTCAGTATTACGCGTGATTTTGCAGCTCTTTATGTTTATTCAGGGTTTGAACATTTTTCATACGATCTTCTTTTTTGTCAAGAAAAATGTGGCCGATCGGTATATTCTACGAAAACATGCTCACGGGTGATGTAACTGAAATTCGAAATTCTTTCTATGAATTTTTGGAATTTCCAGATTACTAAAGAAAAATTGAGGCTCAAAACTTCTCACTTATTGTCATTTTTAGGCTTGTTATTAAAAAAAACACTTGGAAAAAGCATAAAGAAGATAAATTGTCTAATCATTTTTGTAACTTTGGTATCATGCTCTCTTTCTTCTAACTTTTCTTTAGATAAATTATTTTTCAATGACTGTCACACATTTTGATTAAGACTAATGATTTTTCTCACTTTCTAAGCGAATGGTCGTTTTGATCAAACAGAAACACAAACTTGATAGAAAATGTTGGTTTGAAAATTTTTTGATTTTAATTGATTATTTACATTTTATGAGAAAGCTTTAGAGGTAGTTGCGAGGATTTTTATAATCTTACTTTCCAATTCACACTGTCATGTAGCTTAAACGATTTTTCTAACAAATCAGAAGTCGGCTGTGGGTCGGTTGCGTAGAAATTTCACAAATACATACACGTTTGAATTTTTTCTTCCTGAAGACAACTAGTTTTTTTGAACTAATCAGAAAACATTCATTATCTTAATTGGAATCGGCTATTCGGCACTCTTATCTGGGACTTCTTTTAGTATTCTTCATCTGGTGAGACCAATCCAATATTTTCCAAATTAACAACTGTTTCACTTTCAGGTCTTTTTTTAGGTCAACGTTTTGAGTTGTTTTTTTCTTCTCACCGTTTTTTTTTCAGAATTAGTCACTAGTGTATTATAACCAAGCCCAGTGTATCGAGTGACAAAATGGAAGCGGCTGTTCTAGCGAAATGGAACAAAGATAAACTCATTCAAGAAATTCTAAAACTAAGAGATAACAAAAGATCATCACTCGATACTAGTAACTTGCAACAGGATGAAATAACAGAACTAAAAAAGACTTAGAAAAAAACAAGCAAGCAAATAGAGAACTCCAAACAGCTCTAGACATCAGCAAATCACTATATGACCAAGCAATGTCAGAAATTGTTTTTTGAGAGAACAAAAAGAGAAAATATTGACAAAAATTGTTAATGGCAACAAAGACAAAGAAACTAAACAAGTTTATGCCAACAACAGACAGTTTTTTCCGAAGTTCGTACCACGATTTACTAAACATCTTGTCATATCAGACAGCACGTATAAATTTGTTAAACAGTGTGATATAAGTAATGAAACTGCAATACACTCATACCCTTCGGCAACCATAAGTGATGTTAATAACATTATGAACTCTTATTCGGCTGGAACAAAACCTGAAAGCCTTGTTTTTCTCATTCGGGACAGAATGCAATTGACCAAGGTACTGATGGAAAAGGGCAGCTGAGCAAATGGGTGACTTAGTCAGTAAGTGTTTAACTAAATTCAAGCCCCATAAAATTGCTATATGCGAAATTCCACAAGTTAAAAATGGAATATACGGACGGGACTCGAACAACAAAGAAATTGATGCTTATAACCAAGAAATTAACAGCATTGCTGACCAAATTAGAGGCGAATTCCAGTGGTCAAATATATACGTCCTCAATTATGGTCTGGAGGCAAACGATATCAGACAAGATGGTGTGCACCCAAACATATATGGAATTCAAAAAATAGTTACAACTTTGCGGAAACATATGAAAAATATTGGCTACAAATGTTCAAACGATATATCATTGAGACAAATGCGTCCTAAACAGCAAACTGAAAAATTTCTGATGAATGAGTTCTGATACAATTGGAAAACTTCAATCTTAGTTCTTTAATAGAAACGTTGAATGTTTCTTTTGGAGAAAACATCAGTTTTGTTTGTGATTTTAATAATAGGCTTTGCTTGTTTAGGGAGGGGGGAGGAAATTGCCTTTTTCAAAAGACACTCAAATCATACTAAAAAACCAAACGTTAATTTGTGTCAGATTTATTTTAATAATTTGTTTTCACTAGGGTTCGGTTTCATCAATATTACGTTTTTATTATCCGTCATATCAATTACTCTGCAAGACAGTGCAGATATTGAAACAAACCCTGGCCCAGCTCAAATAGAAAAATTGAAAACAATAGACAAGTACTACACACTACACAGAAAAAAACAGAACAGACGATAATCTCAAGTTCTGGTACATAAATTTTAGAAGCCTAAATAATAAATACGAAAAGTTATCAAATTTTTGACAACTCTCTACCAGTTGTCTTTCCTAGCTGTTACCGAAACATGGATTAAAGAGAACAATACTATTCCAGATTCTTTTTTGAGCAGTAGTCGTCAATTTATTCACCAGCCGAGATCATCATCGACTGAACTGGAAAGAGGGGAGGTGTAGGCATATGGATACCCAAGAAGTTTTCAATCAAAATAAGAAACGACTGCAACACAATCAACCTGAGTTTTTTTGAATCACTATGGATAGAAGTAACTGAGCCTCTGAAAGAAAAACTGCTCATGAATGTAGCGTATTGTTCAAACGTAAACCTTTCAAAATTCTTCCTTGATGCAATGACATCAGAAATTTCAAATGGTTACTCTAGCACTGACAATCTAATCCTGTTTGGAGATTACAACATAAATATACTTAAAGAAACTGAGAAAAAATTACTGAACAACTTCATTGCAGATAACGGGCTTCAGTATGTAAACACAAAAAAAGCAACATGGACAAATGGAGAAAAATTTTCTCTAATCGACCACTGCTTTATTTCTAAAAATCGAATCTTCGAAAAAGATATAATAAAGATAAAATAAATTTTTCATAAATTTATTGAAACTTTCCAAAACGTATTAAATAGTCACGCACCTCTGAAAAATATAGAAGTGAAAACAAAAAAGGAGCACAGAAAAGGGCTATCAAAAGAACTGCGTAGTCTCATTAATGAAAAGCGTCGTGTATTCAATGAATGGAAAAAAGATCCTAATCAAGAGCCCTTTAACAGTTACAAAGTACTTAGAAACAAGGTTAATAGAAGATTGCGTAAGGCATCTGATGATTATACAAAACAATTTTTCGAGAATCTTCCAACTTTAAAAGAACAATGGAATTTTATCAAGAACAAAATTAACTCAATTAAACAGACAGAAAAAATTGCAAACCTGAAAGAGGGCCATAACGTAATATCAGATGAAAAAAGCATTGCTAACTGTTTGAATAATTGTTTTGCCCGTCTTGTACTTTACAAGGGCGAAATAATTGCCCCTAAGTTGCCTTCTTTTAATTTTAAAGGAAATGAATTCAATTTCAGGCCGGTAACCAGAAGAGAACTATACAAAGTTTTTGACAAACTACCAACACAAAAATCAGCTGGACCAGGATATGTACCATCTTGGGCATTGAAAGATTGTAAGTTGTCCATTGGAATCCATTTAAAGTTTGCGATTAATGAGTATATAAACGCAAACACATTCCCTGAAATTTTAAAAGAAGCCTATGTCACTCCCATCTATAAGAAAGGAGACAGGCATAACCCTGAAAACTATCGACCAATTTTCGTCACTCCAACATTAGAAAAAAAAATTGAAAGACTTCTCTTGGAACAAATGTCGGAACATTTAGATATGAATAAAATAGATAACAAAAAATAATTTGGTTTCCAAAAACAAAAGTCGTGTCTTAATACAATAATTGCACTGACAGAGAAAATAAATCATTATGTTGAAGAAAAAGATATAGTCTAAACAATCTCTTTGGATTTAGCGAAAGCTTTTAACTCAATATCCTTGGACATTTTTAATCAAAAAAATTGAAAAAAAAAGGTTTTGGAGAAAACGCAAGAGTCTTATTGAATTCTTTTCTAACAGGAAACAGTGTGTTAGAAACGGAATAGTTGAATCCGCCTGGACGATTATAAATCATGGTGTTCCGCAAGGTACTTTACTATGACCACTGGTATTCATAATTTATGTAAATGACTTCGGTGAGGAAATAGGGAAAAGTTCGAATGTTTTACAATTTGCAGATGACACAGCAATTTTATGTCATGAAAAAATGAACAGTGTATAGAAGCAAAGGTTAAAAAAATATTGATGGAGACTGAACAATATATGAAACAAAACAAGTTAACTCTAAATGAAGGGAAAACAGAAATAATGGTTTTCAAAAATGAAAAGTTAGTAACTGTCAATTGCGTTGAATTTCATTCATTGAAACCAACAGATGAATGCAGATACTTAGGTGTTATTCTTGACAAAGAGTTGACATACCAAAAACAACTTAATAATGTGATCAGTAAATTGGCTTTAGCTATCAGATCAATTTATTTGGTACGCAATCAAATACCTTTAAAGGCTCGAATAAATCTCTTTAGATCAATTGTTTTTATCGCATTTAGAATTTGGTGCAATATTTTTTCAAACTTTGCCGTCCTACTCAATTGACAGAATAAACAAACAATTAGATGAGGCATAAAAGTTTGCTTTTTTCGAACAAAGTGTGAGTGCTCATAAACAACTTCTTGAAAATAAAATACTTCCCGCAGAACTTCAAATAGCAAAAACTTCATTAAATAGACTTTTCGATTTTGTCCAACAAACAAACATACAATACCAAAAAAAAAAATTTCAGAATAATCGGAGACTTTGAAATTAAAATTAATAATCGTACATATGATTTTGCTCTCACAACAAAATGTAAATCAAAATGGAGTCAAAATTCATTTATAAGAAACTTTGTTCGGAAATGGAATAAACCTCCGAGAGCTCTAAGAAAGGAAAAATCAAAGCAAAAATTTAAAAAAGAATTAAAGGAAGAGATGCAAAAAAGACACGAACGAGTTCCGATGGACAAAAAATTGAAGGCTTTAAAAGTTTATTTTTATAAATTAATTCACGAGAGCTAGAAACTGAACCTTAGTTTTTTATTATTATTATTATTATTATTATCTTTAGTTTTTCAAGGTAAAGATGTAGTATGTTTTATTTATAATATTACAACATGTAACTTTAAGCTTGGTGTTATTCGAATTTACATGTTTGAGATTTAAAAAAAATAGTCAAACAAATTAATGAATTTCTTTTCTAGATAAATTTGGCGTGAGTTGCAAAAGGACTTAAGGTAAGGACTCAAATAGAAAAATTGAAAACAATAGACAAGTACTACACAGAAAAAAAAACAGAACAGACGATAATCTCAAGTTCTGGTACATAAATTTTAGAAGACTAAATAATAAATACGAAAAGTTATCAAATTTTTGACAACTCTCTACCAGTTGTCTTTCCTAGCTGTTACCGAAACATGGATTAAAGAGAACAATACTATTCCAGATTCTTTTTTGAGCAGTAGTCATCAATTTATTCACCAGCCGAGATCATCATCGACTGAACTGGAAAGAGGGGAGGTGTAGGCATATGGATACCCAAGAAGTTTTCAATCAAAATAAGAAACGACTGCAACACAATCAACCTGAGTTTTTTTGAATCACTATGGATAGAAGTAACTGAGCCTCTGAAAGAAAAACTGCTCATGAATGTAGCGTATTGTTCAAACGTAAACCTTTCAAAATTCTTCCTTGATGCAATGACATCAGAAATTTCAAATGGTTACTCTAGCAGTGACAATCTAATCCTGTTTGGAGATTACAACATAAATATACTTGAAGAAACTGAGAAAAAATTACTGAACAACTTCATTGCAGATAACGGGCTTCAGTATGTAAACACAAAAAAAGCAACATGGACAAATGGAGAAAAATTTTCTTTAATCGACAACTGCTTTATTTCTAAAAATCGAATCTTCGAAAAAGATATAATAAAGATAAAATAAATTTTTCATAAATTTATTGAAACTTTCCAAAACGTATTAAATAGTCACGCACCTCTGAAAAATATAGAAGTGAAAACAAAAAAGGAGCACAGAAAAGGGCTATCAAAAGAACTGCGTAGTCTCATTAATGAAAAGCGTCGTGTATTCAATGAATGGAAAAAAGATCCTAATCAAGAGCCCTTTAACAGTTACAAAGTACTTAGAAACAAGGTTAATAGAAGATTGCGTAAAGCATCTGATGATTATACAAAACAATTTTTCGAGAATTTCCCAACTTTAAAAGAACAATGGAAATTTATCAAGAACAAAATTAACTCAATTAAACAGACAGAAAAAATTGCAAACCTGAAAGAGGGCCATAACGTAATATCAGATGAAAAAAGCATTGCTAACTGTTTGAATAATTGTTTTGCCCGTCTTGTACTTTACAAGGGCGAAATAATTGCCCCTAAGTTGCCTTCTTTTAATTTTAAAGGAAATGAATTCAATTTCAGGCCGGTAACCAGAAGAGAACTATACAAAGTTTTTGACAAACTACCAACACAAAAATCAGCTGGACCAGGGTATATACCATCTTGGGCATTGAAAGATTGTAAGTTGTCCATTGGAATCCATTTACAGTTTGCTATTAATGAGTATATAAACGCAAACAAATTCCCTGAAATTTTAAAAGAAGCCTATGTCACTCCCATCTATAAGAAAGGAGACAGGCATAACCCTGAAAACTATCGACCAATTTTGGTCACTCCAACATTAGAAAAAATTTTTTGAAAGACTTCTCTTGGAACAAATGTCGGAACATTTAGATATGAATAAAATAGATAACAAAAAATAATTTGGTTTCCAAAAACAAAAGTCGTGTCTTAATACAATAATTGCACTGACAGAGAAAATAAATCATTATGTTGAAGAAAAAGATATAGTCTAAACAATCTCTTTAGATTTAGCGAAAGCTTTTAACTCAATATCATTGGACATTTTTAATCAAAAAAATTGAAAAATATGGTTTTGGAGAAAACGCAAGAGTCTTATTGAATTCTTTTCTAACAGGAAACAGTGTGTTAGAAATGGAATAGTTGAATCCGCCTGGACGATTATAAATCATGGTGTTCCGCAAGGTACTTTACTATGACCACTGGTATTCATAATTTATGTAAATGACTTCGGTGAGGAAATAGGGAAAAGTTCGAATGTTTTATAATTTGCAGATGACACAGCAATTTTATGTCATGAAAAAATGAACAGTGTATAGAAGCAAAGGTTAAAAAAATATTGATGGAGACTGAACAATATATGAAACAAAAGAAGTTAACTCTAAATGAAGGGAAAACAGAAATAATGGTTTTCAAAAATGAAAAGTTAGTAGCTGTCAATTGCGTTGAATTTCATTCATTGAAAACAACAGATGAATGCAGATACTTAGGTGTTATTCTTGACAAAGAGTTGACAAACCAAAAACAACTTAATAATGTGATCAGTAAATTGGCTTTAGCTATCAGATCAATTTATTTGGTACGCAATCAAATACCTTTAAAGGCTCGAATAAATCTCTTTAGATCAATTGTTTTTATCGCATTTAGAATTTGGTGCAATATTTTTTCAAAGTTTGCCGTCCTACTCAATTGACAGAATAAACAAACAAATTAGATGAGGCATAAAAGTTTGCTTTTTTCGAACAAAGTATGAGTGCTCATAAATAACTTCTTGAAAATAAAATACTTCCCGCAGAACTTCAAATAGCAAAAACTTCATTAAATAGACTTTTCGATATTGTCCAACAAACAAACATACAATACCAAAAAAAAATTCAGAATAATCGGAGACGTTGAAATTAAAATTAATAATCGTACATATGATTTTGCTCTCACAACAAAATGTAAATCAAAATGGAGTCAAAATTCATTTATAAGAAACTTTGTTCGGAAATGGAATAAACCTCCGAGAGCTCTAAGAAAGGAAAAATCAAAGCAAAAATTTAAAAAAGAATTAAAGGAAGAGATGCAAAAAAGACACGAACGAGTTCCAATGGACAAAAAATTGAAGGCTTTAAAAGTTTATTTTTATAAATTAATTCACGAGAGCTAGAAACTGAACCTTAGTTTTTTATTATTATTATTATTATTATCTTTAGTTTTTCAAGGTAAAGATGTAGTATGTTTTATTTATAATATTACAACATGTAACTTTAAGCTTGGTGTTATTCGAATTTACATGTTTGAGATTTTAAAAAAATAGTCAAACAAATTAATGAATTTCTTTTCTAGATAAATTTGGCGTGAGTTGCAAAAGGACTTAAGGTAAAAAAAAATGAAATGATTTTGAAATGCAAAATTGATTAAAATCCTCTTTTAATTGTTCTTTTTTGCCAAAAATCACATTCAGTTTTCCAACTTTTTTGCAACAAAATGGCCTTTATTTTCAGTTGGGCTTGACTAAAAGCCAAGCAATTGTCGCAATTTTTTCTAAATTTACAAAAGCACCAAGTTTCTTTCAAAAATTGAAAAGAAATCATCTTGACATGTACTGATATAAGCTTCTGGTAGTTTTTTATTTCCTTTAGAAATGATGTCAAAGTAAGTTTCCAAAACTTTCAGCTGGACTACAGTGAGTGAAAATGAATCCAACAGCAATTGCCTCAAAATACTTACTTATTTTCGAAAAAGAACAGCTATAGCGTAATTGAAAGAATGCCTTCCAGACATCAAAATAATTGTTTCTATCGTTTGCTAAGCTTTCAAATACAAAACAGCAGCGTTTTTTTCGGATATATTTTATTTACCAAAAAGAAGTTTTTCTAGCAGTATGCTAAAAAGAAGGCTTGAAATGAAGTACAGGCCAAAGAAAGTAAATTTTATCGAGATTTGAAAACCAAAGCAATTCGAAAATCGTTCCTATTGAAACAAAACAAGAGGTGGTCGACATTCAGTTTAAAAAACAGAATTACTAAAAGAGACTAGGAAAAATAGAAAAAAGAGTAATCTACTCGCGGGAGTATTTTCATTTTTGTTAATCAAAAACCTGAAAACCAACTAACCAATTTTACCGAAAAGTGTTTCAATAAACCGATCCGATAACCACACATTCTGGCTTGATGATTCGTTTTTTGCTCCAAATAAAGGATAGAAGGAAAGATCTAAAGCTGTTGGTCAAAAAAGTACTGACTGGTAGTTTGCGGTAGTTTGCATCACAATCAACAGAATTTTTTTAAAAAGAGAAAAGTCAGTTTGAAATTGATTTATTGTTGTCAATCACTATATTTGAAGATATTTTGGCGACTTGGCTCCTGTATTGAAAGGAAAAATAAAAATGGAAATAATTAAACACATTGTTTGATTTCATGGTTATATGGACTGATCAGTGAATGTAAATTTTGACAACACATTTAATTTTCGTGTCAAATTGTCAAATTCTGCCAACATCACCAGAGATCAGTTGGCCAGGTGGACTATTAGAGCTGTTGCTGAAAATACATATTAATAGAATTTATGTTCTCAAATATGAAGGATAATATAAATCAGTATACTTAAAACTCAATTTTTAAATATATGTGAGACACCGTATTTGTTCCGACCCCACTTGTGGGGGAAGGAACTATATACTCAAATGGGTTTTTTTTTGTTCAGTCAATTTTGGCCGATCGATATATTCATCGTAGAGAAATGTGAGTAGCATCATTAAAAAACTCGTCCAGCCTAGAATTTGAAATTAAAAAGATTTTTTTTGAATTTCGTATTTTTCGAGTAGTTATCGAGGATTGAAGTTTTGTGTGAACACGTGATATTTGGTATGATTTCGTTCACTTTTAGTGTAATTTTTCTTCAAATTGTGATCTTTTCTTTGAAAAATTTTCATTCAAAATTACATTTCACGCCACAAAAGGAATAAATTTTGCATTCCTAATACACGAAAGGTGATAAAAAGACTAGTTCTGGTCTCATAGGGAAGTTAACAATAAAAAAATTCGAATTCTATTTCAGCGCTGTTTCTTTTTAAGAAAACTTCATGTTTTTAGGTCACCTAGAGACTGGTCACTTTTCATATCGATATTTGGTTAATGATAGAATGACTTACAGTAAAATGACACCTAATGAATAAAAAACAGGTTTTCAAGGAATCGCACATGTTTTTTATGGTTTCGACTCTGAGCTTTTGTAATTTTTAATGAAATTTTGATTTTCTCTTTGAGGTTTTACTGAATTTTTGATCAAGGATAGAATCAAGGACTAAAAGTGCAATGGTTTTCGTAATGAGCCTTAGTGAAGCTATTCAGTGCTTTGATTGGAAAGCTAGTGGCTGTTAAGACTTTATATATAATTTTTCGAATTTTTTTTAACATTAACCGATCATAAACTTATTTTTGTAGACTGTAAGTCAGCCTCAGCACTGACAGGTTCCCCTTCCTTTCTACTGCAACCAAAAATAATCTGTTTAGCAGTTTTAACTTCTGACTTTTGGTTTTCTGACTTCGATGCCACAAAATTTCAAAAACAATTTTAAAATTTTTGGATATTTTCGTGTTTTTGAACCCTTTTGAAATTTTATCACATTATACCAATTTGGATAGATCCCATTGGTATAGGGAAGACGTTAAATGGATTATAGATAAAGTTTTCAGAGAAAAGCTTATGGTTTAAATGGCGTCGACACTTTCTTCTCGCACTTTTCTACTGATTTTTTGGTTTTTGCGTGTATTTGTTGTTGTTTTCGTAGTCATAAGACTTATTATGAAATCTTTTTGGTTACCCATAAATGACAAACATCTTTGTCTTTCTATTGAGTCATGGCTGAGCGTATTTATTGACTTCTGTTGAAAACTATCGAACTTATTGTCTGTTAAGACATTAAAAATAAGTTTTCAAAAAAAAATTTCAACATTAACCAATTTTAAGCTTATTTTCATGATTTGTAAGAAATTTTCAGTAATGACCAGAACCCCATCCATTCTTTCTACAGGAAGCTGAAATATATTGGTTACCAATCTTTTCTAGCTCCTGGTTTTATGGCTTCGATGCCACAAAATTTCAAAAAAAATTAATTTTTTGGATATTTTTTGGTTTCTGTTGAAATCTTATCACATTTTCCTAATGTTGATAGCTCCCATTGATTTTGAGAAATTGCTAAATAGAGCATAGATAAAACTTGCAGATAAGAGGATATGGTTTAAATGGCTGCGACATTTTCTTAGCACTTTTCCAATGAATTATTGGTTTCTGTTCTCATAGTCATAGACTTATTTGATATCTCAATGATTACCCATGCATGACAAATATCTTTTTCTTTCTATCGAGTCGTGAATGAGCGTAATTTTGACTTCTGTTGAAAGCTAGTGAATTTAATGACTGTTAAGTCTTCAAAAATTTCGAAAAAAAAATTTGAATAATAACCAATCCTAAACTTATCCTCGTGAATTGTACAAACGTCTCAGTTATTGCCTGAACTCCTTTTTTCCTATTTTTACGAAAATAATCTAATTTGCGGTTTTATCTTCTAACTATTGGTTTGATAATATCCATGCGCGAGTTTTCTTAAATTTTTTGTACATTGGTAAAATTTTTGGATTTGATTTGGTTCTTACGAAATCTCATCACATTATCCTATTAGTTTTGGTTCCAATTGGTTTAGAAAGGAGGTTCAATAGATCATAGATAAATTTTTTAAGGAAAAGTTTACGATTTAAATGGCTTCGACACTTTCTTCTAGCACGTTTCTACTGATTTTTTGGTTTTTGCGTGTATTTGTTGTTGTTTTCATAGTCATAAGATTTATAATGATATCTTTTTGGTTACCCGTGCATGACAAACATCTTTGTCCTTCTACATAGTGTTGACTGAGCGTATTTATTGACTTCTGTTGAAAACTATCGAACTTATTGTCTGTTAAGACATTAAAAATAAGTTTTCAAAAAAAATTTCAACATTAACCAATTTTAAGCTTATTTTCATGATTTGTAAGAAATTTTCAGTAATGACCAGAACCCCATCCATTCCTTCTACAGGAAGCTGAAATATATTGGTTACCGTTCTTTTCTAGCTCGTGGTTTTTTGGCTTCGATGCCACAAAATTTCAAAAAAAATTAATTTTTTGGATATTTTTGTCTTTTTGGTTTCTGTTGAAATCTTATCACATTTTCCTAATGTTGATAGCTCCCATTGATTTTGAGAAGTTGCTAAATAGAGCATAGATAAAACTTGCAGATAAGAGGATATGGTTTAAATGGCTGCGACATTTTCTTAGCACTTTTCTAATGAATTATTGGTTTCTGTTCTCATAGTCATAGACTTATTGTGATATCTCAATGATTACCCATGCATGACAAATATCTTTTTCTTTCTATCGAGTTGTGAATGAGCGTAATTTTGACTTCTGTTGAAAGCTAGTGAATTTAATGGCTGTTAAGTCTTCAAAAGTTTCAAAAAAAAATTTGGAATAATAACCAATCCTAAACTTATCCTCGTGAATTGTACTCAGTTATTACCTGAACTCCTTCTTTCCTATTTTTACGAAAATAATCTAATTTGCGGTTTTATCTTCTAACTATTGGTTTGATAATATCGATGCGCGAGTTTTCTTAAATTTTTTGTACATTGGTAAAATTTTTGGATTTGTTTTTGGTTCTTACGAAATCTCATCACATTATCCTATTAGTTTTAGTTCCAATTGGTTTAGAAAGGAGGTTCAATAGATCATGGATAAATTTTTCAAAGAAAAGTTTACGATTTAAATGGCTTCAACACTTTCTTCTCGCACGTTTCTACTGATTTTTTGGTTTTTGCGTGTATTTGTTGTTGTTTTCGTAGTCATAAGACTTATTATGATATCTTTTTGATTACCCGTGCATGACAAACATGTTTGTCCTTCTATATAGTGTTGACTGAGCGTATTTATTGACTTCTGTTGAAAACTATCGAACTTATTGTCTGTTAGGACATTAAAAATAAGTTTTCAAAAAAAAAATCAACTTTAACCAATTTTAAGCTTATTTTCATGATTTGTAAGAAATTTTCAGTAATGACCAGAACCCCTTCCATTCTTTCTACAGGAAGCTGAAATATATTGGTTACCGTTCTTTTCTAGCTCGTGGTTTTACGGCTTCGATGCCACAAAATTTCAAAAAAAAATTAATTTTTTGGATATTTTTGTCTTTTTGGTTTCTGTTGAAATCTTATCACATTTTCCTAATGTTGATAGCTCCCATTGATTTTGAGAAGTTGCTAAATAGAGCATAGATAAAACTTGCAGATAAGAGGATATGGTTTAAATGGCTGCGACATTTTCTTAGCACTTTTCTAATGAATTATTGGTTTCTGTTCTCATAGTCATAGACTTATTGTGATATCTCAATGATTACCCATGCATGACAAATATCTTTTTCTATCGAGTCGTGAATGAGCGTAATTTTGACTTCTGTTGAAAGCTAGTGAATTTAATGGCTGTTAAGTCTTCAAAAGTTTCGAAAAAAAATTTTGAATAATAACCAATCCTAAACTTATCCTCGTGAATTGTACTCAGTTATTACCAGAACTCCTTCTTTCCTATTTTTACGAAAATAATCTAATTTGCGGTTTTATCTTCTAACTATTGGTTTGATAATATCGATGCGCGAGTTCTCTTAAATTTTTTGTACATTGGTAAAATTTTTGTATTTGTTTTTGGTTCTTACGAAATCTCATCACATTATCCTATTAGTTTTAGTTCCAATTGGTTTAGAAAGGAGGTTCAATAGATCATGGATAAATTTTTCAAAGAAAAGTTTACGATTTAAATGGCTTCGACACTTTCTTCTCGCACGTTTCTACTGATTTTTTGGTTTTGCGTGTATTTGTTGTTGTTTTCGTAGTCATAAGACTTATTATGATATCTTTTTGATTACCCGTGCATGACAAACATGTTTGTCTTTCTATATAGTGTTGACTGAGCGTATTTATTGACTTCTGTTGAAAACTATCGAACTTATTGTCTGTTAGGACATTAAAAATAAGTTTTCAAAAAAAAATCAACATTAACCAATTTTAAGCTTATTTTCATGATTTGTAAGAAATTTTCAGTAATGACCAGAACCCCTTCCATTCTTTCTACAGGAAGCTGAAATATATTGGTTACCGTTCTTTTCTAGCTCGTGGTTTTACGGCTTCGATGCCAAAAATTTCAAAAAAAAAATTAATTTTTTGGATATTTTTGTCTTTTTGGTTTCTGTTGAAATCTTATCACATTTTCCTAATGTTGATAGCTCCCATTGATTTTGAGAAGTTGCTAAATAGAGCATAGATAAAACTTGCAGATAAGAGGATATGATTTAAATGGCTGCGACATTTTCTTAGCACTTTTCTAATGAATTATTGGTTTCTGTTTTCATAGTCATAGACTTATTGTGATATCTCAATGATTACCCATGCATGACAAATATCTTTTTCTTTCTATCGAGTTGTGAATGAGCGTAATTTTGACTTCTGTTGAAAGCTAGTGAATTTAATGGCTGTTAAGTCTTCAAAAGTTTCAAAAAAAAATTTTGAATAATAACCAATCCTAAACTTATCCTCGTGAATTGTACTCAGTTATTACCTGAACTCCTTCTTTCCTATTTTTACGAAAATAATCTAATTTGCGGTTTTATCTTCTAACTATTGGTTTGATAATATCGATGCGCGAGTTTTCTTAAATTTTTTGTACATTGGTAAAATTTTTGGATTTGTTTTTGGTTCTTACGAAATCTCATCACATTATCCTATTAGTTTTAGTTCCAATTGGTTTAGAAAGGAGGTTCAATAGATCATGGATCAATTTTTCAAAGAAAAGTTTACGATTTAAATGGCTTCGACACTTTCTTCTCGCACGTTTCTACTGATTTTTTGGTTTTTGCGTGTATTTGTTGTTGTTTTCGTAGTCATAAGACTTATTATGATATCTTTTTGATTACCCGTGCATGACAAACATGTTTGTCCCTCTATATAGTATTGACTGAGCGTATTTATTGACTTCTGTTGAAAACTATCGAACTTATTGTCTGTTAGGACATTAAAAATAAGTTTTCAAAAAAAAAATTCAACATTAACCAATTTTAAGCTTATTTTCATGATTTGTAAGAAATTTTCAGTAATGACCAGGACCCCTTCCATTCTTTCTACAGGAAGCTGAAATATATTGGTTACCGTTCTTTTCTAGCTCGTGGTTTTACGGCTTCGATGCCACAAAATTTCAAAAAAAAAATTAATTTTTTGGATATTTTTGTCTTTGTGGTTTCTGTTGAAATCTTATCACATTTTCCTAATGTTGATAGCTCCCATTGATTTTGAGAAGTTGCTAAATAGAGCATAGATAAAACTTGCAGATAAGAGGATATGGTTTAAATGGCTGCGACGTTTTCTTAGCACTTTTCTAATGAATTATTGGTTTCTGTTCTCATAGTCATAGACTTATTGTGATATCTCAATGATTACCCATGCATGAAAATATCTTTTCCTTTCTATCGAGTCGTGAATGAGCGTAATTTTGACTTCTGTTGAAAGCTAGTGAATTTAATGGCTGTTAAGGCTTCAAAAGTTTCGAAAAAAATTTTGAATAACAACCAATCCTAAACTTATCCTCGTGAATTGTACGAACGTCTCAGTTATTACCTGAACTCCTTCTTTCCTATTTTAACGAAAATAATCTAATTTGCGGTTTTATCTTCTAACTATTGGTTTGATAGTATCGATGCGCGAGTTTTCTTAAATTTTTTTTACATTGGGAAAGTTTTTGGATTTGTTTTTGGTTCTTACGAAATCTCATCACATTATCCTATTAGTTTTAGTTCCAATTGGTTTAGAAAGGAGGTTCAATAGCTCATAGATGAATTTTTCAAAAAAAGTTTACGATTTAAATGGCTTCGACACTTTCTTCTTGCACTTTTCTACTGATTTTTTGGTTTTTGCGTGTATTTATTGTTGTTTTCATAGTCATAAGACTTATTATGATATCTTTTTGATTACCCGTGCATGACAAAAATCTTTGTCCTTCTACATAGTCTTGACTGAGCGTATTTATTGACTTCTGTTGAAAACTATTGAACTTGTTGTCTGATAATTTTTCGAAAAATTTTTTTTCAACATTAACCAATTTTAAGCTTATTTTCATGATTTGTGAGAAATTCTCAGTAATAACCAGAACCCCTTTCATTCTTTCTACAGGAAGCTAAACTATATTGGTTACCGTTCTTTTCTAGCTCGTGGTTTTATGGCTTCGATGCCACAAAATTTCAAAAAAAAATTAATTTTTTGGATATTTTTGTCTTTTTGGTTTCTGTTGAAATCTTATCACATTTTATTATTGTTGCTAGCTCCCATTGATTTTGAGAGGTGGTTAAATGGAGCATAGATAAAACTTGCAGATAAGAGGATATGGTTTAAATGGCTGCGACAATTTCTTATAGCACTTTTCTAATGAATTATTGGTTTCTGTTCTCATAGTCATAGACTTAATGTGATATCTCAATGATTACCCATGCATGACAAATATCCTTTTCTTTCTATCGAGTCGTGAATGAGCGTAATTTTGAATTCTGTTGAAAGCTACTGAAATTAATGGCTGTTAAGGCTTCAAAAAAGTTTCGAAAAAAACTTTGAATAATAACCAATCCTAAACTTATCCTCGTGAATTGTACGAACGTCTCAGTTATTACCTGAACTCCTTCTTTCCTATTTTAACGAAAAAAATCTAATTTGCGGTTTTATCTTCTAACTATTGGTTTGATAGTATCGATGCGCGAGTTTTCTTAAATTTTTTTTACATTGGGAAAATTTTTGGATTTGTTTTTGGTTCTTACGAAATCTCCTCACATTATCCTATTAGTTTTAGTTCCAATTGGATTAGAAAGGAGGTTCAATGGATCATCGATAAAAATTTCAAAGTAAAGTTTATGGTTTAAATGGCTTCAACACTTTCCTTTCGCACTTTTCTACTGAATTTTTGGTTTTTGTCTGTATTTGTTGTTGTTTTCTTAGTCAACGACTTATTGTAATGTCCCATTGGTTAATTATGAATAACAAATATCCTTGTTGTCTCATCGAGTCATAATTTAGCGTATTCATTGGCCTACGTTGAAAGCCATTGAATTTAATAGCGTTGATGCTACGGGATTTCTCTAAAATTGCGTTGTTTTTATACAATTGCTCATATTTGATGATGTTTTTGGAGTCATAAGGTTAAAAAAATAAAAAAAAATTGCTGTTCAAAAGTTAATTGAAAATGGAAAAGTTTTTACTGAAAAATTCACTTTCTAATTGCTTCGACACTTTTCTAGCCCAATTTTTTTTTTGAATTAGCTGTTTTTGCCTATTTTTTAAAAAAAACTTTTAGGTAGGCGTAGATTGCTGACCGGTGTCAAAAGCTTGTAATTGAGCATTCAAGAATTGATGTTACCCGTTGCAGTCATTTTATAGCAAATAGTCTCAAAGTTTATGATATTATACAATTTCAATGATTTTTTAAACTATTCAGTTTTTGTTGTTTTTTTTCGTCAACTTGTAGCTTATTCTCATCCTTGAGAGGTCTCATTCAGTTTCTTGTCATCAAAAAATTTAATTTTCCAGTGTTATCATGTCGAACTGATGTTTCTTTTGCGGACAATATGCGTTTAAATAAAAGTTTTAGTGGCGTACTTGTGTTTCTTATACTCTTCTTTTTGCACAATCGCGTAGTAACAGATCCCAATGATTTTAAAATGTGGCCCAAATGCAATTATTTAATCTTTCAGTATATTTTTAGTTGCATTATCAAGATTGAAAATGGAAGGAAGAATACATAGTATTCAGACAATAGCTAATGATTTTAATGGCTTCAATAATTTGTATTTTCACTTATTCGTTCATTGAAACTTTGTCTTTATTTTCTGATATAACAATTAAAAGGATTGAACTAGAAATTCTCTTAAAACTTCCAAGTTTGATAGACTTTGTTAGAGTAGAAATTGAGGCTAACAAAACTCTAAAATACAAGGCAAACTAGTGGATATATCAAGCATCCGAACCGCTCAGTAAAAGGCTGTTACTAGCTAATTTTATTAAAAATAAATCCGCTAAAAATCGCACTGTGAAACATCTGAATAAGTCCTTGAAAAATGACAATCATTATTCCAAGTTATCTCTCAAATTTACCTCAATAACACCGTAGATTCATATTTTAAAAATCAGTGCGTAACATGGTGACAAGAGTTATTAACTGTTTCCCAGTTTAACGGACCGATATTTCGATTAACTCTTTGATAAATTTGATATTTTCTCCCTTTATTTTGTCGTTATCTTTCTCCTCTTCTTCTTCATTACATTAAGAGCCTCCAATCATCCAGACCAGCATCCAGCACTTCCTTTCCGAGCAAGACAATAATGCAGAAAGCAGTAACAAAGGAAAGAATGGGTGGAAACTGTGTTTGTGTCTTTGTGGACTAAATGCAATAACAATCCAAAAGTGCTTGAGTGGTCAATAACTGGAACAAACTCAACCACAGCCTCCACAACGGACAAAAACAACACAGGATATTTGCAAACGAGGATATTGGAGGATATTGTGAGTAAATGAATTTGTAAAATTTAATTTTGGTGCTTTATTTATGTCAATTTATAAAGAACAAATTCTCCCCGCTATTAATAATTGCCGCGCTTCCCCCAATTTTGTTGAACATATTGAAGGAAACAATATTAATTACACCCACAACAGCAATAAAGCACAAGCTCAGATAGTAAGCGCTTTCTCCTCTTCAGTTTATAAGTCCATTGTATTTTATGTGCCAGATAAAGATGATAAACGTGTCGCAATTTATTGGACAGCAAAAAAGTCTAAACCAAAAAGCTCGCAAATTTGGCCTTATTCGTAACAAACTTCAATCTGATAGAGATATTAACCTTGACAACATGATTACTGATTATCAGATAACATCAAACTAAGCTAAATTACTGAAACCATCACTTAAACATTAACTAAAAAAGGGCAAAACAAAAATTTAAACAGAATAATAAAACAATTATATTTAATTTCCCCACCCAGCTCCGGAGGTTAATGAATCAAACAGTGACTTCGGTCATTATGCTGTTGCCTATCTGAGGGCAGCTTCCACAAGGCCTGTGCGGTCGCGGTCCCCACAAATTTTCCTAGACTAAGGGGCACTCTTTAGAGGTGAGACTTCGGCGGCCCATACGGCGTCAACGATATAAGTCTGACGATTCGACCGGAATTTAGGAATAGGCTTATAGGCAGCCCTTCTTTATTATTGTCTGAACGAATGGTTTCAGTAGTTCCCTTTCTGATATTCTTGTGCTATTCATTTAACTGTTTTCTTCTCTTAAAACCCCTTAATCTCTCAATTAAGTTAAGTTAAGTGTGCTATTTAATACTTTAGAACAAAAATAAGACTGATTGAACGATAAGTATATAATCTAAACGGGTAAAAAAGCAAAATGGCACACGCGCAAATCAACATTACACACTTCTCTGGATCAGAAACGAACAATTTTAACGAGTTTGAACTACTAATAACAGGTGCAATCGGAGTTGCAGCAATCGCAGCCGCGCAACAAGCGAACTTTTTGCCATTACATTTAAAAAGAGATGCTTTACGATACTTTCTAATCCTACCTGAGGCCACCAGACTAGTTTTGCGGATAGTATAACAGCTCTAAGAAACAGATTCACACAAGACGACTTGAGAAAGATCAGAATAATAAAGTTGGAGAACCAAAAGTTTAATCCAAAAACTGATACAATGAAAAATTTCTTAGTAAAGTTAAGAACAGAAGCAAATAAAGCATATCCAGCACCCGAATCAGTAGTAGCGCCAGCAGGAGTAGGTGACGAAGAGGCTCGTAGATTTGAAAGAGAGACAGCAGCAAGAGATTCTGCCCTTCAGATGTCAGAAAATCGAAAAAACGAGCAAATAAAGCGCTCCTTCATTAAGTCTATGCCGAATTGTCTTAAGCCTAAAATGTTAGAAAGGCCAGATACTGATACAATTGATCAATTATGCACCTTGGATAGCCAACAGATTGCAATAAGAGAGATGTGTAACAGAGAAGAGTACTTAGATGATGGATTTAATGAAATAACGGAATCAAACACAGATAAAATGTTAAAAGCAATAACTGTTATTTCAAATAATCAAAAAGAACTTGAGCAGAAACTTGAACAGAAAGTAGCACCTAAAAATGAGCCACGAGAACAAGGCCCAGTAAACATATTCACACATCATTACCCACAACAAGTCTACAGACAAAGTTATAGACAAAATTTCCGCCCGCAATATTAAAATTATCAACCAAATTATTGTCAAAATCAGTCGAATTATCGTCAATTTCAGCAAAACTATCGACCCCAACTACAGTATGCCCCCGTGCTAATAATTACCGAGAGTTTAGACCACAATTTAACGCCCCTAGACCATTTTATCATAATGAACAGCCACAAACTCGGAATTATTGGACTGAACCTTCAAATAGCCCCCCATTTGTTCATCCAGCTTATGTTAATAGACCAGTTCATCGGTTTCCAACAAAAAATACCCCTCAAAACCTTCTCCGACAGGGAATAATTTATGATAGCCCAGCGCCAGCACAAAACCGATATGGTAGTCAACAAGCAAGCCAGTTTAATCGTGCAAGTGTTCCTCAAAGTAGAAATATGAGAGGTATGAATTACCCATTTAATCAACAAAAAAACTAATAAAGCCACCCAACTTTAAAAAACCAAAATAAAAATTATAAAAACTCAGTCAATTAATACAACGAAAGCACGTCTAGTCCTAGTTTAGATAAAGTAATAGAATCAGTTCATAATAAAAGTAACAAAAAGCGTAGAAAACGCAAACGTATTAATAATAAAAGTAAAGTGAATAATTCTGCGCAACCCTTAACACAAGTACCTCAACCCACACCAAAGCCAGTAACACATGTTCAGCAATTATTTAGCATTGTCCCACTTTTAGGCGGGACATTATCCTATGTTAAATTTAAATTTAATGGAGAATTAGAAAGACGCGCGCTAATTGATACAGGAGCATTTGCAAACGTGATAAGCCGTGAGTTTTACAAGGAACTAATTAATACAAATATCAATTCAATAGCAGAAATAGAAAAGCCTGATCTAGATAAAGTTAAAATGGCAAACGGAAATGTAGTTAAAATTGACAAAGCAATTAAAGTTACACTTAAATTGGGCATACAAACATTCACAGAAGATTTGCTTGTTCTAATTGTCACAACTCCTGTAATATTAGGAAACCCATTCTTCGTTAAACATAAAGTTAGCATCTGCCCAGGACAAAGCTACATTAAATTCCCTGATCAAACTCTGCAAACAAATGAAATAAAGTCAGAAAAGCAACCTAGAAGAGTAGTAAAACGTAAAAAATTCGGAGTATATACACAGAAAAAGCAAGTCTTACAACCAAATCAACAAGAAGTTTTAGAATGCAAACTTTACGACAAACTAGAATCATTCACTGACCTTTGTGGATTAATAATTCCAAACGAAATCTTTGAAAAGACAGCGAAGTAATATTAACGTCCTCTTTTAGTAAAGTTGCTGAAAATTTTATTCTTTATATCTATGTCTTGAACATTACTGATCACCCAATTACCATAAATAAAGGCAAAGAAATAGCCAAATTCTCGTTCTTAACGTCTGATCAAGCTGAAAAGTTGTTAGAAGTAGATCCTCAATTAATAAATGTAGCAAAAATGAGTGAAAATTATTTAACAGAAATAAATCAACTAATTCAAGTCACAGATACGCCAAAAAGAAAGGCCCAACCAGCAAAGCCGGCCCCGGAATATGAAAAATTGTGGTTCCCAACGCCTGAAACGTGTCCAGATCCGAATTTGTCGCCCTTGCAGAGAGAAATATTTGAGCAATTGTTAAAACTGCAAGAAATGGAGAAATTAGATCCGAAGGGTAATCATCAGGACAAAATAACCTTTTTGAGCAAGTTTCCGTGGGAAAAATCGGCCCTCAATGATGAGCAAAAAGCAGTAGTAGGTGAACTACTAGTTGAATTCAGTGATATCTTTGCGAAACACAGATTTGACGTTGGATATAATACAGATTTAAAAATAAAGTTTACTCCAGAAAGAAACATACCAATTTATGAACAAGGACCCCCAACGCCTGTCCATCTGAGAAATGAGCCACAAGTAGAGCTCGCACTAATGCATTACTACGGACTGATAACAACTTTGTCTCAATCAAGATATAGTAGTCCGCTTTTCGCTCAACGGAAAAATTCAGGAAGACTTAGACTATTAATTGACTTGAGAAAAGTAAATCATTTGCTGAAAAACGATTATGTGAATAAAAATTTCCCAATTTCGAACATGAGTGATGCAATAAACTACTTTGCCGGGAAAAAATTGTTTACGAAACTTGACTGTTCTCAAGCATATCATTGTGTGCAAATGGCAGACGATGTATCAGTGCAACTGCTAGCATTTAACTTTGCTTCGAGAACTTATGCTTATAAATGTCTTGCACAAGGATTGACTAAGTCAGTAACAGGATTTAGTTCCTTTATTAGACATTACTTGGACCCATGCTTAGCTTCAGGAAATTGTACCCAGTTTATGGATGATATCGGAAATGCAGTAACAAATTTTGAACAATTGGTACCCTCTTTGCTCGAAATATTTATCTGTATACGTCAATCCGGACTGAAACTGTCGCCCGAAAAGTGTGAAATAGCAACAGATACAATGAAATTCGGTAGAAATAACATCAGTGCAGAAGGACTATCACCAGAAAAAGCAAAAATAACGAAATTTCTTGATAAATTCAAACTGCCAAAAACGACAAAACAAGTAAAGCGTTAAATCGGCTTCACTCAATTCTTCCGTAATTACATACCTAATCTAGGGGAGAAACTAATGTCATTTTACAAGCTCCTGAAGAAGGATGCAGTGATAGAAACTACCGAAGAACACGTAAAAGCATTAGAAGTAATAAAGAAGGATCTAATGGAAGCAACGAATGTAACATTGTGATTTCCAAAACCGGGCCTACAGTATGTAATTCTTTGTGACAATAGTTACCACGGTGCAGGTTTTGTACTAATGGTGGAAGACTACGTAAATGAAACTGGAAACAAAGAAAAGAAAACATACGCTCCCGTATCGTTTGGATCGCATTTGTTTAATGCAACGCAATTAAAGTTTTCAATCTATTACAAAGAGTTCCTAGTTTTGTACTACGCGCTGGACTACTTTTCGCACTACATTTGGGGATCAAGCAAACAAGTAATTATATTAACTGACAACAAAAGCCTCACACAATTCTTTCAGTCAAAAGTAATACCGCCATCACTTTGGAATTGTTTAGACAGAATACTTGCCTTTAACATAGTAATCGCTCACATTCCTGGACGCACTAACTACGCTGCAGATTTCCTCTCCCGAATGGAGAACGACAAAACAGCAACAATGTCTTTAAAGTTAACAGATAGAATTCCAGTCAGAGAAATAGAAATTGATACTGAAGCACAAAACCCTGATATAGAAATGAATGCTTTATGTGATGAACACCAAGCACTTGGAAACCAAGTTACTGATGAAACCCCTCAACAAATAAAAACCCTGGGATTATACGAAGAGTACAAAAAGAAGCACCTCAATAGCGAGTTAAATGAAATTCAAGCAGCAAAAAGATGCAGACATTAGAACAGTAATAAGCTGGATTCAACAACATAATCAACAACCAGATTTAAAGTATGCTTCAAACAATTTAAAAAAGTATTACAAACATTTAAACAGATTAATTCTTGAAGGGAATGTCTTATACCGGAATTTTTATGATGATACTGGAAAAGTACTGCATAAACAATTCTGTGTTCCTAAGCATTTGTGGAAAGAGACTATATACAGGCTCCATAATTTACAAACAGCAGGTCATTTAGGCATTAAAGCAACAATTCAGGAATTTAGAAAGCGATTCTATTACCCAGGTTTCACCGAACATTTCATTAGTTTCATCAAAAACTGCCTTACTTGTCTCCAATTAAATAGAGTACCAAAAATCCACATCAGACTGAAGTTACAACCAGTCAGTTCACTACAATCATATCCGGGAGATATGCTCCAAATTGATTTATTAGGCCCTCTAAAGTCCTCACAATATAAGTATGTTTTGAGTGGAATAGATGTCTTCACAAAGTATCTATTTGCAGTTCCATTAACGAATGGATATGCTGACACAGTAGCCCGAGAATTAGTAAAGGTGTTCTTCCAACACAGCTACATTCCTCAAACAATACTTAGTGACTTACGAACAAATTTTACTTCAGAATTAATGTCAGAGTTTGCAATTTTATTAGAAGTAAAGTTGAAACATGCCTCACTAAAGCACCCTCAAACTATTGGAGCAGCAGAGCGATCTCATTGACCAATAAAAAAAACATTAAAACTCAATAATGAGGAACAATGGAAAGATTGGCACAAATATGTCCCTCTGGCAACATTCATTCATAATACTTCCTATCACTCAGCGACAAATTGTTGTCCCTCAATTTTATTCCATGGCAGAGAACCTATAAAGCCCCTTGACATTAGGTTCTCCAGAAAAGTAATGGATGCAGTAGCAGTAAATTCTGATTTTGTAAACGAACTGCAAGATGCCATGATGCAAAAATTTGGGGAAAACAAAGAAAAACTGACGACTGCATACTTGAAGTACAAAAAGTATTATGATCAAAAGGCCTCAGCAAAACCGATTCCGGAGAAATTCTTCTGTTTACTTTTGAATCCTAAGCTACTAGAGCAATCAACTGTATTAGCTTCTCGAGTTCAGAAACGGCTACCGCTGTATAAAGTGGAAAAAGTCCTTACTGACTCTAATGACCTTATTCGAAAAGTAAATACGAATTACACACAATGTGCTCATCGCATCAGATTGAAAACAATTAAACCGAGTGAAACTCCTGAAGACCTCGAAGTCGTTAACCCCGTAAACTTTCAACCTGATCCATCGAAAAGACAACACATGGAACCGGAGCTATTTGATAAACATATCCCTGAACTGATAAACGAACAAGAAAAGGAGATAAAACAATCCACAAAAGTGAAACAGGACCCAGTTAAAGTGACCATAAATGTTCCCCTAGGTGGACCATTAGCAGGACCTGCAGCAGCAGCACCTCCAGCAGCACCACTGCCCCCCAAGGGTAGTAGCACCAGCAGTTAGACCACAAACAACCCCAGTACATCTTCCGGTGTTTGATTCTTCAAGTTCAGACGAAGCAATTCCAAATTTATTTGATGAAAATAGCCGTTTAGATGAAAATTTAGCTGACCTGAACCTAGATGCAGAACAAATAGCTAGAATACCAGTTGATCCGTTAATTGCTGACGAAATCAGACAGCAAGAACCAGAAGTTCGTGTTCTTTTAGTATCATCCTCATCAGATGATGAAATGTTCCTACCATCTCAACAGACTCAATCATCAATAGTGCCATTAGACATTGAATCGCCTACACACACGCGAAGAACATTTTGCGTTATCTGACAGAAAATTAAGAGCCCGACTTTATCACCCTAAACGACAACCAGAGAAAAGTGCCTTTAAATCACCAGAATACCAACAGCAGAAAAATGTACAAGGATTTAAAATAACTAGACAAATATGGTTACACGATGAAGATAGAATAAACCCTTACATCACCAACCAAGTCAGAAGATGAGGCAGACCTAGACCAAAAAACGCACGTGCCAGACTGGAACAAGAAGAAAAACGTGAAGCAATAAAAGCATCAGCACGAGCAGCAAAACAATCAAATACACCAAGTAGAGAGACAAAATTAGATCAAGTTAGAGCTAGCATAGCAAAATACTAGGGAAAAAGCCCAGCAGCTCAGCAAACAGACCAGTAACCAGATCTCAAACAAAAAACTCTTCATCAGGCTCATCAAATCAAAACTTAAATCATTTTTGTCAGGAAATAAATGCAACATATCTAAGCTCACCAACAGATATCTTATACTCTCCACACTTTTTTGCACACTGTATATCAGCAGACCTTGCAATGGCAAAGGGATTAGCCCGACAACTCAAAAGCTGGTACCCAGCAGCCCCAACTGCAATTAGACTCAGATATCCACCAGATGTTGGCTCAGTTTTAATCTACTTTGACCCCATTTCCGAACGTTATATCTTCAGTTTAGTTACTAAATTTAGGCACTCCCACAAACCTATATACGAATCTGTTTTAGCAACCATTTTTGAGCTTATTTGCCAAGTCTTCGACCCTCTACTCATAACCATCTATATCCGTTAGCATGTACGCTCCCAATGCAGTCTAGCAGTACCCTCCATTAGCCCCAAAAGCCCAACAAGCCTGAGCAACTTAGCCCTAAAGTCCAAAAATCGCTCAAAATTGGAAAAATTTCGACCTTAAATCCCAGTTATTTTAATATATCTCACGAACTACTTATCTGAACCTGGATTATCCTATTGTTCTGAAAAGCCCTCATCCAGTAGAAGCGATCCCAGCTATAATTGACCCCATTCGACCTGTTCTAGGTATCAAAAACTTAGACCAAAATTGACCCTTTCAAAAATCCTAGGTTAACTTCAGAAAAAAAGTCATAAAATTGTGAAAAACGCCCCGATCATTACAAACTTTTGCGCTGCAGCATTTTTAAAGTCAAGGAACCGGCATGCAAATTTTGAAGCGATTTGAAGAATTTTAAAAATTGAGTGACGGTGGAGCACCCGATTTTTGGCACTTTTCGAAGCCGCTCGAATTCAATAATAACTCCTACAAAAAACCCCAATTGACCCATTTTATAGCCCTAGACCATTCTACTGCTCACGCTTGACATCCCATTACCCAAAAATCTTGTCAAAAATCAATAAAAGTTGAGTTATGACAAAAATGCCGAACCCTACCAAAATGAGTTAAATTTGATAAAAATTTAGTGTAAATTATATCCCAGAAAAATGCCAAAAACTGTCCCAAATGCCTCCAGCAGCTACTCCCAGCTACCACCTACATGGTAAAACCTCAGACAAACAGAAAACCCAATATTTCTAAGTATATGTTGAAAAATGACGATAAAACGAAAATTGCGCTTCTGCTTCAATTCAGCGCTTCAAAAATTTTGTCATTTTATTCCCCACTTGACCTGATTAAAGCCACCTATACCCCTACAACCCTAGTGCAACCCCCCACTAGCCTTGTAGTACCAAAAAACCAGTCCCAGCTCATCCCAGTATCAACCATGAAGACTTAAACCCAAATAAGCTCTGAAATTGCAGCAATATTGTGAGAAAAAGTTCAGTTTTTTCCCACTAATGTCAAAATTATTAACTTCTGACAGCATTTAGCCACACCAACAGCACTCCCACAACCATAGCTCTCAGAATATGCACTCCCAACCTCCTAGTGCCAATACATGCTGAGGAAAGACTACCAAAGTAGCGAAAATCACAAAAAATTGAGTGTAATTTCCGAAAAAAGTGATCAAAAATGCATCTTAATACCTGAATATGCCCAATTTTATTGTTAATTCAGTTAGTTTTACTCCTGAGCAGTCCAACCATAGCAATATCAACCATTCTGAACAAGTTTTTTATAGCCTCATAGCCAATAACCTATCCCCTATCTGAGCCTTTTCAAAAAACCCAGGTTCACTGCAGCAAAAACGTTATAACTCGTGCAAAAATAGTTAAAACTGCCCAAATTTTTGCGCTGCAGGGTTTTTTGAGCCGATAAAGCGATTCACTAATTTTGAGCTCAATCGAAGCATTTTAAAAATTGAGTGACGCTGGGGCCCTCAATTTTGGAGACTTTTTGAAAATTTAACAATTTATTGAAACAATTTCATAAAATCCGAAATATTGATCGAAAACCCAATATTATTAGCTCAATACACCCGTATGCTCAAGTTCTATACGCTCATATCAAAAATTTTGAAAATTGTTAAGTAAAATGTTGAAATAATAGCAAACAACTGAAGCCTACCAAACTCTTCTCAAATTCGCCAAAATAGAGCCAGATTTAGACCAGAAAAATAGTACCAACTAGCCGACCTATGAGCCCATAACCAATATTCAGTCTCTCTATTAGTTGTTCAAGCCCAATAAACCCATACAATTGCACAGAAATTCATAAATGTTGAAAAAAGTGAAAAAATCGAAAATTGCACATATTTGATCAAATTTAGTCCAAAATTATAAAGTGAAAAACTCCACATAATAAAGTCAAATCATGCACCAAACTGCACCAATAGCTGCCACTAACATAGTATTTACTAGTGTGACCCACAATTCCTGTCAAAAATTAAATATCTTCAATCTATGTCAACCTATTCACCAAACATGATGCTTCACAAGTAAAAATCTAGCAAATTTCACAGAAAAACTGGCACCAAACACAATTTAAACAATTTCAAAGCTACCAAAATGCTACCTCTGATAGTCACAGATATCAGTACTAACAGTTAGCACCTGATTTAGGCCACTAGAGAATCACCAGACCGACACATGTCTCGAAGAGGCTCAATTAGTGGAAAAATCATGTCTGAAAATTAGCATTTTGGATGTAAACAGCAATAGCTTCAAACCCTATAATTCAGTAATAGAAATTAGTACCGAGCATAGACAGTACCGTTTTAACCATTCAATACTGATAATGTATGAACAGTGATGACTTATTCAGCCCGAAATTTCATGATTAAAAAATAGCCAGGTTCACATTACAAAAATAGTCATAACTTTTCGAAAAATGCTCAAATTGCGCCACATTTTCGCGCTGCAGTGTTTTCTGAGCCACAGAGGCGACCTGCCATTTTTGAGCTCGATTGGAGCAATTTAAAAATTGAGTGACGCTGGAGCCCTCAAATTTTTCGCATTTTTCGTTTTCTCGAACATGAATAAAAAAGTTGACCAAAAATTGCCCAAAAACTTGAATATATAGCATAGTTGTTCCCCACCGGTGTCTACAAAGTGGGCCAAGCCAAAAAATTTGCCCAAAGTTTAATAAAAAATTCACATATATGCAACACCAGTCTTGATGTGGAAAAATGACATAAATTACGAACAAATTACATGTTAAAATTAGTACCAAATACTCTTCCAAACCAGTTCAAATTACACACAAATGCTGCTAACAACCAGGACAAGTAACTAGAATCATTAGAACCAGTTTATAAACAGTATTTTACAAGTAAAGTAAAGTTAATGCTCAAAAATCAAAAAAGTCTTTATATCACCATTCTTGCACTCTCACAAATATATCATTATAAAGTCACACACCGCAATTAAGTTGTTACCATATGCTCACACACACTATAGCTTTTAGGCCCAACAGTACGAACCAATTATCAAAGCTACAATTGTCAAATAACAAGTAAAAACTCACCTATAGATGAAACTAATCTACACGATGAATACAATTGCACCGGCAATAGTCAATCCCCATCGGCGCTATCCTCAACCACGGTACCACCACCACTAGCACTCTGACCGGCTTGACCCATTGTCTTAGTAGAACGAGTCACGTACCGCTCAGCATCATCCAACCTGTTTAAATGCCATAATAATGAATAAAATGTCTAGAAATTGCACAAAAACTCGATGATTTCTGCACAAAAACAAGTTAAAAACTCACTTTGGAAAGTCCACAATTGGCTCACAATGGTACCGATATTCATTGTTGATGAATTTCCCGATGCACTGGATCAGTACAGCAGGAGCGGTGGTCTTCGCATTGATAGAATGCCTGTAACATACCCAGCCGCCCCCATCTCCTCATTATACTGCCAATAGATATTGACCTTGCATCCGAGGAAATACGCCATACCGACCAACTAAACAGCAACACTCCCGATTATATCTACCTGCACATGTTCATACCAAAATGACCACGTATTGAATGAAAATTTACCCAGAACTCGGCCAACAACCCATTGTCCTCACTCTCAGCAATCTCATACTCCGACACAAAGTACCCTAACTGGTCCTTCACAAGCTCAGAGAACCCAGGCGAACGCATCATGGCCACAATAGCCAAGCGTAGAGCACGAACATTATGCTTGGGAACCTTCTTGTCTGCAATAAATTGACTAAATGTGAATTAGAGTCCTAAATCTACTGAAAATTGCGATAAAAAACAACAAATACCTGACTTCCGACCAGTTAATTTGTAGTACAGAGCACTGAGAGCACATGAACCACCAACTTCGGCCCTCACACGAGTCGCCCCAAGCCACTTTGGAGTTTTAAATGACACTACGTCCACATACTCAGCGTAAATGTCATTGTAGAACTCGTACCCCAATTCTGCACACACGTTTGCGCGAAGATTCGCACGGAAAAAAGTACAATGCACCTCTTTGCCGTGCATCTTTTTCACGAAACATGGTACACATTCACGATTGGCTCTAAATAACAAGCAGAAACCACTTTACATTTAATAATATACGCAACAAACTAAAGAAAAATACATAAAAATATACATAATTATTATACACATATGCAATTACCTCTCAACAGCGGCCTGTAATCCCCCCATCGAGCGTGGAAAGAAGAATCCAGCAGCTTTCAGGCAATCGACTTGTGATCTCACACGAGTAATGTGCTTTGCAGAAGCACTGAACCCGACATGAAGCGAAGCCAATTCCTGAGACACCATCTGCTGAGTTGGAATTTCCTTCTCCTGAACTTGCATTTCACTGCCTACCTTCACTTCCACCTTGTAGAGCAAAATTTCTCGATTCACGACCGATCCAGACGTCCCCACATTCTTTGTTTCCAGTACCATCTGTTCTGCTTTGTCCCGATAAGCTCGTCGCTCCTCAGACTTCCGAACAGATGATGGATACACACATTCAGATTGAGATAACGACTTACTTCGCAAGAAAGCCAGAAAATCTTCATACTGGGCAACATCCATGATTGACAATAACTATCTGAAAGTTCAAAATTTGAGTCAAACTAGTTATTAAGCAAGCAAAACGTTAAAGTGTTAAGTCAAAAATGAACAATCACATGAATGAAAACACACAAACAGCACAAATTATGGAATAAATGCCAAGGTCGTTTAAATACCATACCACTACGATCACTAATTGTTAATACCACATGCCGCAAAACACAAAACACTGTTCTGAACACACAATTACACCCTTCACTAACATTTACTTATTTACTATGCCTCACTAATTCTACCTTTTATCCCCTACTTACGTCCTTCTTCTCTCACAAAACAAGTTTGATATATACTAATTACTATGATATTAGTAGCACCTTATTAAATATTAATTGCACCAAGTATATTAGTCAGTATATTAAGGAGAACTAATCCATACTACAACTACCAGTCAGTTAATAAGTTATATAAATAAATATAAATAACTAGTTATACTGTCGTCTCCCCCATCTCAACTCCTCCCTCATCTTCCTGATCTTCACTCTCTTCCCTCTCCCTCCTTCTTCCCGCACATCTTCCTCTCCATCTCCTTCTCCACATCCCAACAATCCCGAATAATACGAATAATAATATGAATACTAATAATAATATTGGTTCCCCGTCCCAACCATCTCCTCCATCTTCTATACTATTAACTATTATTGTATTATTATGAATATTGAACTCTGGGTGAACTAAACGAGAATAGTGAACCCAGTTCCTTGACACATACCTGTTCCCGTTGTTGCAACATCCCAGAGTGATATTATTTGGGCCGACAGTAAAATTAAAGCGCATATTGATACCAGAATAATCTGAAAAACTCGAAAAAACAAGTAAAGACTGCATAATTCGACCCCCCAACTACCATCCCCATCATCACACACCCATCAGTCAACCAAATAACCACACTTCAACATGTTTAACACCACATTTAGTAGTAATATCAATCAAAACACACATCAACACACATGACCTAAAAGTAGAGTACACCTGTAACAAATATATATCACATAAATAAGTTCCATATTGAGAAAACTAGAACTAGAAGCCTGAGTACAGTAAATAAATGAGCAAATAAACACAGGAAGGCCAACCAGAAACCAGTTGAACACCCAGAAGAGCCACATCAGCAGAAGATTGTCCTGAAACATAGTTGTTATTGTTGAAACACGAAAATGTTACTTACACTTGTATTGAATGTCGTACTTTTCGGCCCCACTTTTGAGACTCCGATCAACACAGAAGAAGCATTGGCCCAAGAAATAATCTTCCACAAGGAAGCAAAGATCCTTATTACTGAGAACTTCATTAATGCAGAGTTTTTAGTACCGTTTCCGCGGTATAACTTTACAGTACGCCAACAAGTAGAGACCCTACTTCATGAACTCTCAAAGAAATGGATAACACAATCAGAGTTCTGCAACGTGACGCATAGTACCACGTCCCGAAACCAGACAGAAGTCTTCAATGTTGACTGGCTTTACTCGAAGATTCTAAATGAAGCAATCGAAGCCGAAATTGAAGTCTTTAAACTACGAAATGAGACCGAAAAACTCCCCACCAGAGTCGAAGAGGACCCCCGAAACAGACAGAAAAGAGCCGCCCCGCTTGCTATAGCAGCCGCAGTCGCTGGAATTGGACCCTTCGGTCCAGGAATAGCAATGAGCAGCGGAGGATGCGGTGGAATCACAGGAATTTTCGGCTCATGCCAACGAACGTCTCAAAACGCTGAAAGTATCGATAGACTAGCTAACAGTTTTAATAGCCTTAACGACTATGTCATTGAAATCGGCGCACAAACCGATAATAAATTCTTTCTAGTTGCTGACGAACTTGCAAAGGTTTATAAAGTTCAAAACGAAATGCAAGAAAACCAGAACAGAAACTGGAAACTAGTTGCGGAACAATTCGCAATTGTAGACCACAATCTGAACGCAATAGCAACCTGCATGGAAATTCAAGCAACACAACAACAACTGAACTTTAGTTTTGACACAGCAGCATCCTTGCGTCTTACACTTTATGCAGATATTAAAAGTTATCGAGCAGCCTTATATTCTTTCCGAATTAATGTTATAAATGCTATTCCTACTTTACTCGATAAACGTCTTCCAATCTCTTTAGTACCGCTAAAATCTTTGATAAAGATCCTGGATGCAGTCCATGATAGCCAAAAGAATGCCCTCGATCGTCTAACTTTGGCAATACCCATGACTGACATACTTTCGTACTACGATGCGAAATTAGTACAAGAGATTTTGACAGTTGAAGACGGACTTTTACTGATATTAGCCATTCCCCTAGCCTCTAGTCAGACAATGTTTGAAATTTATCGTGCAAATGTAATTCCTATGCCCCAGAAGGACTCTGTAGACGCCTGACAATGGGTGATAGAGGGAGAGTACTGACAATGGGTGAGCGAGCACAGAACCTTGGATACGGAATATGGCTACTTACATCAGCTTCAAGTGATTTTACCCTTAGTGAGATTGGTACGGATGAGAATGGCCGACACACCAACATTCCTCATAAAGGTTGTAACATCTGTTTAATCACATTAAAATGTGGACATACAATGTTCAGTGACCACATTAAAATTCGAGCTGATTTACAAAGTTGTCAGTATCTTCCAGCGAAGAGAATCAATGTAAAATTACCAGACCCACTAGAACATTTAATTGACTCAGTTCCAAATATCAACGAACTTCCGAAGTATGAATCAAGCACTGAAGCAAATCTCGATTTATTGAAGAAAGTTAAAACAGAATTCATTTACTTCAATCGAAAGTTATCAACAGAATCACTTGATGATATAGCGAAGCCTATTACCACCGAAATGAAGTCATTTATACCAGCACTAATTGAAAAACTTGAATCTTACGTTCCTATCAAAATTTCGTTTTCGCTGATAATCATTGTCTTTATCGGAAATCTAGCCTTACATATTCTCTTCATGTACTTATAACATAAAGTAGCCTTTGTACGACGAATGCTGCCAAATTTCATGAAGCTTAACGGAACCAATGTACCGCTAAACCCAGTAGTTTCCGTACCCAAACATCTGAAAGCAGATGTAGTCACTACTCTAGCCAAACAACTCAAGCAACCGCCAACAGTCATCTCTCCAGAAGAACTTGGAACCCTTAAACGGCAACGACGACATTCCATGCCCGCAACTTCTACCATGTCACTCAACACCATGGTTTGATTCAACACAGAAGACGAACTGGACAACCAAGCTCAACCCCGAGACGAGAGTATACTTTAAATTCTTGAAAGTCTTATATTGTTCAACAAGTATTAATCCTTTAACCGATTAAGTGCTTTAATCCCAAAAATTAACCAGTGCTTTAAACCATTCATTCAACCAGTATCCTTCTCCTACTCCTTCTCAAAGTTTTGAGCCTTTATTCAGCGAATTAACCATGATTATTTTCAGTGCTAATCTTAACGCGTTCTATCAACCTTAACTTTATCGTATGTTCTCACTCTTTATTCAACATTAGCGCATTCTCAACTCTCAAATGTTCCTTCACAGCCTTTAATCTTGTCTTAACCCTATTTATTTTCACCTTTATCTCAATTTGCCTTAACTTAAACTTTATTTCTCTTAACTTCCTTAATTGTCTTTAACCTAAAGGCTTTCGTTCAAAAACTCTTTTCTAAGAAAACATAAAATGGGTGGCTCCAACAAAAACTTATGTTTACTCTTATATTCGTGCAAATTATATGTTTTATAGAAAAATTGTAAAACCCAGCTCTTTCCCTAAAATTTTCATGGAAAATTTTCATAAAGTCCGGTAGCGTCACGCCCCTATTTCGTTCCTCATAGTTACGTGGTTATTTTCCTTTAAATATCCATAAAAAAGTGCTTTTATCTAGTTCATATTCATTTAGTTTCAAGGCCATATATAGCCAGTATTTCCATCTAGGCCGGTAACCCCTGATTTGTTTATGTTTATGAAAAACAACTGCAGATTGACAGTTTACTGATAAACATATCAAGTCCCTAAAAGCCTCAGTATTTACTTTTTTGAGTTTCTTGAAGAAAAATTCACATAATTAGTAAATAATTTCATGAAAGATTATGTACTTGGTGAAGTAATTATTCTGATAAAGTAAATGCTAATACGGAACTTGTATATGTACTTAACAAACATCAAGAGACGTACAAAAGCCGGAAATTGCCCAACATGTAGATCAGTAAATATTTGCGAAGGACCAATACAACTCGAGGCACAGTCCTGCGGAACTTACGATCACCAGACAACCGGAGAAACAACCTGACTATCAGTTGCTAATAAAACTCAGCAAAAACTTAAACTTCTTATTCTTTCATTGAAACTTTGTCTTTATTTTCTGATATAATAATTAAAAGGATTGAACTGGAAATTCTTTTAAAACTTCCAAGTTTGACAGACTTTGTTAGAGTAGAAATTGAGGCTAACAAAACTCTAAAATACAAGGCAAACTAGTGGATATATCATGCATTCGAACCGCTCAGTAAAAGGCTGTTACTAGCTAAATTTATTATAAACATATCCGCTAAAAATCGCACTGTGAAACATCTAAATAAGTCCTTGAAAAATGACAATCATTATTCCAAGTTATCTCTCAAATTTACCTCAATAACACCGTAGATTCATATTCTAAAAATCAGTGCGTAACATTAAATTTTGAGGTAAGGTGATTAGAATTGAATTATACAGATTTCTCTCAATTTGCTGCATGTGTGCAAGAAATTTTCCTACTGTATAGTATGTAGACTTCTTTTTGATCACTTGATCTCTAGAATGGTTGCAAAACAAGTGTTATTGAAATTTTATTAATAGCAGAAAAACAAAAAAGTTGTCGAAGATGTCAAGTTTTGACGGCTTTATAGTAGAAGTATAGACTACCGCAATATTAGAAGTATAGAGTATCGCAATAGCAATAATGTGTAGTAGTAGAAGTCGAATACAGAAAGAAATCAATAACGAAAATTTTCCGGAAAAAAATTTTCTCAAAGGAGTTTGGGAGCTGATGAACTGAAAGACCCAACAGTATTTGATCAATTACCTTCAGGTAAAATTTGATCATTTATAAGGTTTTCTCGTGAGATGAATAATCAGTGGTCCCAGGGAAAAATAATAGTCGGAAAAAATGAAACGGATGTGGTGAATTTTTTTTACTTGAAAAAATCTAATTAATTTGGTTTGTAATCAGCGATTAACTGGAGCAGTAGTTTTTTGGCTTCCACTCGCACTGCCCCCTCTCCCTCCCTCAACAGAACGGGAAAAGACATAATGTTTGTGGAAAAATGATTAATTAGAATTTTAGTTGAATGATTGATAATCTATGAAAACTTATTTTATATAACTAAGATTATAATTGACGTTTAGTAGTAGCAGTAGTGCGGGTTGTTGTGTCATTAGGAACAGAATTATTCAGAAGAGACTCTATAAAAGTGTTTGTACGAGTGAGGCTGCGTATGTTCTGTTGCTGCTGTTGTCGACTTCTGAACTTGCGTAGTTTAGCCCTCTTGTTTTGGAACCACACTTTCACCTATAACTCTCAGTCTCTTTCCACGAGTTATCTAACTTATAATGCTACTGCATGTAAACTATGTCGAGAGAGATCATAATGACCAATATATCAGAATAGATTTTCTGAACTCTGATAAAGTTTGGATTTCTTCAGTTGTGTGAAGCTTTTTCTTCAATCCCGAAAAACTGACGACCATGGCCGTATTCGGGGTATTCAGTGCAAAAGTATGTAAAAATGGGTTGAATGCGTTTGATATTTGTCAAAGGCTGGTGAATACAGTAAAAAATACTTCACCGCATTTTAGCTTTAAAATTACTCAGAAGGTTTGCGATTAATGTTCTTATTTTTGTCCCTATCTACAGCAGATGTTACATTTTTTGCAATTACTTTTATCCAAGTATTTCAATAAAAATAAATTCCGTCTTTGTTCATTTGACTTTGCCAAGTTAGTACTCTTGAATTTTTTTGAAACTCGAAGTACCATTTCTTAAAGGTCAAATCATCCAATTTTTCGTGTCATTTCATTGTTCCGACTCCACTTGTGGGGGAAAGAACTATATACTCAAATGGGTTTTTTTTGTTCAGTCAATTTTGGCCGATCGATATATTCATCGTAGAGAAATGTTAGTGGTATCATTGAAAGGCTTGTCCAGCGTAGAATTCGAAATAAAAAAGATTTTTTTTGAATTTCGTATTTTTCGAGGAGTTACCGAGGTTTAAAATTTTGTGTGAACACGGGATATTTGCATGATTTTGTTCACTTTTAGTGTAATTTTAGTGTAAGTTTAGATCTTTTCTTTTAAAAAAAATTAAGTCAAAAGTATATTTCAGGCTACAATATGCAACAATTTTGTGTTACTATTAAACGAAAGACGATAAAAAGGCCAGTTCTGGTCTGATAACGAAGTTTACTATCAAAAAAAATTTGAAGTCAATTCAAGTGGTGTTTTTTTAGAGAACTTTTCCTACCTTTTTTGTTTTTTTTAGTCACTCTGAGACTAGTTACTTTTCTTATCGAGGTTCAGTTAATGAAAAAAGTCATTTACAGTCAAATGATGCCCAATGATAAAAACATTCATTTTGAAGGAATCGCTCATGTTTTTTTTTTGCTTCGACTCTGAGTTTTCGTAATTTTAATTGAAATTTTGACTTTCATTTTTAGGTTTTTCAAAATTTTTGGAGTACTATGGCATAGACTCATCAACTAAAAGTGCAATAGGTTTCGTAATGAGCATTAAGTGAACATATCTAGAGCTTTAAATGGACAACTAATAGCTGTTAAAACTTTGAAAAAATCTTTTCGGAATTTTTTTCAACTTTAACCAATCATAAGCTTATCTTCGTGATTTTTAAGTCAATCTCAGTAATTATAGTACCCCCTTCCTTCCTAATGCACACAGAATTAATTTGGTTAGCAGCATTATCTTCTAACCATTGGTCATTTGACTCCAATGCCACAAGATTTCACAAAATTTTCCAATATTTCTAATGTTTTCTTTTTATTGGTTTCTTTTTGAATTCTTATCGCACTATATTAACATTTGTATCTCAAACTGGCTTAGAAAACACGTTCATTGGATCATAGATAAAGTTTTCCAGAGATAAGCGTATGGTTTAATTGGCTTCGACACTTTCCTCTCGCACTTTTCTACTGACTTTTTGGTTTTTGCCTATATATATATATATATATATATATATATATATATATATAGATATATATATATATATATATATATATATATATTGTTGTTTGCATAGTCATAAGACTTTTTGGGATGTCTTATTGATTAGGTATACTTGACAACCATCTTTGTCTTCCCATTGAGGTCTAACTTAGCGTATTTATTGACATCCGTTGAAAGCTATTGAAATAATGGCTGTCAAGACTTTAAAAATATATTTTTGAACTTTAACCAATCGAAAACTTATTTTTGTGAATTGTAAGTCAGTCTCAGTAATGTCAGTTCTTTTTTTCTATTTAAGCCAAAATTTGTCTGTATAGCGGTTTTAATTTCTATTTATGACTTCCATGCACGAGTTTTCATATTTTTTTAAAAAATTTTGGATATATTTTTTTTCGTAATCCTGGTTCCTTTTAAAATCTTATCACATTATCTTAATATTGATAGCTCCCGTTGCCTTATAGATGAGGGTCAGTGGATCATGGATAATGGTTGCAGAGAAAAGCTTATGGTTTAAATGGCTCCGACACTCTCTTCGCGCACTTTTCTCTTTGAATTTTTGAAATTTTGACTGTATTTGTTGTTGTTTTCATACTCAGTGATTTGTTGTAAACTCTTACTGATAATTTTTGGGATAAAAGACATCGTTTTCATTCCATCGAGGCATAGTCTAGCGTGTTTATTGGCTCCCGTTGAAAGCTACTAAATTTAATGGCCTTGATACTACGGGTTTTCTCAAAAATCTCCTGGTTTTAATGTATTTGTTCGTATTTTTTGATTTTTTGAAGTCATATTGTTGAAAAGAAGAATCTTACTGCTGTTAAAAAATTAATGGAATTTGGAAAGTTTTTTACTGAAACTTTCAGTTTTTTCATGGCTTTTCATTCGACACTTTTCTCGCTCATTTTTTTCATTTGCTGTTTTTGTCTGTTTTCTTATTCTTTATGTAGCCGTACAATGCTGACCTGTCTCATAAGCATGTAATTAAACACTGAATGAACGGTGTAACACGAAGCGAGGAATCATAAAGTTCTTGATATTATACTTTTTCGAAAATTTTTCTATTTTTTTAAATTTTGTTGCTCTTTTCGTCAACTTGTCATTTATTCTCATCATCGAGAGGTCCCATACAACTCTTTGTATTTTAAAAATTAACATTTTTATTGTTATTGTGACGTAACTGTTGTTTTGTTGGTACTACAATCTGCGTTTTTATAAAATTTATGTGAGTGGTGTATTTGTTTCTTTTTCTACTCCTCTAGCACAATCTCGTAATAACAGATCCCAATGATTTTCAAATATGGTCCAGATGAACTTATTTTTTTTCAGGAAATTTTCAGCTGAATTAGCATAAATAAAAACTGCAATTAAAATAGATATTATTCAGATAATGGCTAATGATTTTAATGGCTTCAATAATTTTGTGTTTTCGCAAATTGTTTGTAATTTTTTGAGTTTTTCTGTATTTTAATTCCATTTCCATGGCTTAGACTAGCAAAAACAGGTCCCATTGCTTTCATAATGACTTTTACTAATTTTACCCAGAATTGTTTTGTTATAAGCTAATGATTTTTAAGACTTTTGGTTTAAAAAATGTTGATCGATTTTTGATTTTTGCCTCATTATTTCTTCTCTTTATCGACTTGTTACCGAGTCTCATTTTGGTTATCTAAATTATAATGCTACTGCATGTAAAATATGTCGAGAGAGATCATAATGACCAATACATCAGATTAGATTTTCTGAACTCTGATAAAGTTTGGATTTCTTAGGTTGTGTGAAGCTTTTTCTTCAATCCCGAAAAACTGACGACCATGGCCGTATTAGGGTTATTCAGTGCAAAAGAATGTAATATTGTGTTGAATGCGTTTGATATTTGTCACATTCTGGTGAATTTGGTAAAAAAGACTTAACCGCATTTTAGATTTAAAATTATTCAGAAGGTTTGCGATTAAAGTTCTTATTCTTGTCCCTAGCTACCGCAGATGTTAAATTCTTTGCAATTACTTTTGTCCAAGTATTTTAATAAAAATAAAATCCGTCTTTGTTCATTTGACTTTGCCAAAATAGTACTCTTGAATTGTTTTGAAACTCGAAGTACCATTTCTTAAAGGTCAAATCATCCAATTTTTCGTGTCATTTCATTTTTCCGACTCCACTTGTGGGGGAGGAACTATATACTCAAACGTGTTTTTTTTGTTCAGTCAATTTTGGCCGATCGATATATTCTGCGTAGAGAAATGTTAGTGCTATCATTGAAAAGCTTGTCCAACGTAGAATTCGAAATTAAAAAGATTTTTTTGAATTTTGTAATTTTCGAGGTGTTACCGAGGTTTAAAGTTTTGTGTGAACACGGGATATTTGCATGATTTTGTTCACTTTTAGTGTAATTTTAGTGTAAATTTAGATTTTTTCTATTAAAAAATATTAAGTCAAAATTATATTTCAGGCTACAATATGCAACAATTTTGTGTTACTAATAAACGAAAGACGATAAAAACGATAAACGATATGTTTTCATACTCGGTGGTTTGTTGTAAAGTCTTATTGATGATTTTTGGGATAAAAGACATCGTTGTCATCCCATCGAGGCATAGTCTAGCGTGTTTATTGGCTCCCGTTGAAAGCTATTAAATTTAATGGCCTTGATACTACGGGTTTTCTCAAAAATCTCCTGCTTTTAATGTATTTGTTCGTATTTTTTGATTTTATGAAGTCATATTGTTGAAAAAAAGAATCTTATTGCTGTTAAAGAATTAATGGAATTTGGAAAGTTTTTTACTGTAACTTTCAGTTTTTTCATGGCTTTTTATTCGACACTTTTCTCGCTCATTTTTTTTCATTTGCTGTTTTTGTCTGTTTTCTTATTCTTTATGTAGCCGTACAATGCTGACCTGTCTCATAAGCATGTAATTAAACACTGAATGAACGGTGTAACTCGAAGCGAAGAGTCATAAAGTTCTTGATATTAAACTCTTTCATAATGACTTTTACTAATTTTACCCAGAATTGTTTTGTTATAAGCTAATGATTTTCAAGACTTTTGAAATTAGTTGGTTTAAAAAATGTTGATCGATTTTTGAATTTTGCCTCGTTATTTCTTCTCTTTTTCGACTTGTTACCGAGTCTCATTTTGGAAAGTTTTCATCTGCTGTTTAGTTAGGAAAAAGCTTTGTGAAGTTAAGTTTTTATATGATTGCATTTTGAAGTTGTTACTAGGTGCTTTTAAGTTTAGATGATGAGTTTTTGCCTTGAAGTTTTTGTTTTTGCTTATTTTGTTTGTTTGTTTTTTTCTCGTAGTCTTTTTTAATGGCAGAACTCGTGAGTGTTGTAATGGCGCATGGCATTATGTAATTCAATAAGTAGTTAGGTTTTGTAACGATTTTTTAATTTCGAACATCTATTTTTGTTATCTCTTCATTTGGTTGACAATTAAGTCAAAAATGTAGATGAGCTCGGTCGGAACATCATGTGCGAACGCACATAAACGAGCCGCCTTGTTGCATTTTGAACTCTAATATGTCATAATGCAGTAAATAAAAATGACAACTGTTCATGTTCCTTTCATTCTAATGCAGAATAGTTTAGTTGGTTACCTGGTTTTCACTCATTTGAAGTTTCTGAGAGAGGTCCCTTCGTTGTGCTTGTGTGATGAACCTAGAAAAAAAATTTGCTACGTCTCATTACGTTTTTTGATAATCTTGATAATTTGCTTCTATTAATAAATACCAGTAGTTTTTTAATCTTAAATTGAAGACCTTAACTATTTATAATAATTTTTGTATCAGTGGTCTGGTGGTTCGTCTGCATGCGTTAGACGATGGTTTGAGTCTGCGTGTTTGTAGGTGTTTTAAAATGATACATGCTGGACTCATTTGGGCTTAGAACAACATGACCTCTGATCGGACCCTCCCAGACCGAAAGCACCTCTGATCAGACTCCAATTGCAACAAAATATTGAAAAGTTAAAAAAAAAAATGATGCTGTCAAAATTGTCTCTAATCAGACTCAGCTGTGCTCAACATAGTATGATCAGACGCAGTTCCGCTACAAAACAACTACTGATCAAACTCCACTGCGCCTTAGGATTGGACTTAACGGCATTGAAATTTATCTGAGAACGCTAATATTAGATATGGGTAGGTTAAACATATATCGCTATGAAGTGGAAGTGCCAAGTTCCTTCTTTTAATAATTATTGTTCCGACCCACTTGGGGGGGGGAGTATTAAATACTCAAATAGGTTTTTTTGTTCAGTTAATTTTGGCCGATCGAAATTTTCATCGTGGAGAATTGTGATTGGTACCATTAGAAAGCCCGTCCAGCGTAGAATATGGAAATAAAATGAACTCTTTATTTTGTTTTTCTACAGGGAGTTATTGAGGTTTCTAGTTTTGTGAATAATAGACGGAATTCCGTTGTTTTTAATTACATTTTCCGTATTCTTTGGCCAAATTTTTGTCAATTTGACTTTCCTTAGGATAGAAGAGGCTTGTCAATGGTTTTTATCCGAGTCTTTTGGTCAAAATTTTGCTAAATTATATGAATTTCAAAATTTTTTAAAATCAAAAACGGCTCCTCAAGCGCTTTTTTGTTCCACTTGGATTAAATTGCGGGAAGTAGAGACCTAACATCCCATCCCAAAACTCAAAAAAGGGCTGCTTGAAATTTTGTTTGCTATAGGAGTCTTCTGGAATTAAATTTTTGCCAGTTTTTCGAAAAATTAACTCAAAATTTATACAAAAAGCATCATTTATCTTTGGTTTATTAAAGTATTTCATTTGCTGATTAACTTTCTTTGCAAACGTATGGAATAATTAAGCATTTTTTGGACGCACAGGAAAATTGGGGCTAGCTTTGGACTCATCTTGGATTCTTACAATCAACATTTATTCGGATTATATAGGGGTGTGGTCTTTTTAAAAAAATTTTTTGCTTCCACTTTTTTGTTCTCATTGTCAACAAGTAACTCCGTCTCAATTCAGACGAGGCTCAACAATTTGCGGTTGCTTCAAACAATGTTTGCGGTGTTGGCTCTGTTCTGACTGACGTTTTAAAAGCCGTGCAATGTTTTTTTCATAAGAGTATTGCCAGTTTTTGATACTGATCAATATTTTGGTTCTTGTTGTTGCCTTTCTCTTAAACACCCTTTTAAACAAAAACCCAAATAAAATAAAAAAAACCACGCGAGAATTTCATATTACTCTGCATTTTAAAAGTTTTCAATGGTTTTCAATGTCTTATAGTTTTAATGGCTCCATAACTGTCGATTCAATTAATTCTTTTGAAAATTGGGGTTCTGTCAGCATTTGTAGTTTTTTGCCGTCTTAGGACTCGATATCATAACGAGCACAGCTCGCTTGCAGTTGCAAAGTATTCTGTTTTTGTTTTAAGTTAAAAGCTTATGATGTTTTGTTTTAAATTTTTAATTTTTTTTTAGCCTCCAAAGACAGGTTGCATCTGTTTTCCAGTGAACCAAGACTCAATGTTTGTAACTGTTTTGTTTCCAACCAATTGTTCCTCGGCTTTGGTCCTACGCATTTACATAGGAAATGAAATTGGGTATTTAACCACTTCCGATTTTTCCTGCCACGTTACCACACTAATGGCGTGGCCCAATTGGCGTTAAAAACTGCAGTTAAAGATATTTAGTGTTCTCCAAGATTAGCGTATGGTTTTAGCGGTTGCGAGAGTTTTCTGATTAAATTGAATTAATTTGTTTTCCTTTTTTGCTTTTTTGTAGTCGTCTAATATAATATGGATAATGACAGGTCTCAATTGCTTCATATGAGTGAGAAACTAACCTTTCTAATGAGCCGAGTTGATACGTTTTGGTTTTAATCAATTTGAAGTTGGTTGTTTTCAAAAAAAAGAATATAAATTTGAACTTTGCCCTTTTTCTTCTTTTTTGTCGACCTGTTACCAAGTTTCATTACTGACAGGTCTCATATCTCATCTAAGAAAGTTCAGGTTGATTTGTTTTAACTGATTCCAATTTCTTTTTATTATTTCAGTGTTATTTTTAAATCTATACATCAAATTTTGGTCGTTATTAATGTTTGCTTTTATTTTAAGTTTGTCTTGCCCAGTACTCTTCTAAATAGCAAGTCTCATCGGCCCTCTAATCCAGCAATATTGTCATTTAGCTGTTTGTTTAACGATATACGAATTTTTGGAAAGTTTTCTATCTCTTCATCATTTGGTAGTTGAGCGGGGTTGGAACATTATGAGCAAGTGCACAGTACCGACCTCCTTGTTGATGTTTTTTGCAAAACATTGAGCCTAGTGAAATCAATTACAAAAGAATTTTGAAGCTCAGTAATTGAGAAGAAAAACCGAAAAAAAATAAAGGCATTCAAATTTTAGGGGTTTTTGGCAGCGTAGTTGAACCTGAGCTGTTTTTCATGAAAACTGCCTTTATCTTTACTTATATACATACTCAGGGGACCAACAGTCCGACAATTATTTGTAGCTGGAACCCTGCTTATGATCAGGGCTAACAGACTTCGAAGGAGGCTCTGATCAGATTGTGACTATATTGTTATCTCTTTGCTGAGCCAACATCTCTTTATAAAGCAATTGTAAAACAAATTATTGACAAAGAGGGAGACAAACTTGTCTCTGATCAGAACCTCTTGCACTCGCAATCCTCTCGTGTCATACCCTCTGGGTTCATTCTGATCACACCCACGCGCTTGAATTCGTCGCTGATCGGACCTAAGTGTGTTTGAATAGTTCTGATCAGTGGACAGTTCCGTCTGTGACCCCAGCCTTTGCAACGGGGGCTAGAAGAGTTTTAAAGTAGAAATCTATCTTTGCATGAACATAAACTACATAGTTAAATTGTCTCACTTGTTTTGAATGAACTCGTGTTTGAGAGTGGCCACCTGGTAGTTGCTAAATATTGACCTCTGCTTCCGAGAGGCGAGAACTGATGACGTTGCAACTCGTGCCGAGTTTGACTTGTCGGGTAAAGAACTACTTCCCCAGTCACTCTGCATACTAACCATACCTGAAGAATTTTTCCCAGAATTTATTTTACCAAAAGTTTACCCAGGTTGAAGTCCCAGACCAAAGCTGCATGTGTTCAGACCAAAATAAGCACCCAAAAGGGTCATCGTGTGTTCAAAATTACGCGGTCTGGTAACACGAATGAACGCACAAAAATCTGAACTTTTTTATCCCCCGCACCCACACCGATGAGCAAAATTTACCTATTGTCGAAGCAGCTGAGGTTCTGTGCTTGGTGCTCTTTGGAGCAGATTCCTGGTTGACAGAAGCAGTAGTAGTATTCGATGCTGACGATTCCAGTGACAGAATGGCATGAGTCGATAACAACATCCTTGAAGGCAGAGGAAACCAAGGAAGGAGACAGTCAATGTTGGATAAGTTTTCTGAAACCAAAAATCGTCCCTATACCCCTTACACCATCATTAATTATATACCTTTTCCACAAAAATATTGAACAAGCACTTTGCCCGGTTTCGAAGTGGTGCTAATTCGCAAAATACGTCGAAATTGTGAAAGAAATGTGCTAAATGTGTTTAGTAAAAATTTAGCAGTTGGTGCAAAATCTGCTGAATAAAAATTATTTTCACACTTGTTATCAATTTTTCTTACCAAAATGCAGCATGCAAAATTCTTAGATAAAACTTACATTTTGGAAAACGTAAAATCAATGCTTTCACTTTATTACATAAATTAAACTCAATTCTCGCAAAAATTCAGGGCCGTCTCAGCACAATCTTTACGCAAATTCTACACCTTGAGAAATCAGTTAGCTCTTTTCCTACACAATTCTTGCAACAATTCTTACAACAATGTCAGCACAATTCTCACACACATTCCACGCCTTCAGAAATTATCATCTATTGATAATGTAACAATACAACGCCTTTCCAAAATAGTTTCAGCACAATTCTACAGAACGCCCTCACCATAAAGAAGGCAAAGTTTTAGCACATTTACATTGTAAATTTAAAAAGTTTTAAAAGAAAACATAGCAGGCTTCAGCAAAATTATTACGTAGAAATCACATAATATTTGCCGAAAGACGTCAGGAAAATAAAGAAACCATGCACGGAAAGTGCGAAAGATATTAAAGAAAAGGGATGAAAATTTTTCAATTATGTACGAGAAAGGTTAAAAGCGTCAGCACTATGTTTGGGAAAGCGTCGGGGACAAAGGGGGCTGAAAGTTGATAAAATATGTTTAAAAAGTGGGGAATTGATGAAAGGAACATTTGAAAAACATATAATTATCCCGAAAGTATGGAAATTCGGTAAAGTGCTGAAAATGTGTGAATGGTGTTAGGAAAATGGTAAAAATTTGCGCAAAAATTACTGACTACGTGCAAAAATTGTAAGACATTTTGCTTAATTCGTGGACAAGTGGCGCCGTGGAGGAAGAGATACATATTGTTCTGGAGACTAGGGTTTCGAGATTGAGTTGGGATAGTAAACGTTTTGTTAGAAGTTTGGTCAAATTGTGGAAATCGTGTACAATGAATGCTGCAGTTTTGAGCCAACTTTGCTGGAAAACGCTGAAACTATGTAAAATATGCGTTTACAACGGCTGAAAAAGAACCTGCTGAATTTATGTAGGCATTACTGTATGTATTACTGTATTTATTTAAGCATTACTTTAATGCATTACTAATTCAGTAAATTAAGCGGATATTTGTGTTATATTGATCGGCTCAAAGATTGTTTCAGTGTCTATCAGCGCATTTCTTACAAAACTTTTGGAGAAAACTTCAACCAGGGGGAAAACAATAGCATATATTTTGAAAACTAAAAAACTTTGTGATACACAAAGAGATCAATATCTGATCGAAACAATTAATAAATAACCAGAATTAAAACGAAATCTCTGTTGACTAACATCACGCAATCCTTTTTGTTCCGACCCCACTTGTGGGGGGAGGAACTAGATACTCAAATGGGTTTTTTTGTTCAGACAGTTTTCGCCGTTCGATTTATTAATCGTAGAGAATTGAGACCGGTATCATTAGAAGGCTCGTCCACAATTCTCACACACATTCCACGCCTTCAGAAATTATCATCTATTGAATATGTAACAATACAACGCCTTTCCAAAATAGTTTCAGCACAATTCTACAGAACGCCCTCACCATAAAGAAGGCAAAGTTTTAGCACATTTACATTGTAAATTTAAAAAGTTTTAAAAGAAAACATAGCAGGCTTCAGCAAAATTATTACGTAGAAATCACATAATATTTGCCGAAAGACGTCAGGAAAATAAAGAAACCATGCACGGAAAGTGCGAAAGATATTAAAGAAAAGGGATGAAAATTTTTCAATTATGTACGAGAAAGGTTAAAAGCGTCAGCACTATGTTTGGGAAAGCGTCGGGGGCAAAGGGGGCTGAAAGTTGATCAAATATGTTTAAAAAGTGGGGAATTGATGAAAGGAACATTTGAAAAACATATAATTATCCCGAAAGTATGGAAATTCGGTAAAGTGCTGAAAATGTGTGAATGGTGTTAGGAAAATGGTAAAAATTTGCGCAAAAATTACTACGTGCAAAAATTGTAAGACATTTTGCTTAATTCGTGGACAAGTGGCGCCGTGGAGGAAGAGATACATATTGTTCTGGAGACTAGGGTTTCGAGATTGAGTTGGGATAGTAAACGTTTTGTTAGAAGTTTGGTCAAATTGTGGAAATCGTGTACAATGAATGCTGCAGTTTTGAGCCAACTTTGCTGGAAAACGCTGAAACTATGTAAAATATGCGTTTACAACGGCTGAAAAAGAACCTGCTGAATTTATGTAGGCATTACTGTATGTATTACTGTATTTATGTAAGCATTACTTTAATGCATTACTAATTCAGTAAATTAAGCGGATATTTGTGTTATATTGATCGGCTCAAAGATTGTTTCAGTGTCTATCAGCGCATTTCTTACAAAACTTTTGGAGAAAACTTCAACCAGGGGGAAAACAATAGCATATATTTTGAAAACTAAAAAACTTTGTGATACACAAAGAGATCAATATCTGATCGAAACAATTAATAAATAACCAGAATTAAAACGAAATCTCTGTTGACTAACATCACGCAATCCTTTTTGTTCCGACCCCACTTGTGGGGGGAGGAACTAGATACTCAAATGGGTTTTTTTGTTCAGACAGTTTTCGCCGTTCGATTTATTAATTGTAGAGAATTGAGACCGGTATCATTAGAAGGCTCGTCCACAATTCTCACACACATTCCACGCCTTCAGAAATTATCATCTATTGATAATGTAACAATACAACGCCTTTCCAAAATAGTTTCAGCACAATTCTACAGAACGCCCTCACCATAAAGAAGGCAAAGTTTTAGCACATTTACATTGTAAATTTAAAAAGTTTTAAAAGAAAACATAGCAGGCTTCAGCAAAATTATTACGTAGAAATCACATAATATTTGCCGAAAGACGTCAGGAAAATAAAGAAACCATGCACGGAAAGTGCGAAAGATATTAAAGAAAAGGGATGAAAATTTTTCAATTATGTACGAGAAAGGTTAAAAGCGTCAGCACTATGTTTGGGAAAGCGTCGGGGGCAAAGGGGGCTGAAAGTTGATAAAATATGTTTAAAAAGTGGGGAATTGATGAAAGGAACATTTGAAAAACATATAATTATCCCGAAAGTATGGAAATTCGGTAAAGTGCTGAAAATGTGTGAATGGTGTTAGGAAAATGGTAAAAATTTGCGCAAAAATTACTGACTACGTGCAAAAATTGTAAGACATTTTGCTTAATTCGTGGACAAGTGGCGCCGTGGAGGAAGAGATACATATTGTTCTGGAGACTAGGGTTTCGAGATTGAGTTGGGATAGTAAACGTTTTGTTAGAAGTTTGGTCAAATTGTGGAAATCGTGTACAATGAATGCTGCAGTTTTGAGCCAACTTTGCTGGAAAACGCTGAAACTATGTAAAATATGCGTTTACAACGGCTGAAAAAGAACCTGCTGAATTTATGTAGGCATTACTGTATGTATTACTGTATTTATGTAAGCATTACTTTAATGCATTACTAATTCAGTAAATTAAGCGGATATTTGTGTTATATTGATCGGCTCAAAGATTGTTTCAGTGTCTATCAGCGCATTTCTTACAAAACTTTTGGAGAAAACTTCAACCAGGGGGAAAACAATAGCATATATTTTGAAAACTAAAAAACTTTGTGATACACAAAGAGATCAATATCTGATCGAAACAATTAATAAATAACCAGAATTAAAACGAAATCTCTGTTGACTAACATCACGCAATCCTTTTTGTTCCGACCCCACTTGTGGGGGGAGGAACTAGATACTCAAATGGGTTTTTTTGTTCAGACAGTTTTCGCCGTTCGATTTATTAATCGTAGAGAATTGAGACCGGTATCATTAGAAGGCTCGTCCACAATTCTCACACACATTCCACGCCTTCAGAAATTATCATCTATTGAATATGTAACAATACAACGCCTTTCCAAAATAGTTTCAGCACAATTCTACAGAACGCCCTCACCATAAAGAAGGCAAAGTTTTAGCACATTTACATTGTAAATTTAAAAAGTTTTAAAAGAAAACATAGCAGGCTTCAGCAAAATTATTACGTAGAAATCACATAATATTTGCCGAAAGACGTCAGGAAAATAAAGAAACCATGCACGGAAAGTGCGAAAGATATTAAAGAAAAGGGATGAAAATTTTTCAATTATGTACGAGAAAGGTTAAAAGCGTCAGCACTATGTTTGGGAAAGCGTCGGGGGCAAAGGGGGCTGAAAGTTGATAAAATATGCTTAAAAAGTGGGGAATTGATGAAAGGAACATTTGAAAAACATATAATTATCCCGAAAGTATGGAAATTCGGTAAAGTGCTGAAAATGTGTGAATGGTGTTAGGAAAATGGTAAAAATTTGCGCAAAAATTACTGACTACGTGCAAAAATTGTAAGACATTTTGCTTAATTCGTGGACAAGTGGCGCCGTGGAGGAAGAGATACATATTGTTCTGGAGACTAGGGTTTCGAGATTGAGTTGGGATAGTAAACGTTTTGTTAGAAGTTTGGTCAAATTGTGGAAATCGTGTACAATGAATGCTGCAGTTTTGAGCCAACTTTGCTGGAAAACGCTGAAACTATGTAAAATATGCGTTTACAACGGCTGAAAAAGAACCTGCTGAATTTATGTAGGCATTACTGTATGTATTACTGTATTTATGTAAGCATTACTTTAATGCATTACTAATTCAGTAAATTAAGCGGATATTTGTGTTATATTGATCGGCTCAAAGATTGTTTCAGTGTCTATCAGCGCATTTCTTACAAAACTTTTGGAGAAAACTTCAACCAGGGGGAAAACAATAGCATATATTTTGAAAACTAAAAAACTTTGTGATACACAAAGAGATCAATATCTGATCGAAACAATTAATAAATAACCAGAATTAAAACGAAATCTCTGTTGACTAACATCACGCAATCCTTTTTGTTCCGACCCCACTTGTGGGGGGAGGAACTAGATACTCAAATGGGTTTTTTTGTTCAGACAGTTTTCGCCGTTCGATTTATTAATTGTAGAGAATTGAGACCGGTATCATTAGAAGGCTCGTCCACAATTCTCACACACATTCCACGCCTTCAGAAATTATCATCTATTGATAATGTAACAATACAACGCCTTTCCAAAATAGTTTCAGCACAATTCTACAGAACGCCCTCACCATAAAGAAGGCAAAGTTTTAGCACATTTGCATTGTAAATTTAAAAAGTTTTAAAAGAAAATATAGCAGGCTTCAGCAAAATTATTACGTAGAAATCACATAATATTTGCCGAAAGACGTCAGGAAAATAAAGAAACCATGCACGGAAAGTGCGAAAGATATTAAAGAAAAGGGATGAAAATTTTTCAATTATGTACGAGAAAGGTTAAAAGCGTCAGCACTATGTTTGGGAAAGCGTCGGGGGCAAAGGGGGCTGAAAGTTGATCAAATATGTTTAAAAAGTGGGGAATTGATGAAAGGAACATTTGAAAAACATATAATTATCCCGAAAGTATGGAAATTCGGTAAAGTGCTGAAAATGTGTGAATGGTGTTAGGAAAATGGTAAAAATTTGCGCAAAATTACTGACTACGTGCAAAAATTGTAAGACATTTTGCTTAATTCGTGGACAAGTGGCGCCGTGGAGGAAGAAATACATATTGTTCTGGAGACTAGGGTTTCGAGATTGAGTTGGGATAGTAAACGTTTTGTTAGAAGTTTGGTCAAATTGTGGAAATCGTGTACAATGAATGCTGCAGTTTTGAGCCAACTGTGCTGGAAAACGCTGAAACTATGTAAAATATGCGTTTACAACGGCTGAAAAAGAACCTGCTGAATTTATGTAGGCATTACTGTATGTATTACTGTATTTATGTAAGCATTACTTTAATGCATTACTAATTCAGTAAATTAAGCGGATATTTGTGTTATATTGATCCGCTCAAAGATTGTTTCAGTGTCTATCAGCGCATTTCTTACAAAACTTTCGGAGAAAACTTCAACCCGGGGGAAAACAATAGCATATATTTTGAAAACTAAAAAACTTTGTGATACACAAAGAGATTAATATCTGATCGAAACAATTAATAAATAACCAGAATTAAAACGAAATCTCTGTTGACTAACATCACGCAATCCTTTTTGTTCCGACCCCACTTGTGGGGGGAGGAACTAGATACTCAAATGGGTTTTTTGTTCAGACAGTTTTCGCCGTTCGATTTATTAATCGTAGAGAATTGAGACCGGTATCATTAGAAGGCTCGTCCAGCGTAGAATATGGAATTAAAAAGATTTTCTTAATTTTCGTTTTTTACAGGGAGTTATCGAGGTTTAAACTTTTGAGAAAAGTAGAGTGAATTCCGTTGATTTTTTCACATTTTCCGGAATTTTTGACAAAATTTTCGTCAATTTTGCTGATATTTGTTAAAATTTTTAGGAAAAATGTTGTTGATTTTATTTTGAAAGACAAAAAAAGCATTGTTGAGTATTTTGATTTAATTTTTTTGTCAAAGAATTTGGCAAAATGTTTCAAAATTCAGCCTTTTTCATCAAAAACAGCACGTAATAAGCTTCTTTAATCCACTTTGATTAAATTTGCCGGAAGTACAACACAAAACAATTACTAATACAAAATTTGTCGATCCAAAGGGGGCTAATCCTACTTCAGGTTCTGTTGAGAGTGCTCTGTAATTAAAACTTTGCCGTTTTTCGCTAACTTTACTCGTTGATTATCAAAACTGCAGAATTTATTTTCGAGTTTTTAACTAACAAATTATCGACATTAATAAAATTCGAAACATTATGTGTTCCTGGTGGATGATAAACATTAAAAGGGCTAGTTTTGGACCAATCATGGACTGTTACAATTCAAAAAGAGTTTGGACCGTAGTCAGTCGGTCTTTTATTGATTTTTTTATATTAATTAATTTTTTTATTAGTTGAAGAACAGAACATATCAAATCAAAGCCAGGGAATGATGGGTCTAAATGACAAACAGTAACATGACTAGTCTTGACTTTGACTGTTACAATCCGAAAAGCGTTTGGATCGTAATCAGTCGGTCTTTTATATTGATTTTTTTTACTAATTGATTTTTTTTGATATTAGATAAAGATCAGTTATGTTAGTTATCAAATCAAAACTCGGGGTGATGGGTCCAATTGGCTCCCTAAGCAACTCCAGGCTAATGCATTCAGTTTTTTTTTGAAAGCTTATGGTCGCTTTGACTTATAAAAGTAATTGATATTTAAACAAATAATTGCTTAAGGAACTTTTCCTCTAGATTTTTTTTTAATTTGGTCAACTTGTAGCTTAGTTTTAGCAAAAAGAGAATGCTTCTTCTTTCTTCTGATTTAAATTTTAACCTCTATTGCGGTTTTAAGCCTAAAGTTGTTGTTTTCTGCAAGATTTTAGATTTTTTTATTTCGAGATATTTGCCCATTTTTCAGGCTTTCTAGTTTTTTCACATTATCACAATATTGACAGTTCTCATACCACATTACTGGTCTTAAAAAAAAGCACAATTGAACATATTTAAGTCTTGAAAGACATATATTATTGTTTTAACGGCTTAGACACTTTGTTGCAGAATTTCACTGAATTTTTTAATTTTGTCTTTAAGTGTGGTCTTTTCTTTGACGTTTTAGTCGTATGAAAATTCCTGTATAATGACAGGTTTCAAAGATTTTTCAAGGTAAAAAGGATGAGCCGATAATCTGATATAAGTAGATAGCTGATATCTGTTGGCTTTTATGACTTTGAAGGCAATTGTTTTCCAAAATAAAAAATTATTTAAAACAAATTATTTAATACAAAATTTTATAACTTCGCAATTTTGTTCTTTTTATTGCCTTTTTGTTACCTAGTTTCGTTAATTGCCGGTCAAATATGACATTATTGGTTTCAAAGAAAGGTGTCAAAAGGGATTGTTGTCACAAAATCTAATGTTCTAATTAATGAATTCGTTAAGACTTTAATGGCTTCGACACTGGCTTTCCACAAAAAAAGTAATTTGATTTGCTTTTTGTTATCTTTGACGCTCTTTTTGTAGACGCAAGACTTTTTCTGGATTTTGACAGGTCTCAAAGGCTTTCTTTGGGACAAGAAAAGAAACCTATTCAATTATTTCACTTTTTAATTATTGGTTTTCATGACTTTGGAAGTAATTTTGTTTCGAAAAAAATCAAAAGTATTACTTATTTTTGCCCTTTTTCTTGTTTGTCTTCTTGTTACCTTGTCTCATTAAAAATAGACCACATACTAAATTAACGTTATCTGAAGAAGACACAATCGGACATATTTTTGAGGGCCAAAATATGGTTTTACGGCTTCGACAGCGTTTTCTGGCAAGGTCTAGTTGAATTTTTGTTTAATGTCTTTTTGTTGTTCTTTTTAGCCGCGTAAAGCCGCGTCTTAATTTCTTTCTGTAGATGCGTTGGTAATTTAAATCTTTGGGGTATTTTACATGATTTTAGCCGCGTTAGGTCTTAATGTCTTTCTGTAGGTGCGTTGGTAATTTAATTCTTTGGGGTATTTTACTTGATTTCTAATGGTCTTCATATATTTGAAGTTGATTGTTTTGAAAAAATAAGCGAATTTTTTTAACTTTAGTGTTTTTGTTCTTTTTGTCATATTGTTGCCAAACCTATTTATTGACTGGTTTCATATCTTTTCTGGCGATTTATAAGTTTTTTTATTAGTTTCAGTTTTATTTGACTGTATGTTTACCTTGTTGTTAAATTCTGTTTTTTTTTAAAACGGACACAAAGTTTTTGATGTAATTAATGTTTCTTGTTGTTGTTGTTGTTTGACTTTACTGTTCGTCTTAACTCGTTTTCTTAATATGGGCATATCTTATCAATCTAGTGCATAATTTTTTACTCCACTGAGTTATTTGCTTCGGCGGCTATCTTTTCGCTCAAACACTATTTTTTTTTTAAAAAAAATCGTTTTTTGGGTTTTTGAGGTTCCCAAGAATAGTTTTTGGGTTTTTCTATCTGTTCCACATTTGGTAGACAATTATGCCAAATTGTGGATGAACGGGGTCGGAACTCTATGTGCGATCGCACATTACCGAGCCTCCTTCTTTTGGTTATAAGTTGTGGTGTTTAATATGTTTAAGACTTTCAAATGCTTACATACATTTGGTCTTTTGGTCCTAGCTTCATATTTATCATTGCTGTTTATTGTGGACATTTGCACTTTTGTACGTAAATACATTGATTTAATAATTTTTGTTGTTGATTTTTTGCAATTAACAAGACGGAATACCCTCTAGTTGCCGACCTAACTAAATGGTTTCAGTAATGACCTTACCTGCATTATTACCGGCCTCCTCCTTTCTTTTTTCAGTCTTCTGTTGTTCAACACCTGAACTAGTATTCAAAATCTCGTCAATCAGAAAATTAGTCGATAATTTTTTGGGAAAAGTTTTTGAGTTGTTCATTTTTGGGCTTCCACTTTCAGGTGAATTTGGGACATAGTTTTATGGAGTATTTTTTTGAATTAAAAATTATCTATTTGAGGGCAAATTGCTTTTGTTCTTTGGTTAAAACTGAGCTGATGAATAATTATAAGGTTTTGATTTAGCGATAAGTTGACGTTGCCCACGATCAGGGGGCTAAAAAGGTGTAGGTGAAAGATTGGGTAGTTAAGTTTCCAATTTGGCCGAGGAAGGGAATGGGCGGAGGATATATCATGATTAGTTTCCTAACAGTGATCAGACAACATCATCTACTTAGTATATGCCGGATATTGAGGTCTTAAGCTCCTAATTGGTATAGTTAATAAAGCTCATCCAACTTCTGTTGACATTACCTCCGGTTCTATTCTTATGCATTCTCAGCAAAGAGAAGTGAACTTTAATTCTCTTTTCAAAGAGGAGAAGAGTGTCATAGTTATTTCTTTCCAAAAAGAGAGCATCTTCATATTTTGCCTAAATAATTCTTGCATTTAGAGAAGTTCTTACAAAATAAATCATTACCATATATACCATCTATAATTGCGTATGATGCGACTGAAGAATTCGACTGTGCTATATTTCGGATTATTTAGCGCTTTTGTGACTCATCACTGAGTGATCATTAGATATATTAATTGGCCGAAATAAGGAGGAATGAAGCTCTCTAAAAGAAAATGGTCTGACAAGCGGGGAATAGTAAGAAAAGACCGCCTCAAATTTGATTCTTCCCGGAATAACTTCGAGCGCACACTGAGACCATCTTAGACCAAAATTAAGAGATCATACCTCGACATGATCTCAATAAAATCTGGACAGTATTCTTGATGTATTTCGGTCGAGGGTACTTTTGGGATGGTCTGATAGGAAAATGAAGACAAGTTGTCTATATCAACTTCTGCCAAGAATATAAGCTAATTTCGGAGCTTTTTGTTCAGGCAAGCAGTTTTGAACGAGTGTTAGAACGCAAGAACGCCTTCACACGCACACACACACACACACACACACACACACACACACACACACACACACACACACAGAGAGAGAGAGAGAGAGAGAGAGAGAGAGAGAGAGAGAGAGAGAGAGAGAGACAAACACACAACTACACAGACAAACACACACACACACACACTCACAAACAAAAACTCACACACACACACACACACACACACACACACACTCTCGCAGAAAAAATGCTAGAAAATAAGCACGCAGAAAATAAGCTTTTGCCCAGAAACACAAGGACACACAGTAAGAAGAAAACACAGTCACAGACACAGACACTGACGCAGACACGCACACACTTATACACTTACTCACGGACGTACAAACAAACACACAAAAACACATCCACACGCTAAAGCAAACGCACATAGACACACACTGAGAGACACAAAAGCAGCAACAGGCACACGCACAGATATAAACACACACAGAGACACAGGCAAAGAAACAGATACAGTCACAGTCACAATCACAAACACGGATAGACACAGACAAACAGGCACACACAGACTCACTAACTCACTCACTCACTCACTCACTCACTCACTCACTCACATACACACTCACATACACTATTTCAGGCATATACGGACAATCAACGCATAATCATCAAAAATTAAACACAAATTTGACTGTTGCTGAGTATTGAGTCAACCCTGGCTGACATCCCCGACAGTAGTGACTTCTGAGAAGAGTGTTCTAGAGAAAAGACACCTGCATTCAGACTATGGCAGACGAAATTGTCCTCTGATCAGCTTAATGTGCTCTCGAGGCTTCATATGCCTTCGAAGTGCGCGAGAAGCACTCGCTGATCAAACCAGCACAGCCTGAGCAGACTTCTGATAGGACCGAAAATCGACCGTTTTACTGATTTTTGCGCCATCCCGGTGCACCCGAATTCATCATCAGACTTATGTGCTCTCAAAATTGCTTCTGATCCGACTTAAAGGCACTCGAAATCCTCCTCAAGTTAAACATCAAGTCGAAACATCAAGTACCGCTAGGACATATTTCTCCAGCACAAAACGCAGTCAAGTCTATTCAAAATCAAAAGTGTTGTCAAAATTGTCAAAATTCATTAAAACGAAATTTCTCCAGCACAAAACGCAGTCAAGTCTATTCAAAATCAAAAGTGTTGTCAAAATTGTCAAAATTCATTAAAACGAAATCTTTGCTTGCCAACTCGATAATTCGCCGAGACCATAGTTTAACTTAGACAGTTATTTATAGAAAACGCCTGAATCTTGAGTTGGTATTAAGAGTTTGACGAGACTGGTCATTTGCAGACGCTTGCAGTGTTTTCTGCTGGTGATTGTGATCGGAAGCAAGGGACTCCAATTGAATCTCTGTTCAGAACATATGTTTCCCTGGCTCTGGGCAGTGCCAACATCACTTACTTATTACGGAGAACAGGAACAAAATATACATTCAAATTGTCTTCTGTTGAGACCTTAGTTCGTTGAAAGCGAACTCTGATCAGACCATCCCAGACAAAAATGAACGGCATCTGATAATCTCAGACCAAAATGATCTCTAATCACTCCAGCTAAGACCAAAACGTGCTCTGATCAAATTCAAATCAGAGCCCAGACCTGAAGTTTGTGCGCTCTAAACGGTTTACAGACACCGTCAATTTGGCATGGAAAGGCACCGTGTGCATTTTGCCTTGGGTGTGATCAGAACTCATTTCCTACTTGGACCTCCGCGAGGGAAAACATGTTATCGTTTATACAGATCTGCTGATAGTCAGAAGTAACTGGTATAATGTCTACCGGGTTTGTATGAATGGTTAGTTGAAGGGAAGTGATCTTTGAGATAAAAGCTGGTCGAACGCGAGCCGCGCCGTCGAATTGGCAAACTTATGTTTGATATACATATTTTTGTGTATCTAAGCATAAATTTTGGATAATTTTAACGTTTCTGTGCATTTCTTCCCCATTTTTTGGGATGCTTAAACCTGCGTTTGTGAGACTCGAACCACTCATCTCCAAGAGGCTCTTGTATCATTGCAGCTCGATATTGTAGTTTTTTGAACTCCGCCTATCTTAGTGATTCTAAACGTGGATCTTGAATAGTTTTGGCTTTTCAAAGCACAGATCTGCCATATATTTGGCGTTAATAAGCTTCGTTTTTTTTGTAACTTTGAGTTTCTAAGGGCCGATCTTGCATTATTTTTGGCGTTTCTAAGCGTACATTTTACATAAATTGGTCATCAGTAAATAGAGGTAAATTCTTTTCCAGTCAATCTTCGACATTAATTCTTTCTGGTTTAAACACGATACGCACTGGGAATTTTTCGTGCTAGACACATTCATAAGTACTTATTTATGAAACTCTTGATTGACGAAGATTTAATTTTTAACTGAAATAGCAGAATTATAGAGCTCAAATAAGAGAAAATTTTTCCGAAAATCGAAATTCTCAACATATAAGGAGACTTTGTTTTTTGGGTTTTTTTTGAAAATTAAGGTCTAAAAATCTTTTGTCTGTTTTTTTCTCAAAAAGATATGAAAAATTGTGAAACTTGTTTTGTGAGTGATAAAAGTTGTCGGAAAGTTTTTTTCGGAAATTGAAATTTTCACCCCATTGCGAAAATCTTTGAGAGGATTGCATTGACATGATCGTTTTCTGAACAAGGTTCACCCGTTTTTAGTGAATGGAAACTGCAAATTATTGTTCCGACACCACTTGTGGGGGAAGGAACTATATACTCAAATGGGTTTTTTTTTTGTTCAGTCAATTTCGGCCGATCGATATATTCACCGTAGAGAAATGTGATTAGTATCATTAAAAGCTCGTCCAGCGTAGAATTCGAAATTTAAAGGACTTTTTTGAATTGCTTTTGTTTTCGAGGATTTATCGAGGTTTAAAAGTTCATGTGAACGCGGGATATTTGAATCACTTTTGTTCACTTTTAGCGTAATTTATGTTCGAATTAACATTTTTCCATAGAAAAATTTATTCAACATTACCTTTCACGCTACAAAATGCATCAATTTGGTGTTCCTAAGAGAAGAAGGGCGATTTAAAAAACTAGATCTGGTCTCACAGAGAAAAATACCATAAAAAAATTCGAATTCTATTTGAGAACTGTTTTTTTTAAGAAAAATATTCTATATTTTGTTGTTTTTTAAATGACTAAGAGAATAGTCTCCTTTCATATCGGGGTTCCATTAATGACAAACCTCATTTACATTCCAATGATGCCTAATGAACAGAATAATAGCTTTCAAGGCATCGCTCATATTTTTTTGGCTTCGACACTTAGGATTCGAGTTTTTAATGAAATTTTGATTTTCTTTTTAAGATTTTGCTGAGATTTTCAAGGCCTATGCCACAGACACGTTGACTAAGATGGCAATAGTCTTCCTATTGAGCATTAAGTGAACCTATCTACTGCTTTGATTGGACAGCTAATGGTTATTAAGACATTATAAAATAGTTTTTCGATTTTTTTCTGAACGTTAGCCGATCTTAAACTTATTTTTGCGAACTCTAAGTCAATCTCAGTAATGAGAGGAACCCCGTATTTTGTACTGTCGCAAACCACCAAACGTAATCTAGCTAGTTCTTTTATCTTCAGTTATTGGCTTTATGACTTCAATGCGACGAGTTTCCAAATATTTTTATATAACTTTTTGGGATAATTTTTTTTCGTAACTTTGTTTCCTGTTGGAATTTTTTTGCATTAACTTACAATTGATAGTTCCCATTGGCTCAGAAGAGACATTAAAAGGTTTTTTGGGGTAAAGTTTCCAGAGAAAAGCCTTGGATTAAAGGGTTTTGGCACCTTCTTCTCGCACTTTTCTCATGAACTTTTCGTTTTTGCCTGTATTTGTTATTGTTTTCATAGTCATGACTTATTCTGAAGTCTTTTTGCTGACTGATCAACGAGAAGAAACTTTTTCTTCCCATCGAGGCACAACATATTGTACTTGTTGACTTTCGCTGAAAGCTTTTGAATTTAATGTCGTTGATACTACGCGTATTCTCAAAGATTTCATGGTTTTAAATTATTTGTTCATATTTGTTCGTCTTGTAGAGAAAGAGAGAATCTTATTTTTTTAAAGAAAACTAATTGAAGATAGAATCGTTTATACGGAAAAATTCATTTTTTAATGGCTCCGACACTTTTGTTTCAGTTTTTTTTAGAATTCTCTGTTTTTGCTATTTTTTATTATTTATGTAGTTGTAAAGTGCTGATAGGTCTCATATGCTTCTAATTGAGGATTGAATGAGTGATATTACTCTATCAGTTAGTTCATAGCGAGCAGTCTTATAGCTTATGATATTAATCGTTTTCAATTTTTTTTTCATTTTTCGTTATTTGTATTGTTTTTGTATAGTTTTGTTGTTCTTTTCGTCAACTTGTTCCTTATTTTAATCATTGAGAGGTCCCATCCAACTCCTTTTAATTCAAAAATTAAAGTTTTCTTGAAGTTATGTCGAAACTGATGTTTTGTTTCTGTGAAAATATGTGTCTTCATAAATGTTTTGTGAGTGGTCAATATTAGTGTTTTTTTCTCTTTTTTTTTAACACGTTCGCGTGATAAGAGAGCCCAATTAATTTCAAATGCGGCATAAGTGAACATATTTAATCGCTTAGTATAATTTTAGCTCCATTAGAATAGATAACCGTTGGAATAAAAAACAATATTTAGACAATAGCTTATGATTTTAATGGCCCCAATGATTTGTGTTTTCGCAGATTGTTTGTAATTTATTGAGATTTTTTTGTATCCTTTGTACGTTTGTATGGCTGAGTCTAAGCTGAAAGGGGTCCTATCAGTTTCGTAATGACTTTGTAGTGAATTTTTTGAGAATTATTTTGTTAAAAGCTAATGATGTTTGAGACCTTTGAAATTATTTGGCTGAAAAATCTTGATAGATCATTTTTTTTCTTTTTACTTGTTAATTAGTCTTATTTTAAAAACGCCCTATCTGTTTTATGCTTAAGGTAATAGAAAATTTGTGCAGTTAAGTTTTATCTGATTGCATTTTCACGTTGTTTACTAGGTGCTTTTACATTTAGATATTTAGTTTTTGCCGTTAATTTTCCAGTTTTGCTTATTTTGTTTGTTTTTTTTTCGCGTAGTCTTCTTATTGGTAGTTCTTGTGAACGCTGTAATGAGGCATGGCATTATGTAATTCAATTAGTAGTTTGGGTATGAAACGATTTTTTAAAACTCAAACATCTTTTTTTTGGTTATCTCCTCATTTGGTTGAGAATTAAGTCAAAAATGTTGATCAGCTCGGGTCGGAACTTCATGTGCGAACGCACATTAACGAGCCTCCTTTTTTCTTTTAATTACTAAGAGAAGCTCAATCTAAATTATTCTGCTGGATCAATCAAAATATATTCTAAAAAAATAGTAAACAAGACCATCACAATTTGGAGCAACTGCCTGACTTGATGCAAATAACTGGCTTTTATTTCTTTTCGAACAATTATTAAAAAAACAAAAAGTTCTACAACGATAAAAGTGGAAAATAAAGTTGTTTCGTTATACGGTTTGTCTTTAATAATCAACTTAAAATATTTTACGAATGTGCTGTTGGGATGATAAGTTAGGCAAACGACATCGGCTTATTTCCTAGTTTGCACTTGGTACACAAATTCAAAACCTAAAATTCGCAAAATTTTTCCCAATTAAATTCAAAATCTAATTTTATAAAAATTTAACGATCTTTTATGGAACCTAACGTTAGCCGATTGCAGCTACAAAGTACGGAACATTCATAAAATCAACGCTATTTTAACGTGTTTTTTTGCTCAATAGAGAAATTTATGTGTTGAATTTATGTATGCTGAACTCTGAAGAAAACTCCAAAATATATCTTTTTTTTGTTTAGTGCTGAATTTATGTGAGATAAACGCACATAAACGCAATTTATATACGGTTATTCCTAATTTTACCTAAGTTTTGTTAGATCTACTGCTAGCAATGCAAAACTATGTAGGATAAGAGTTTGGAGAAGCAATAATAGGTAAGATCAACGTTAAGTTCAAAGCAAAACTGTGTAAGATCTACATTGAGAAAGAATTTTAAATAGTCAACGCTCAATTTGAAGCAAAAACCTGCAAGATCTACTCTTAGAGCACAAAGTTTATGTAAGTTATTTGCTTGGTAACGCAAAACTATATAAAGTCTGCGCTATATTGTCCGCAAAAAAGCGTAAAATCTACGCATAGAAATATAATATTACTCGATCTGAACGCTAGTTTCAAATTATAAAAGAACCACTAATCGAAGCATAAATTTATGAAAGATCAACTCTTAGAAACGTTATTACTATCTTTTCAACACCTCAAGCGTAGATTTTATATATCAAATGCATTCACTTCCAACGTCAGGTTTTTTCTACTTTATAGTGCTTATTCTTGGGCCCGGGTCATGCCTATTTATTTTGTCTTTCACAATATGTTTAGCGGTTCAAGTCCTTAAATAGATAACAAAGCGCTGCCTGCAAATCTGTTCCAGTCTAACTCATTGAAGCTTAGTGTGCTTCGTATCCGGTTTAAACAAATTTGAACACACTTAGACAAGAATTAGGGCATCTTGAAACAATTAAACGCAAGCAAGGGAAAGAACATCTGGTTTTCTCTTAACTCAGACTTGGCACCGAAATTCAGTGCCTAAAAGTTCGCAAATCTTTGTTGGAAATAAACTCATTTTTTATTTGTATGAAACTGAACAATTTGTTATGTAACCAATTGTTCGCTAAATGCAACCATTCACAACTGAGTATCTGTAAGATCAAAGCTTTTAAAATGTGTTTTTTAGGCTCAACGCAAAAAAAATTTTATATAATGTAAGCTGACGGATTAATTAATCTCTAGAATTTATAAGATCAACCACTAAATTTAAAGGCTGATTTCATATAAAATCAACCATAAATGATTCACTAAATTATGTAAGAAAATATAAATTTAAGTCTTGGTAAATGAAAATTCTACGCGCAGAAGTGTAGATTTTATGTGTGATCTACGCTTATAGATGCCGAAATTATGTAAGATCTGCTCTTATAAATGCAATGTGATATCAACGATAAAATTCAACGCAAATTTATGTTCAATGTATGCTCAGACACGCAGTTATGTAAGGTCATTGCTAAATCAAACGCAAAATTTTGTAAAATCTACGCTTCAAAACACAAAGCTATGCAATATATACGCCTAGAATCGGCAAAAAAATAATTTTAACGTAGCAAGCTTAGATAAAACATAAGTTCAACCAATTTTGGCGCCAATCTCACATACCTTTTTGTTTTTTAACTTTAATTCGACCCCTTTTAGATCACTGTGCTTATTATGTTGTGTTTTCCTAATGTTTATAAACGCCTTTGATCCTATATTAACTTTCCGTCCAGGCAATGAAAGTTCGGGCGAACAACCGGAACCAGAGATTTCTATTTAAAGATAAAGATATAAAAGATAAACACCAGAGGTAGTAGTAAAGAACGGCTGAAAGCACCCTCTTTTTTGGAAAATCTGAAAAACCAGCAATAAGAGCGCCTGAGAATAAAATTCCAGGCAGCAAGGTTATTATTAAACTAAGCAGATACAACAAAATAAAAACATATGTAATTGAAAAAAAAAACAAACTGAAAACTGAATTTGAGGATGTCTGAGAATTGTTTTGCGGCAAAATTTTTAGCAAAGAGCCCAAATTTCAATCAGACACTCAATTTTGGCAGAATGCTACTAAAAAAAAGGTTGTAGGTTTTGCGCAGATTTTTGACGCTAATTTCAATGATCGCGTTCTCGAAATTGTTTATCAATTTTCAGCGAATGAAAAGCGCAAAATAATTAATTTTAACCTCTTAGGAAAGCAACATCTAATTTTTTAAGCGGATCAAAAGAAGAAAAGTTAAATCAACTGCTGTAATTGATGCAAAAAATCGTCCTATTGTTTTTGTTTTCGAGTAACTGCATAACAAACTGTATAATTTTTGGTTTTTTTTTGATATTGTAGTCGGACCATTTCTTCTAGCTGATTCAAACTCTATATCTTTTCCGCAAAAAGATTTATGGAAATTGTTTCCCATTATCTGCAAACACAAAACCATAAATGGAAAATCGGCAAAAGAAGTTCTTTGAATCTAAAACGGAAAGTCAAACCATTTCCTTTTGCAGGAGTTTTTAAACAAAAAATTTTAAAAAATGTATGTTCGATGCACGCTCAAAAACGCACAATTTTGTGAAGACATAGAAAATTTTGTAAATTATATATGACCTTGCTCAAAAACGCCGAAAATTTGTAAGATATACGCTTATCAGCGTAATTTTATGCAATATCAAAAAAAACTCAACGCTATTTTGTGTTCGATGCACGCTCAGAAACGCAAAACTTTGTAAGGTTTTTGCTAAATTCAACAGAAAATTTTGCAAAATCTACAATTAGTAACTCAAAACTATGCAAAATTTTATGAGATATGCAAAAATATAACGCAAAGTTTTGTATGATCTACGTTAAGAGGCGCAAATTTATGTGAAATCAATGCTAAAATGAACAAAAAGTTTTGGAGGACGCTTCGATAGATAAAACCAGGTAATAGCTGAGTTTTTGTCAACTCTGACCCTCGAATTTTAACTCTGACCCACGAATTTAACTGTGACCCTCGAATTTAACAAAACTCATTCAAGTTCAATATGCTAGATATTGGGTCTAAATAGTTTTAACCAACTTTGATCCTCAATTAACGCATCGGCCCAGACGATGAACTTTGGACGAGGACAAACGGAGATACAGATATAAAGCATAGATATCAGAACTACTTCTGAACGGTTGAAAAGACACACTCTTTGGAGATGTCGGAAAACCAGCAAAACGAGCACTTGAGAAAAAGCGTTGCGGCAGCAAGGTAAAACTCAAGATTTCAAAGACATCCAAAATAAAGAATCAATAAAACAAATGGAAAGGTGATTATGGGCAAATCTGAGAACTGTTTGACCGAAAAAACTTTCCGCAAAAAATTAAAACCACACTCAGACAATCAATTTTAGGAAACAGCAATCATAGAAAAAAAAGACAATAGGAAAAACCATATGAAGAAACTCTAGATTTTGCGCAGAATTTCAGTGCGATTGCAATGATTGTTATTATTAAACTTTTTCAGCCGTTTTCAACAACCCGAAACAGCAGAAAAGCTTAATTTATATTCAACGAGTTTTTGTCAACGTCTTGAGCGTAGATATTACATAAACACAAATAATTGACAGCCAATCTCATATAATGTTGCCGTTATTTAACTCTGACCCTCCAATTCGACATAACTCGTTCTACATTAGTTTGCTGGATATCGGGTCTAATTAGTTTTAACCAATTTTGATCCTCATTTAACGCATCTGCCCAGACGATGAACTTCGGACGAGGACAAACGGAAGTAGAAATATCTGTTTACAGATACAGACAAAAAGAATAGATATCAGAACTACTTTTGAACGGCTGAAATGACACAATTTTTGGAAAAATCGGAGAGACAGCAACACGAGCACTTCAGAAAAAAACTTCCCGGCAGCAAAATAAAATTCAAGACTCCAGAAACTTCCAAAGTAAAGAAACAATGAAACAGACACTCTAGCTTTTCCGCATAATTTAAACGCGATTGCACGATTTAAAGATAAAGATATAAAAGATAAACACCAGAGGTAGTAAAGAACGGCTGAAAGCACCCTCTTTTTTTTGGAAAATCTGAAAAACCAGCAATAAGAGTGCCTGAGAATAAAATTCCGGGCAGCAAGGTAATTATTAAACTAAGCAGTTACATCAAAATAAAAACATACGTAATTGAAAAAAAAAACAAACTGAAAACTGATTTTGAGGATGTCTGAGAATTGTTTGGCAGCAAAACTTTTCGCAAAGAGCCCAAATTTCAATCAGACACTTAGTTTTGGCAGAATGCTACTTTAAAAAAGGTTGTAGGTTTTGTGCAGATTTTTGACGCTAATTTCAATGATCGCGTTCCAGAAATTGTTTATCAATTTTCAGCGAATGAAAAGCGCAAAATAATTAATTTTAACCTCTTAGGGAAGCAACATCTAATTTTTTCAGCGGATCAAAAGAAGAAAAGTTAAAACAACTGCTGTAATTGATGCAAAAATCGTCCTATTGTTTTTGTTTTCGAGTAATTGCATAACAAAGCGTATAATTTTTGGGTTACTTTTTTGATATTGTAGTCGGACCATTTCTTCTAGCTGATTCAAACTCTATATCTTTTTCGCAAAAAGATTTATGGAAAATGTTTCCCATTATCTGCAAACACAAAACCATAAATGGAAAATCGGCAAAAGAAGTTCTTTGAATCTAAAACGGAAAGTCAAACCGTTTCCTTTTGCAGGAGTTCTGAACAAAAAATTTTAAAAAATGTATGTTCGATGCACGCTCAAAAACGCACAATTTTGTGAAGACATAGAAAATTTTGCAAATTATATATTACCTTGCTCAAAAATGCCAAATATTTGTAAGATATACGCTTATCAGCGTAATTTTATACAATATCAAAAAAAGACTCAACGCAATTTTGTGTTCGATGCACGCTCAGAAACGCAAATCTTTGTAAGATTTTGCTGAATTCAACAGAAAATTTTGCAAAATCTACAATTAGTAACTAAAAACTATGCAAAATTTTGTGAGATTCACAAAAATATAACGCAAAGTTATGTATGATCTACGTTATGAGGCGCATATTTATGTGAAATCAACGCTAAAATGAACGAAAAATTTTGGAGGACGCTTCGATAGATAAAACCAGGTAATAGCTGAGTTTTTGTCAACTCTGACCCTTGAATTTTAACTCTGACCCTCGAATTTAACTCTGACCCTCGAATTTAACAAAACTATTTCAAGCTCAATATGCTAGATATCGGGTCTAAACAGTTTTAACCAACTTTGATCCTCATTTAACGCATCGGCCCAGACGATGAACTTTGGACGAGGACAAACGGAGATACAGATATAAAGGATTTAAAGCATAGATATCAGAACTACTTTTGAACGGTTGAAAAGACACACTTTTTGGAGATGTCGGAAAACCAACAATACGAGCACTTGAGAAAAAGCTTCGCGGCAGCAAGGTAACTGCAAACAACTGTTTATTCTATTGTTTCTGTTTTTTCCTAATTGCAAACTGAAAATAAATAATTTTGGGTATTTCTTGCTATGACATCTCAGCCAGACCGAATCTTTTATTTGATCTGAATTTTAAGTGTTTTTTCAAAAGTTATTTGAAAACTATTCCCATTTTTTTGCGACCATAAAAACACAGAAAAAAAAGCATTTAACTTGAATTCGACAAAAACTCCATTTCTTTGGCTCCAAAATTGGTTATAAAATTTTTCAACGATGTGCTGTGTGGAGCATGAATGAAGCTGTTGACATGTCGTTTTTTTGCCTTCACACATGGCACACAAGTTCAATTACTGAAAATTCTGAAATGTTTTTTCGCAATAAACTCAGTTTCTAATTTTAGGGAAACTAACAATTGGTTATGGAAATAAATGCTTGCTGAAAGCAAATAACAAATACTAAATTTTTTTCATATGAGCGCTATTGAAACCGAAATTTTTAGGCTAAAAGCAAGAAAAACTCTTCAAATTATGAAAGCTGAATGGTAAATTAATCTCTTGAAAATATGAGATCAATCATAAAAATAAAACGTTGATTTTCATATAAAATCAATATGAAAATCTGGTTTTCAAATATGTAAGACAAAACCTAAAACTAAGTGTGCTAGAACAGAAACATGAGCTATCAGACAGCAAGAAATATTTTTTGAAATTGAAAAACCTTAGAATTTGTCAAGACTAAAAAATGACTAAAACTGGAATTTTCAGAATGTGATACACCAAAGTTGTCCCCCTCCCAAATTTTTGAAGGGAATTCTGGGCAACTAACAGTCGAAGCCTTTGGTTGGGATAAACTCTAAAATATCTAGGGACACCATGATCGCTCCTGTATCAGACACCCAAGTGCCGCTATTAACACTTATTTGAAGCAAAAGTGCAATTTTTTAATTATTTCTAACTTATAGCTAAATGTTAATTACATGAACTCATAGTTATTTGTTTATGGTCAAATGCTATATATTCAAGGCGAATAGTGCTAAGTGAAAACCATCCGTGCTTATGTCAACAAAAAATGTTGCAGTAACTTGACATTTACATTGTGATTATTGACCTAAGTCACCTTACTTCATTAATCTTTCAGGAAGAGGTTAAGATGATATCACAATTTTTTTTTACCTTGTTACTACTTTAATCCGTTTATTTGGTAAGTGTAATTGTATCATATACAGAACCATTAGTAACTGTTACCAAGAGCAGATGGCTCTCAGAATAAACTATAATTTGATTTTTCATCAACTTTTTTCTTTTATGCTTAGTTTTGCTCAGTCTTAAGATCTTCCAAGTCTTAAGTTCGTTGAGCTATCTTGACGAGCAGTTGGAAAAAGTAGCTTTGCAAACATCAGCAAGAGATTGAATACAGTTAATCACTAAGGACATTCTTAATTTCAACCCACAAATTAAAGTTATTTTCCTATAATACAACCGTGCGACTAGTAGGACGAGATTATTAGTAAATGGGTACCCAGTGAAGAACCAGGTTGGCAAAAAGATGGAGAACCGGGCTGGGTTGTTTCGGTTTCAAAGAAATTCTTGAGCGGCTGCAACAATAACCGTTGAAATGAACAAGTTCTACGCGTAACAAAACAAAGTTTATGCATAATGTCAGCGTGGATTTTTTTTTAATAGGTGTTCGTTTTAAACGCATTTTCTTTTTAAAAAATCGATAACTTTGACGCAAATTTATTTTCAATGTACAGAGATACGCAAATTGTAATGTCGTCCCCAAATTCAAAACAAAATTTGTAAAATCGACGTTCAGTAACGCAAAACTATGTAGGATCAAGGCTCTCCGAAAAGCGAAATTCAGTATGATTCACCAAAATTCGAAGCAAAGTTTTGTGTAATATAAGCTTTAGAAAGCAAAGTTTTTAATATAAGCTTAGAAATGCCAAATTATCGAAAAAATAACGCTAACATCAACGCCAAATTTTGTAGCATCTACGCTTCGAAACGCAATTGGTAATATTTACGTAGAAAAACATCAAGATTTTTTTTCAACATCTCAAGTGCAGATATTGCATAAAATTCAACCAAGTCACTTCCAATCACACATAATTTTGCCATTTTGTCACTCTGACAGCTTGGCCTTCACTTTGACATAACTCATTTTAGCTCACGGTTCCTAATATCTGGTCTTAATATTTTTGACTAACTTTGGTCCTGATTTAACGCATCCGCAGAGACAATAATATTTCGGATGGAAAATAACGGAAGCCGAGATTTCTGCTTGCAGATCGTAAAATCAGCAATAAAAGAACTTGCAAAATTTTTTCAGGCAGCAAGCCAAAAATCAGTGTTCTAGAAGGCAAAAAAAGAAAAAACTTAATTTTGAGACAATTGGGGAAAATTGTTTGACCCCAAACAAGTTTAGCAATAGGCGAAAAACGCAAATAGATTCTGAATGTTGTATGCAATTAAAAAGTGAAAGACAGTTGGGTCAAACGAACAGAGATTTGATGGTATTTGCAACCCTTTTGCATTAATTTGCAATATCAAACATCTGGAAATTGTACAGAACAATCTCAATCTCAAAACAAACTGCAAATAGCGAGACCTAAATAAAACAAAAGAAATGTTAACAAAAATTTTGATTGTCTAGAAAAATATTGAAAGCAAATTTCAACAAAGGATTTTACCAAATTAGCGTTTTAGACAACAGAAGAACTGTTGGCATATTCATTGATAAGAAATGGAAAAAAATCTGGAAAAGAACAGAATTTTGCATATTTTTGTTTTTCATGGAGCTAAGAAAAAAGAAAGAAAACTGATCGATTGACCAAGCAGATGACGCTGATAGAACGGTTTTTAAAACGACCGCTAGAATCTGATCAGCTCGAATTACCTACAAACGGGATGCCGAAATGAGGCCTCCATGAACTTGGATCATTGGAAATGGATACAAAAATTGGTATTTTTAGTGCCAATTATCGTTGAGATAACTCCCGCCTTTTTCTTATATAATTCAGCGATGATTTTTTCCGACTTGTCAACAATAGTTAAAATTTATCTTCTATAAATTGGCTTTAAATTTAGCGTATATCTTTCATAACTTTGTGTTGATCTTACAAAAACTCAGTACTTAATTGTTACAGCCGAATTTTGGATTTCCTTAGGCAAGGAATCTTTCAGTTTTTCACCCCCTAGTTTAGTGGGTGCAAATTTTTTGGACTTCTTATCACAAGCGTTTAACATAAATGTGTACCATGTAATGACGCATACTTGATAATTGGCATACGGGGGGGGGCACAAACGGAAAAATCCGACAATTGATGGGTTTTCTTTAATTTAAACTTGAGTTTTAAACGAGTATTCAATGCTTTTACCCTGAACTTGAAACAAATCCTTTTTCAGAGTATAAAACCAGTAACCTATTTCCAACCCCTATCCTCCCATACCCAACTAACCCCCCTCAACTTTCCTCATGCACCTCTCACACACGCAAGCTCATAACTAATCTCTCCAATATAAGATAAAATCAACAATAGATTAAACGCAAAATAATGTGAGGTCCACGCTCTGCAACGCAAAATTCTGTGCAATGAAGACCTAATTAAAAGTAAAATTATGTTAGGTTAACGCTTAATTCAATTTAAAATTATGTGAAGTCTTAGGATCTTCCCAAGGTTAAGTTCGTTGAGCTTTCTTGACAAGCAGTTAGCAAAAGTAGCTTTACAAGCTTTAGCAAGAGATTGAATACAGTTAATCACTAAGGACATTCTTAACTTCAACCCACAAATTAAAGTTACATTCCTATAATACAACCGTGCGACTATTAGTTTGGACTATATTATTAGTAAATGGGTACCGAGTGAAGAACCAGGTTGGCAAAAAGCTCGAAAACCGGGCTGTGTTGTTTCAATTTCACAGAAATTCTTGAGCAGCGGCAATACTAACCGTTGAAATTAAAAAATTCTACGCGAAACAAAGCAAAATTTGTCAGCGTGGAATTTTTTTTATAACATTTTCGGTTCAAACGCATTTCAATTTTAAAAAATCGATAAATTTGACTCAAATTTATATTCAATGTACAGAGATACGCAAAATGTAATGTCGTCCCCAAATTCAACGCAAAATTTGTAAAATCGACGTTCAGTAACGCAAAACTATGTAGTATCAAGGCTCTCCGAAAAACGAAATTTGGTATGATTCACCAAAATTCGTCGCAACGTTTTGTAAAATATAGGCTTAGAAACGCCAAATTATCGAAACAATAACCCTAACATCAACGCCAAATTTTGTAGCATCTACGCTTCGAAACGCAATCGGTAATATTTACGTCAAAAAAACATCAAGATTTTTTTTCAACATCTCAATTGTAGATATTGCATAAAAGTCAACCAAGTCACTTCCAATCTCACATAACTTTGCCGTTTGGCCTTCACTTTAACATAATTCATTTTAACTCACGGTGCCTAATATCTGGTCTTAATGTTTTTGACTAACTTTGGTCCTAATTTAACGCATCCGCGCAGACAATGACATTTCGGATTGAAAATAACGGAAGCCGAGATTTCTGGTTGCAGATCGTAAAATCAGCAATAAAAGAACTTGCAGGCAGAAAGCCAAAAATCAGGCAGCATTTTTTCAGGCAGCAAGCCAAAAATCAGTGTTCTAGAAGGCAAAAAAGAGAAAAAACTTAATTTTGAGACAATTGAGGAAAATTGTTTGACCTCAAACAAGTTTAGCAATAGGCGAAAAACGCAAACAGATTCTGAATGTTGTCTGCAATTAAAAAGTGAAAGACAGTTGGGTCAAACGAACAGAGATTTGATAGTATTTGCAACCCTTTTGCATTAATTTGCAATATCAAACATCTGGAAATTGTACAGAACAATCTCAATCTCAAAACAAACTGCAAATAGCGAGACCTAAATAAAACCAAAGAAGTGTTAACAAAAATTTTGATTGTCTAGAAAAATATTGAAAGCAAATTTCAAAAAAAAATTTTACCAAATTAGCGTTTTAGACAACAGAAGAACTGTTGGCATATTCATTGATAGAAAATAGAAAAAAGTCTGGAAAAGAACAGAATTTTGCATATTTTTCTTTTTCATGGAGCTAAGAAAAAAAGAAAGAAAACTGATCGATTGACCAAGCAGATGACGCTGATAGAACGGATTTTAAAACGACCGCTAGAATCTGATCAGCTCGAATTACCTACAAACGGGATGCCGAAAGGAGGCCTCCATGAACTTGGATCATTGGAAATGGATAAAAAAAATTGGTATTATTAGTGCCAATTATCGTTGAGATAACTCCCGCCTTTTTCTTATATAATTCAGCGATGAATGTTTCCGACTTGTCAACAATAGTTAAAATTTATCTTCTATAAATTGGCTTTAAATTTAGCGTATATCTTTCAAAACTTTGTGTTGATCTTACAAAAACTCAGTACTTAATTGTTAAGGCCGAATTTTGGATTTCCTTAGGCAAGGAATCATTCATTTTTTCACCCCCTAGTTTAGTGGGTGCAAATTTTTTGGACTTCTTATCACAAGTGTTTAACATAAATGTGTACCATGTAATGACGCATACTTGGTAATTTGCATGTGGGGGGGCACAAACGGAAAAATCCGACAATTGATGGGTTTTCTTTAATTTAAACTTGAGTTTTAAACGAGTATTCAATGCTTTTACCCTGAACTTGAAACAAATCCCTTGTCAGAGTGTAAAATCAGTAACCTATCTCCAACCCCTATCCTCCCGTACCCAACTACCCCCCCCCCCTCAACTTTCCCCGCGCACCTCTCAAACACGCAGGCTCATACCTATTCTCTCCAATATAAGATAAAATCAACAATAGATTAAACGCAAAAAAAATGTGAGGTCTGCGCTCTGAAACGCAAAATTTTGTGCGATCAACACCTAATTCAAAAAAATACGTTAGGTTAACGCTTAATTCAAGTTAAAATTATGTAAAGATCTACGCTGAACTCAACTCAAAATTTTGAATGATCTACGCTAAATTCAACGGAAACCTATGTAAGACAGGCAACTCAAACTTGTGTCAAATGATCAACACTAAGCGCAATGCAAAAGTTTATCAGTTCTGTTAATTGCACCCGGGAATAATTGGGTTTTTGTTTTTGATTATTGGTTATCAAACGCAACAAATTGCAAGACTGGCGCTGAATGATTTAAATTTTTGTCAGATCTACGCTACGATCACCAAAAAAATATGTAAAGTCTCTGCTAAGTACAACACAAAATGATGAATGATCTACGCTAAATTCAACGGAAAATTCTGTAAGATTTAGACTCATATCGACGCCAACCTATGTCCAAAAATCAACGCTAAGTGCAATGAATTAAATGAGTTTTTCTCTTTGATTGTTGATTATCATATGTTTTTTAAGATTCACGGCAAAATTTAAAAAACCCTAGATAATTTTTAATGCCACATGAGAGGGCCTTTAATGGAATGAGCAGAATGATTCTCATCAAAGTATGGCAATCGTAATCATGTTCCATGAACGCTTGAATCAGATTGTCTGGACCCTGCTGCCCTGAACATTTTTGTCATGTAAAGCCATTAGGTTTTTAGTCTTATGTATTTTTAGTCAAATTTAGTTATTGAGTATTTGAGTCAAATTTAAATTGTGAGCTCTATTTTTTATGATTAATTTGTATTTCAATATCACAATGCATGCGATGAAAACTTTATTCAATCTTCAAGAAAAGTGAAAGGGAAACTGCTTCTTCTTGAGTATTATAGATTTGGATCCAGTGGTTGCTTATGCTTCGAATAGTCTAATTTACATTGGTCTCGGAAATGATGATTTTATTTGTCTTTTTGGGTTTCTGAGAAATTTGTTAAGTATTCTGGAAAAAAATTTGCCGTGATTTTTTATGTAATTTGATAAATAGTTTTGACTAAACTGCGCGAAAAACATTGGTTAAAATATTCACAAATGCCGGAACTCAAGGATAACAGTTTCTGGTTATTTGGTATCTATGACTGTTTTTATGAAAAGGTCGATACAGTTATAGAACCTTTCGGCTTCTTGTTTGGCTACTCTGTAAGCGTTCTCAGCTCTCGTGTTATATGGATCTGAATTTAACGATGATGCTTGATACAAATACTGATATATTCAACATACTTTGATATAATTACAAGCAGTTACCTAAACAATATAATACTGCTTGGAAACGCGGCGCAAGAATTTTTGGGATGGGATTTTTACGGAGAGATGGGTGTTAGGGGAAGCTTACTGGTTTTAGAGTCATAAAATTGATTTTTTACTGTGCATTTTAGGTGCATTGAGTACCCGTTTATAACTAAAATTTCAAATTAGGGAAACTCAACAAAAGTCGGATCTTTCCATTTTGTGCTCCAGGTATTATATGCTCCCCAAAGCTGAGAAAAGTGTGATTACATGGTGAAGAAACGTGTGATTACATGGTGAATCTTTATGTAAAAAACGCGTGTGTCTAAGTTTCCAAAATTTTGCACCCACTAAGCCTGGGGGGGGGGGGGCGCAAAACGGAAAAGATCCCGATTGTCTATGGGAAAAAAAGGATAAAACTTACGACTATTTAAAGAGTTTTTGTGAGATCAATGCTAAATTGAACGAAAAAAATTAGGTAAGATCTACGCTAAATTAAACGCAAAGTTTTGTGTTTTAAACGCAGGCAATTGGCATCTTCTCCGTTTACGCCCTCTAGCTCAATATGTGCATATTATTTGGGTTTCTTGACAAACGTGTTTTTTAGCATAAAAATTGACAATTTGATGACACTTATTGTGAAATTGGGGGATCATAACTTTTTTGGGGGACAAAAATGGAAAAGGTCCTACAATTTTTGAGTTTCTTAAAATTAAATGAGCACTCAATGCACCTAACCTGATTTTGAAAAAATTCGCTTCTCAGACTCTACAGTTAGTAACGTATCCCTAACCCCCATCCCTCTGTAATCAACTACCCCCTACCAATTGCCAATCCCCACGCCCAGCTCTCTCTCTAAAAAACAAAAACATAACTAGTCCATCAAAAAATATGTAAAGTCAACACTATATTAAACGCAAAATAATGTTATATCTACGCTCTGAAAAGCAAATTTATGTAAGATAGACGCTTATTTCAAAGCAAAATTTTGTAAGATCCGGGCTAAATTACACGCAATTTTTGCAAAGTCTGCGCTTAAAAGCTCAAAATTTTGTGACATTGGCAATGCATGCGGTAAACTTTTGTAAGATCAATGCTATTCTTAACGCAAAACAATGTAAGATCCAGCCTAAATTTAAAGCAAAACCTTTTAAATCTACAATCAGTTTAACGCAAAAAAAATTAAGATCTACCCGTTAAAACTCAAAAAACATAGTACATTGGCGGTGAATGCCTTGATTTTTACGAAAAAAAACTAGCAGAAATCAATGAAAATATATGAAATTCTTACGCTAAATTCAACGCAAAAAATGTGAGATCTACACTAAAATCAACGCAATTTTTAAAAAGTTTAGGCTAAATACAACTCAAATTTGTGTAAAATCAACGTCGGATTCAATGCAAATTTTTTAAGTTCTTTTAATTACAACTAGAGTGAATTGGGTTTTGTTTCTGATTGACGATTATCACAAAAATTTGAAACCCTCTCTTTGCAAATTTAAACCATTCCTAATTAATTTCTAATGCTAAGTGAAAAAACTATTTTTGAGCTGAGTGAAAGAAACCTCTTTGGATCATGGCGATCGTTTTTGGAATCCATGTTTCATGAATTGTTGATTGTGGTTGTCTGGGTCCTACTTTCATGGCTTTTTCATCATTTAAAGATTTTAAGTCGATTTTACTGTTTGAGCAGTATTTCCATTGTTATCTTATGCTTCACTATGGCACATGCTTTTTTTGCATGCAATGAAAACATTGTTCAAAATTCAAGAACAGTTATAGGGAAATTGTTTTTTTATTAATATTGTGGATTTGTATCCATTGGTTGGTTTGTTTTGAATAGTCTAAAATACATTGCCCTTTGCTCTTGGATAGACTTTTCCAGAGAAATATTTCGAGCTGTTGCTGCCTACAATTTTAATTGGTTATTTTCTGCACTATAGATTGTTGGAGGAATGGTTTCACTTTTCGTCTGATCTCATATTTTGTGTAATATCCGAGGGAACCTCTAATATAAAAGCATTCCTTTTTTGATTTGAGTCATGATTTCATTTGTCTTGTTGGTTTTTTGAGATTTTTGTTACGTAATTCTGGAAATAATATTGGCTTGATTTTTTCTTTGCATTGATAAATAGTTCTGCGCCAAAATCATTGGTTAAAAAATTAGCAATTGCCAGAACTCCAGTTTCTGGTTATTTGGTTTCTGTGACTGTTCTTATGAAAAGGTCGTTGAAAATATGGAACCTTTCGGCTTCTTGTTTGGCTATTTTCTGAGCACTCTCAGGTCTCGAGTTATATGAATCTGAAGTTAAAGATGATGATTGATACAAATACTGATATATTCAACATACTTTGATATAATTACAAGCAGTTACCTAAACAATATTTTACTGCTTGGAAACGAGGCGCAAGAATTTTTGCCAACAGTTTGTTATATAGATGGTAACTAGCAAAGACAAGTAAGAAAATTATCGTATTTTTCTTTAAAAATTTTGCGTTAAATTTAGCGTAGATTTTAAATTATTGTGCGTGAAGTTGGACGTTAATATAACATAAATTTGCGTTGAACAAAGGGTGGATCTTTCAAAATTTTGAACTTCAGAGTATAGATGTCATATAATTTACCGTTTAATTTAGTTTGATTTTATGTAAATCTGGGGGACTAGGTATGGGCTTGAATGTGTGTGTTTTTGTGTGTGTGTGTGTGTGTGTGTGTGTGTGTGTGGTGGGAGGGGGATAGGCGATAGGTTGGGCTGTTGGTTGCGGAGAGATGGGTGTTAAGGGAAGGCTTATATAGGTGATAACTAGAAGTGACCAGTCGAAAGAGTCATCGTACTTTTCTTAGTAACTTTTGTGTTGAGTTTAGCGTAGATATTACATGATTTTTGCGTGGAAGTTAGCGGTAATTTTTCCTAAATTTTGTTGAAGTACGCGTTGATTTTAAAAAATTTCAAATTTCAGAGACTAGATATCACATAATTTTGCGTTTAATTTAGTTTTAATGTCGCATATTTTTTGGAGACTAGGTATGGGCTTGTGTGTGTGTGTGTTTGTGTGTTTTTGTGTTTGAGTGAGTGAGGTGGGAGGGGGATAGGCGATAGTTAGTTTGCGCATTTGGGTACTGGGAGATGGGTTTTAGGGGTAGGTTACTGTTTTTAGATTCTTAGAGCGTTTTTTTTTCCATTTTCACATTACGTGCATTGAAAACTCGTTTAAAAGGTACGTTTTTATGAAAATTCCCAAATGATTGGATCTTTTCCTTTTATGCTTCCCAGTATTTTATGCTCCCTAACTGCTGAGTACATCATTACATGGTGAATCTTTATGTAAAAACCTTTTAGTCCAGGGTTCCAAAAAATAAGCACCCACCAAGCCTGGGGGCGCATACGGAAAACATCCTGATTGTCTAGGGAAACCAAAAAATTGGATAAATCTTCCGCCTAAGCACTGAAATTTTGTGAGATCAATGCCAAATTTTTAGCAAGATTATGTAAGATCTACGCTAAATTAAACGCAAACATTTGTGGTTGACTTTACAATCTTTTACGTTTCTGCCCTCTAGCTCAGTGGGGGCATTTTGTCTTTGTTTCTGATCATAAAACATTTTTACATAAACTCAGTAATGTATCCCTAACCCCCACCCCACTGTACTCAACTACCCCCTACAAATCGCCATTCACCACGCCCAGCTCTCTCTCACAAACAAGCCTATACCTAGTCCCTCAAAGATTATGTAAAGTCAGCACTAAATTAAACGCAAAGTAAAAAAATGCAAAATTATGTATGATTGGTAATGAATTTGCTAAATTTTAACGCAAGACTATGAAAAATCTCTCATTTTATTGCAATATCTACGCTTAATTCAACGCAAAATAAAGTATGATCTACCAATTAAAACATAAAGATTATGGAAATATGGCGGTGAATGCCTTTATTTGATGTGAAACCTTTATTGCCAAATGCAGCAAAAAAATTATGTAAATTCTACGCTTATATCAACGCAAAAATATGTAAGATCTCGCTAAAACTAGCGCAACTTTAGGATTAATTTATGCTGAAATCAACGCAAAATTGTGTAAAATTAACGCTAAACTCAATGCAAAAACTTTGCAAGTTCTTGTAATTACATCTACAGTTAAATGGGTTTCTGTTTTGATTGTTGAGTACCACAAGACCTTAGGACGCTCTGCAAACTTCAACGATTCGTAATTAATTTCTATTTTTAATTGATAGCACTTTTTTGGACTGAGCGAAAAAAATCTGTTTAGACCATGGCCATCGTTTTTGGAATCCATGTTTTATAAATGGGCGAATCTGATTGTCTCTGCCCTGCTTCCATTGCTATTTTTGCCATGTAAAGCTTTTAAGTTTCTCTTTTTAAGTAATTTCATCTTTTTTAGTTGTTAAGTATTTCAGTCGAATTTTTTGTTAAAGCGCTATTTCCACAGTTATCGTGTGCTTCACAATGGCGAATGCTGTTTATTGCATGCAATGAAAACATTGATCAATGTTCAAGAAGATTGAAAGGGATTTGTTTTTTTAGATTTGGGGGATTTGTATCCATTGGTTGGTTGTTTTGAATGATCTAAGTTCCATTGTTCTTGGATAGACCCTCCCTGAGAAGTATTTGTTTCTGCTTTGGCTGCGAATGTTTTAAATGCTCTTTTTTCTACTATAAAGTTTGTAGGAGCAGTTTGATTTTTTTATGGTCTCAATTTTTGTGTAGAATGTGACGGAACCTCTGTTATCTGTACGTTTTTTCTAACTAATTCATGGCTCATTTTTATCTTTGGTTTTCGAAAGTTCGCCACAAATGACGGATAAAAAAACAAACAACTGTAGGAACTTCAGGTTAACAGTTTCGGTCTAACAGGTATCTTTGACTGTTTTTACAAAAAAGTGGATACGGTTATTAGAACTTGTCGATGAAGCCTTTTGGACAACAGAAGAACCGTTGGCATTTTTAATAATAAAAAAAGAACAAAATTATATTTTGCAAAATAACAGAATCTTCTTCAGACGTTCCTCAGTTCTTCAGTCGGAGCTCAGAAAAAAGAAAAGAAACAAATGCAGTGATAGAGCAGAAGAGTCTGCTACAACGGATTTTTAAAACGATCGATAGAATTCGATCATAACAAATTACCTAGCAAATGGGACGCTTGCTCATTGAACTTGGATCAGTGGAAGTGAATTTAATAACAAGCTGTCATCTAAACAGTAGAACCTTGTTGGGAAACCGGGGGCGAGTATTTTGCCTAAAACGTGTATCATAAATGATAACTAACGTAGACAAGTAAAAAATCTCACATAGTTTGTCTGACATAAATTTGCGGTAAATTTTTCAGACTTATCAACAATAGTTAAAGCTTATCCTTCATATATTGGTGCTGAATTAGGCGTAGATCTTACAAAACGTTGCGCTAATCTTACAAGAACTCAGTGTTCAACTGTGTAGAGTCTTTCCTAATTTTAAAGCAAAAGCTTAAAAAATCTACGCTTAATTCAACGCAAAATGCAGCAAAAATCTACACATTTAATCCAAAAGTATGGAACTTTGGGGGTGAATGAAATGATTTCATGTAAAAGGTTTGTCATATTCAATGAAAAATAAAGTAACACCTACGCTAAAATCAATGCAAAATCAGATAAGATCTACGCTAAAATCAACTCAACTTTAGGAACAATTTAGGCTAAATTAAACGCTAAATTGTGTTAATTAACGCTTTATTCAAAGCAAAAATTTTCTAACTTCTTGTAATTACATTTACATTTAATTGGGTTTTCGTTTTTGATTGTTGAGTATCACAAGATATTAAAACCCTCTGCATATTTCAACCATTCCTAATTAATTTGTATTGCTAACTGATAGCACTATCTTTTGGACTGAGTGAAATAAATCTGTTTGGATCATCGCCATCGGTTTTGGAATCCACGTTTCATAAATGGGTGAAACTGGTTGTCTGGGCTTTGCTGTCCTGGCTGTTTTTGCCATCGAAAGCTTTTATGTTTTTATTTTCAACTCATATCATCATATTTCGTTGTTGAATATTTGAGTTGAATTTACTGATTGAGCACCTTTTCTATGATTACTTGTGCTTCACGATGGCACATGCTGTTTATTGTCTGCAATGAAAATATTGGTCCATCTTCATGAAGAGTGAAAGGGAAATTGAACAATTTTTGAGTAGTGGGGATATGTATCCGTTGGTTGGTTATGTTTCGAATGATATAATATAAGTTGGTCTTTGGTAGACGTTCGCTGAGAAGTTTTTTTAGCTGTTGCGGCGTACCTTTTAAATGGAACATTTTCTATTATATAATTTGTTGGACCAGTTTGGTTTCATTTTTGTTTGGTCTCAGATTTTGTGTAAAATCTGACAGAACTTCTGTTATATGTACTTTTTTTGAGCTCAATCATGGCTTCTGTTTTTTTGAGGGGTAATTGAGTGTTTTTATGTATTCTGGAAAAAATGCCGTTTTTCTTAGCTGGACAGATATAACTGACTAATGTACGCCACAGATGAATGGTAAAAAACAAGATTTCAAGTAACTCCAGGGTAACAGTTTCGGTTTAACTGGTACCTATGACTGTTTTTGCAAAAAAAATTGATGCAATTTTCGGAACTTTTTGATGGAGCCTTTTGGAAAACAGAAGAACGGTTAGCATATAAACTGATAAAAAATCGAAAAAAATATCATGGAATAGAACAGAATCTTCTTCAGATATTTGATTTTCATGGAGCTTAGAAAAAAAAAGAAAACTAATCGATTGAAAAAGCAGAAGTTGCTACAACGGATTTTAAAACGACCACTAGAGTTCGATCAGCGCGAGTTACCTAGCAAACGGTGTGCCGAAAGGAGGCCTCCATGAACTTGAATCATTGGAACTGGACATAAATACATGCTGTCACCTAAACAATAGAACAATTTTGGAAACACTGGGCTGGTAGTTTTGACAAAAATTTGTATTAGATTTGATAACTATCGTTGTAGACAAGTCAGAAATCTCACTGCATATTTTACATAATTTCGCTGTTTTTTGTCCCACTTGTCAACAAAAATTAAAACCTATCTTTCCTAAAAAAGGCGTTAAATTCAGCGTATATCTTACTTAACGTTGCATTGATCTTACAAAAACTCACTACTTAACTGTTACATAGGGCCAAATTTTGAGTTTTTATAGACAATCGGGCTCTTTGAGTTTTTGCTCCCTAGCTTAGTGGATGGAAATTTTTTGGACATCTTGTTACATGTGTTTTTAAGTGAAATTTTATAATGTGAAGACGCATACTCTGTAATTGGTGGAATTATGTCATACTGGGGGACACAAACGGAAAGTATTCCACAGTTTTTGAGTTTTCATTAACTAAAACTTGAGTTTTTAAAGAGTATTCAATGCTTTTACGATGAACAAAAAAAATCTTTATGAGATCCTAAAATCAGTAGCCTATTCTTATACCCCATCCTTCCGTACCCAACTAGCCCGTCCATCAACAATCTCTTGCGCACCTCAAAACATACGCAAGCGTATACCTAATCACAGCAAAATAAGATAAAAGCAACAATAGAATAAACGCAAAATTATGAGAGCTCCATGCTTTGAAACGCAAAGTTATATAAGATAAACGATTATTTCAACGCAAATTTTTATAAGATCAACGCTTAGTTCAACGCTAAGTAAAATCAAATCAAATTTAAACTCAAATTATTTAAGATCTACTCTTAAAAAGGCATAATTGCGGATGATTGGTGGTATATGCGCTAAATGTTTGTAAGATCTATAATAATTTGAAGGGCAAACCAGATTCACGCTAAAGTAAACGCAAATTAGGTAAAAATATACGCTTAAAAACGCAATAAATTGTAAGATTGGCGTTGAATGCATTAAATTTTTGTAAGATCTACGCTAATTCACCGAAAAATTATGTAAGGTCTCTGCTAAGTACAGCACAAAATTATGAATGATCTACGACAAATTCAACGGAAAACTCTGTAAGATTTCAACTAAAATCGACGTCAACCTATGTCAAAAGATCCACGCAAAGTGCAATGAATTAACTGAATTTTTTTCTTTGATTGTTTTTTATCATATGTCTTTTGAGATTCACAGCAATTTTCAACAAATCCTACTTAGTGTTTAATGCCAAACGAGAGCTCTATTGTATGGACGTGCAAAATGTAATGGCAAATAATCTGAATATAGGGGGACAAATTAGGAAAATCCAATAACTTTTGAGTTCCTTTAAATTAAACGAGTACTCAGTGCACCAAATTTGAACTCAAAAAATATATTAATTTTTAGAATCTAAATTAAGCAGCGCATCCCTACCCTCCATACCGTTGTGCCAAACTACCAGCCCCCAATCCCCACGCCCAGTTCTCTCTCTCTCTCTCTCTCAAAAACAAGTCAATAACAAGTTCATCAAAAAATATGTAAAGTCAACACTAAATTAAATGCAAAGTTATGTTATATTTAAGCTCTGAAAGGCAAATTTATGTAATAAAGACGCTGATTTCAAAGCTAACTGTTGTAAGATCTAGGCGAAATTAAACCCAATTTATGCAAGATATACGCTTAAAAGCGTGAAATTTCGTAAGATTGGCAATGCATGCGCTAATATTTTGTAAGATCAATGCTATTTTTAACACAAAACTATGTAAGATCCAGCCCAAATTTAAAGGAAAAGCTTTTATGATCAACAATTAATTAAACTCAAAATAAATTCAGATCTACCAATTAAAACTCAAAATCATAGTACATAGGCGGTGAATGTCTTGATTTTTAGGTAAGAAAGTATCAATAATAATTGAAAAAATATGTAATTCTAACGCTAAATTTAACGCCAAAAAAGGGTAAGATCTACGCTGAAATTAACACAATTTTTGAAAAAATATAGGCTAAACACAACGCAATTTTGTATAAAATCAACGCCGCATTCAATGCAAAACTTTTTAAGTTCTTTTAATTACAACTAGAGTAAATTCGGATTTGTTTTTGATTGATGATTATCACAAGGTTTTGCAAACTCTCTCTCTCTCTCTCTCTCTCTCTCTCTCTCTCTCTCTCTCTCTCTGCAAATTTAAACTTTTCCTAAATAATTTCTAATGCTAAGTGAGAGAACTATTTTTCAGCTGAGTGAAAGAAACCTCTTTTGATCATGCCGATCGTTGTTAAAATCCATGTTTCATGAATAGGTGAATATGGTTGTCTGGGACCTACTTTCATGGCCTTGTCATTTAAAGATTTTAATTTTTTTGTTATTTTTAGGTCATTTCATCATATTTATTTGTTAAGTATTTGAGTCGATCTTACTGTTTGAGCAGAATTTCCATTGTTATATTGTTCTTCACTATAGCACATTACTGAACGCAAGGAAAACATTGTTCAAAATTCACGAGGAGTTATAGGGAAATTGATTTTTTTTAGTATTGTGGATTTGTATCCATAGGTTGGTTTGTTTTGAATAGTCTAAAATACAATGCCCTTTGCTCTTGGATAGACTTTTCCTGAGAAATATTTCGAGCTGTTGCTGCACTAGCCAAAACCTATTCCCTCAGAAAATGTGTAAAATCTTACTAAATTAAACGCAAAATTATGTGATATCTACGGTTTGAAAGGCAAAATTATGTAATACAAACCATTATTTCGCAAGATTGCGCAAAATTTTGCAAGATCTACGCTAAATCAAACGCAATTTATGTAAGATCTAATATTAAAAACGCAAACAAAATGTAAGGTTGCAGCTGAAGGCGCTAAATTTTCGTAACATCTATGCTATTTTTTACGCAAAATTGTTTAAGATCTACCCTAATTTCAAAGCAAAACTTTGTAAATATTTCGCTTAAGTCATAGCAAAATAATGAAAAATCCACCCATTAAATCTCGAAAATATGGAACATTGGTGATGAATTTCTACGTTATAGTTTGTTGGAGCTGCTTAGTTTTATTTTTGTCTAATCTCAATATCTGTAAAATCTGACGGGGTCTCTGTTATAAGTAACTTTTTCGAAATCAGTCATGGTTTTAATTTTGTCGTTTAGTTTCTGAGATTTTTTTTTCGGAGAGAACTTTTCTTGATTTTTTTGTATAGCTGCTTGGATTAAAAGAATTGACTGAAGTACGCCACAAATGATGGCTAAAAACTAACAATTGTAAGAATTTCATGTTAATATTCTTCGCTTAATTGTTGTCTATGACTGTTTTTACAAAAAGTTTGATACAGTTATTGAAATGTTTCTATTTCTTGTGTGGCAAGTATGTGAGCGCTTTCAACTTTCAAGTTATATGTATATGATTTTGATATTGATGCTACTCACCTAGGAAAAAGAAATGATCTTTGTTTCTTTTTTCTTCGGGTTGAAATATATGCATGTTTTCAAATTACTTTTGTAAATTTTTGCAGACTCAAAAATATTCCATTTTATAGAAATTAAGGTTCGTAAATTAGGATTGCAGATGAAATAATTTGTCCGTTTGTTGATTGCAGTGCCTAAAATTTCATTTAAATAAAATGTCAATGCTAGCATGGCAATCTGTAAACTTTTTTCCGCGATAGAAGGAACTGTCTTTTTTTCACGAAAATGTTTTCTTTTCAGTAGAAAGGGCGCACATACCAAATCTATCTATGGATATGATATTTACCATAGTTGACAATTTTTAGTGTAAACCCAGTGTTGACAAATGTTACCAGAAACCCAGGTTTGATATTTTCATTGCATCAAAAAAATATCTTCGAAATTTTCTTTTGGCCGTAGATCCTAATAAAGCTCGAGGTCCAGACGGCTTACCATCAGTGATCTAACAGAAAACTTGAAACAAAATAGTCAACTGAACCCAATTTTTAAAAACGTAGAAAGTTCAGGAAAATTAGCTGATAGTTGTAAAATTGCAGCAGGTTCCCCGATTTTCAAGACAGGCGACAAGATATCAGTTGAAAAATACAGACTAGTTTCTCTGTTGAACATAATAAGTACAATTTTTGAAAAAAAATCGGTGTACTATGCCCTCTATGAGCACCTTGTCAAATACTTAACGACGTATTAACACGGTTTCGTGAAAAGAAGATCATTACTGACGAATATGCTTGCCTTCCTGTAGAGATTGTTTGAAAGCGTTGATAAAAATTCAAAGGATGAAATATTTGCGTTCTACACAGTTTTCTCGAAAACGTTTGACAAGGTACCCCACCGTGAGCTTCTAAACAAATTGACAGATTGGGCGTTGCCGGCTGTCTGCTTCAAATTTTAGATGACTACCTGGAATGCAGAAGACAGTTTGTATGAGTTGACAATGGTAACTCAGAAACCCTAGATGTAACTAGTGGAGTGCCGCAGGGCTCCTTGCTGGGCCCTCTGCTGTTCTGTTTTTTGACCTCGCTGACATGCTACTATCCAGTCATTCATACATTTTCGCGGATGATTCGAAACTACTAAGCAATAACAGAGGGCATGATCAAACGCAGGGTTACTTGGACGCAAAAAGCAACTGGGTGACTAAAACAAAATTGGCTTAGCTATGGGCAAGTGCACCACGATCTGTTTTAGAGGATCTGAACAAATATTTTACCTCCAGAATGTAGTGCTGAACAGCAATGAGGTATTGAAAGACTTGGGGATCCATATACATGGAGACCTATGCTCTCAAGAGCACCTTGAGCACAGAGTTAAAAAACAAATTTGTGTTCTTTATCTCCTTAGGCCCAATTTTTCCACAAAAATTGCAACAAAAGTGAAACTCGGTCACCACAATTCCGTTATTCGTCCAGTTCTAGTCGACGGACTTCAATGCGTTGCGCTCACAAAAACAGATTTAACTGTACTTTACAAAAATGATTGGTCTGAAAAAACGAATACTGAAGATCATGTGGAAATTCGTCGATGAAATGTTTTTGTAAACAAAAGAACTGCAGCTGACAAGTTGTCTTTGATTTTTATAGGTACAGTAACACTACTAAGATATTTTCACAAACAGGGAAATGAAGAATTACCCGTCAGTCACCAGACTGAAAATCCACATCAGCAACGACAGCAACAACAACGATTATCAAATACCTTGATCATCCCATTCATCTTCCATCCTTTACCTTGACCATTAAGAATTTACCTTTACCTCACTCGAAAGCTCCATTTGATTCCAATTTGCTGACGTCGCAAAGTTGGCATACGCGGAGGAGGAAGGTTTAGCAAAAGCCAGCAAGACCTTGATAAATTTTTACTGGGGCAGCCAGAAGCGATTTTTTTCTGCGCTAAAAAATTGCTTATCGACAGGTTTCTGACAAGTGCGACAGTTGTTTGAGCATCGGAACAATATTATGAAGGAAAAAAGCAAAAAAAATTTAGTGACTTGGTTATAGGAATCTCATGTAACTTAAAATGGAGTAATCACAAACCCAGCAAGCAATAGCTCAGTTAAGTTTTTATTATCTTCCGGAAAAATTTGTCCCACAGCTTGCCGAGCAGCCTAAGTTTAGTTTGTATTCTGGCAATTATTTTTTTTTTCAATTCTGTTTTATGGTTGTCAAGATTGATATTCTGATATCAGCCATCTCAGCAAAAGGTGCAGCAAATTCAATGATTTTTTTATTACCAAGGAAAACTCTTCATCATCAGGTTGTAGAGCACTCTTTATATCCGGAGAGCTAAATCTTAAGCGGAAAATTTATGTGAATAGTTTGGACGAAATTGTTAATTTGAATATCCCGAGGTCACCGGCGAAGTACAAAGTTTGCGTTTTTCCCATTATGGCCCCGCACCAGCTTAGTGGTCAGATAACCTATATCCCCCTATCATGTTAAACACACCATGATGGGGACTATAGATTTTTGGTGGGAAGAGCTATATTTTCATGACGGGAGGGGCAGAAATGGGAAAGACTCCTAAGTTTTAATTAAAAAAATTTATGCACAATTTTCGGAACATATTTCTGCAACATTTTCGCACGATATTTTTAATCATTTCACTCAGATAGAACACCAAACTATGTAGAGATTGAAGGGAAGGAATATGCGTTCCAGGAATCAACAACTTCAGCGTCTCAAAGAACAATTTACAAGACGCTCTTGTCATGCTCGACGTCACTAAATTTTGGGGCCCTGATGATCCCGCCTCAGTTCCTGCAAAAAATGTCCACGCCAGTGGCAATAAACCTCAACATTCTCTTTCGAACTGTCAAAGGGCTTGGAACGCTCCCAGACACGTGGAAGATAGAAGCGGTCTTGCCAATTCACAAAGCTGGATCGAAAACATCTGTAACTATTTGCAGGCCCGCCACAATCTTAAACGTCATCAATAAAGTGTTCGAAAAATGCGTACATGAACTTTTGAAAAGCTTCTTCATGGAGAGAGTCTCAGGGTTTGACCACAGCAACAGGGTTTGATCAAGACGAAAGCATTATACACTACTTTGCTAAACCACTTGAACAAAATGATTATTGCACTCGATGACAATGGCACAAACCAAGTAACTTCTCTCTACACAGATTTTGCGAAATCATTTGATAAAGTGCTCCACGCGGGACTATTGCAGAGATTGGGTGTAAGTGGATACCTTTTTCAAGTTCTGACAGATTATCTCAAATAAAGAAAACACATTGTCAGAATAAGCAATACAAAATCTACGACACTGGAGATCAAAAGTGGTACGCAAGGATCAATTCTTTGCCTTCTGCTTTTCTATTTTTTCCTAAACGACCTACCTAGCGCCTTCGAAAGACCCCAGACGTTTTCTGGCTTCTACCGCATCATGATATCATTCCACATTTGCTTTAAAATTCTGTGTTTTAGGCCGTGTCGAGGCTATCCTTTGGGTGAGAAAGAAGAATTTGCCGCGAGATTTTTCGAGTCGTTTTTTCGTTAAGTCAAAGTGATCGTCTCTTCTCATTGGTCTGTTTCCAGGCAGCACCGGCTGTTTTGTATTTGTCGGTTGTGAATTTGTTGAAGACTTGATAGTAGTAGAAGATCATTGAGCTAATAGTACATTGGCAAGGGTAGTAGATTTAACCACCATAGTTGTTCGATGTAACTCAGTGTCTTGCTATTTGTTATCCAAGACACGACTATCACGTCAAAGGGAAAATAAAAAGCGAATAAAATCCTTTATTTCATACTGAGGAACACCAACACATCTTCCAAATTGAATCTGTACAAGAGAATGATGATGCCAATGCTAAGTTATGCTTCCGAGTGCATCTTGTCATCATGAAGCATGAGTGGCAGTTTAGAAAACTTGCAGAAAAGAGTACTCCGCTGGGCATTCAACGACAAGGCAGCCCACTACCATTTTATCTTGGAGAGAGCGAATATGTTACCAATACGCATGTACTTCCAGTTAAAAAATCTGCTTTTACTCTCAGGCGTGTTCCACGATTGAGAGAAAAGGAGTTAGATCATAATTTTTGCAACCAAAACCATAGCGAGAGATCACTGTGAGATTCGATTTGCCAGAACAGAGAGATTGCAAACCGAATTTTCGTTTAGAACCTGCAGAAAAGCGAACCAACTGCCGAGGGAAGTGGACTTTTTCAACCCCATTGGAACCAAAAGGAGATGCTCACTATTCCTTTGGAGTTATTTCAAATTCAACTAAAACGAATTGGATCCCTGTACGTGGCAGTTTGACTGTGACGCTCAGACGTGCAGACTTAGATTGAGAAGAATCTAAATGAACGGGAGAGGTCCCTCCAGCTAGCCTGGGAATCGACAACAACAATAACTGACTGAAAATTAAATCCGAAATTGACCTGGAGTTGGTCTATTATCCTTCGTGGTGCTTTTGCTGTTCTTAATTTAAGAATTGTAATAGCTGACTATTAATTTTCTTCGTTTGTACCATATTTATAGATCTTTCTGCTGTTTTGTTTCATAATCCTTAATTTGGACAGTCGGAGTTTCAATGCAATATTATTTTTGTTTTGGTTTTATTCAATTAAAAAAATCTAAAGAATTTTAATTTTTGCAGTTTTTTTTCAAGTTTTAAGTTTTTACTATTACTAAAATGATCGTACACCCTTCTTTTTGGGATCGTCCTCTTGTGCAGAAATTATTTGTCCTTATGTAATTGAAGTGGATAGAGATTGTATTTGTTTTTCAATTAATAATAATAATAATATCAACACAATATTCAAGGAATACAAGGGAAGTTTTTAAGTTCCCAAATCAAATTCAAATTTAACAGTCACTTCAGTTCGAGTTGATGTTTCTACAATCAGCAAAGTTGCATATCAATCGCCAAGAACACATTATTTGTGTTCTTTGTCGAAAATTTGACTAGTTCTGTGCGTATTGTAACCAGGTCGTTTTTTTTATAAGAAAACGTCAAATAATTCGTGTCTTTGTTGACTGCCGACGAGTTTTTATGGTTGGAATTTGCGAAATCACGCGTCGCACCAGTTAATGCCCTATGAAGACTCTATTCATTGCCTTAGATTATAGATACTAGGTTTATAGATGTAGGGCTACCTTTCTTCGCGAAGTAGGCTAGCCTAACTGACTAAACGACTCTGTAAAACACTGAAAGTAGACTTCAGTTATTACGACATAGTTATAGAGGTTTGGCGCAGTCAATGGTATACCCATTCTACTGAATAATATAAGATATAAAATATTCAAGCAAAAGCTATATAAAAGAGAATTGAAACTTCTCAGCCTGTGGTTGGAGCAGATCTCACGGAATAGTAATGTGGGTAGATGTCGGTTGTTGTGCATACCCACTAAGCTAAGGGGAGGGTTGTAATAGGGCAGACCCCCCCATGGTAAATCATATTTGCAAAAATATGGCATTGCATCTAGGGGTTGCAAGTGATTTGCAACCACTAAGCTGGGGCGGGGGCGCAAACAGGAATGATCCGGCAGTTTATATGTAAACGTTAATTACGATGTGCATACCCACTATGGGACCATAACCAACAGATACATAACCAACAGACAGTGGGACACGATAAGGAGATGAAATTGTTTAAAAGGTATGTGGATGATATTATCTGCACGGTTCGTGGTGACCCGGATGAGTATTTAAAATTTGCAAATTCATTACACAACAACCTGCAATTTACCTTAGAAAAAGTGAACATGGATGGGGGTTTGGCTTTTCTTGACATTAACGTAAATGTGAGCAGCAAAAATAATATCACCTGTCATTGGTATCAAAAACCAACTGACACTGGAATAATACTGAATTTTCGCAGCTGTGCACCGCTTCAACATAAGAAAAATGTGATTCAAGGGACGGTTCACAGGGTTTTTAATGCAACCTCTAATTGGTTGGCCTTCGATCAGGCTCTTGAAAAGAACAAATCTTGCTGGACCAAAAATCAATATCCAGAGGAATGGTCTTCAAAAATTGTGAATCAGACTCTAGAAAAAATAATAAGTGGCGGTAAAGACCAATTAAGAACAACACCAAAAGAGCATCAAAAAAGCAAGACTAATTCTAATGATAAGCCAACTATTTTTCTACAATACAGAGGCAACCTCACTCAAAACTTCGCAAGCAAATTGAAGAAACTATGCGAATTGCAAGTAGTTTTTACAACGCGAAAATTAAGATCGTGCCTCCCCACCCTGAAATCATCCTTTGATAGAGATCTGAAATCCCACGTGGTATATGAAATTAAATGTAATGGATGCGGATCCATCTATGTTGGGCAAACAAGCCGGCATGTTACCACAAGGATAACAGAACATCAAAAGAAGGATTCACAGGTGGGTCAACATCTAGTTGAATGTCGTGGCGCCACGAATGACATTGAATGGAGAATTCTGGACGCCTGTCGGTCAGTAGAAAAACTAATGATCATCGAAGCTATATATATCAGCAAGCTGAAGCCGGCACTAAACACACGCGACGAATATAGGGGGAGGGAACTCACGCTAAAATATTAGTTCAAATCATAATTTTGACTAAATGTGAATGCATAGGGCAAAAAACATTTTGTGCATGACAAAACGAAATTTGCAAAACCTCCACAAGAGGGATACTTATGGTTAGGGCAAATTCGGAATAACCCTAAAAATACAAGAACATGGACAAAATCGAAAAATCCGGAATAGGAATGTTTTTAAGTAAATTGATAACAGATGTAAATATGTGTTGTAAATAGGCTAAATATTGTACATAAGGAAAAATTTTCGATTGAATTTTTTAGAATGTTTCCTAGAATTGTTTTAATTGTCATCTCAGACAAATGTAAATACATATTCATTTTATCTTTTAACAATTTGTAAAACAGTTTTAACCTGACGATGAACGTAAAGTTCGAAAACGTTTGTTTTAAGTATTGGAAGTAATTTTAATTTGACAAATTGGTTTCTTTTACATTACGTTAATTACGATGTTTTAAAAATGCATTTCTCTGGGTGACCGGACAATAGATCGAAAGGACAACAGATCGAAAACAGAAGAATTGGGACAATAGATCGAATATTAATCTCTATTCTTATTTGTTGAAATTAAGCATTATTTGCGAGCTTCAATATAATTACCACATTTTGGCCATGCCTCGCGAGCCATGGCCATGCCTTAGCGGCCCGTGGGACTTGATATGAATCTATCACAACCGAACAAAATATTACAACGGAACGTGTTATATGCTGTATAATAAATGAGCGCTCAAATCTGATTGGTCAATACGCAATTCAAATAGTTAAATTTTCGATCTATTGTCCCAATTTCCGCTTTCGATCTGTTGTCTTTCGATCTATTGTCCTAGCACCATTTCTCTGATGCTAAAGATTTTTCACAAGTGTTCAATTTTCTGCTGCGTTTCAGAGAATGGCTTCAGACGCGAAATGTTCCAAAACATCAACTAGTCTTATCATAAAGCCAATAGTTTTTGGCAGTGTATCGCGATATCTCGGTAAAAAACGGGAAGAGGATGGACATACTCATTCTTGGACAGTTTACATCAAGCCGTACATGAATGAAGACCTTTCTGTGTTTGTTAAACGCGTTGAATTTAAGCTGCATGATAGTTACGTGAACCCCAAAAGAATTGTCAGTCGGCCCCCTTATGAGATAACAGAAACTGGTTGGGGTGAATTTGAGATTCAGATCAAGTTGAACTTTGTTGATCCGCAAGAAAAACCAGTGACATTCTATCATCTGTTGAAGTTATTTTTCCCAGCACCTGATTTAATTCAAGGTAAAAAGCCTCTCATCTCAGAGCACTATGACGAGATTCTATTCTATGAACCATCTCAAATATTGGTAGATGCTTTGCGAACAGCGAAAGTCCTGTCGATGGGGGTACACAAGTGAGTAACTTGCTGATTTTATTATGCACTATGTACACGTTTCCTTTGAAAAAAAAACATGAATTCTGAGAGTATATATACCATGGTGGCCACCGTATTGTCCGACAGGGCGTTTAGCCGACAACCAAAAAATGAGAAATTTAGCCGTTAATTTAAGTAAAATGAGCGATAAAATTAATTCTGAAGCTGTGATTGGCCAATTTTTAAATCACTATTTCGTAAGCGGACAAATATACCGTCAATTAGCGTAACGAAGGTCTATCCGTGGTTGCAACCTCCCCCCCCCCCAAACTAGTAGTGCCCTAATTATAATTGAAAGAATTTGAATTGTATTATATTTTGTTAAAAAATAGGCTAAATTGAAACGTTTCATTTTTATGATCAAATTTGAGTTTAGGGCGTTTCATAGGGTTGTTACTGAATGGAAACAAATATTTGTTTTACAGCACTTACACTTTGGTACCAAAAAGCTTATTAATCAATATAACGTAATGTATAATTAAACATTTTGTAATTAATTATATAATTAATATACATTATAACTGTATATTAATTAATACATTAAGCCCTTAATTATGTAGTTTTCTTAGCATAAATTAATCAATTCTACAGTTTTGTAGTTTCAACTTTCAGGTTTTAATTGTTTTCCAGTGCATTTGGTGTCATCTGGGTGCTCAATACATCACCAGTAATTGTTTGCTCAGGCGTGTGGAGAGCAATTATTGAGACTTTGCAATTTTTGGGGATTTGTAAAAACAGGTTTTAAGATTTTGTCCTATAATTGTCTTCTTTTTGCTCGGTTTTTCTCATTTTTCAAAATGCATGGTTGGTTACTTTTTGCCCATCTTTTTTGAACGCTGTTAAGTCATACCGGAAAATCTGTTTGTTACAATGCTTTTCAAGAATACTTCAAAGAAAATGCTCTTGCAACAAAATTTTCAAAATGTTTTCCTAAATTGCATTTTTCCTGATTATTTGTTTCCTCCGTTGTTTCAATTTGAGTGGTATATTGAAATTAATAGTCTCATCAGTCGGTGGTTGGCTAGGGTATAATTTAGGTTTATCTCGATTCAATTCTGGTTATTTTTTTTTAAACTAAGATCTGTTCACACATTTCTGATTTTTGAGGGCAAATTGGAGAAGTGATTTTCGTCACGCCGAAACATAAAATGGAGCGAAAAGCGAGTGGTTTCGCGACGTGAATTTTCTTACTCCAGCTTTAAAGCAGAGTTAGAAATGGTGTTTGAACAAAAATTTGTGTTTTTTTGTTCACATGCTCCAATTTGCATTTTATTTTCTCTTTGTTTTGAATTTTTGACGTGATTTTTTTCTGAGTGGGTTTTTCCGAATCCATTTTTGGCCATTCTAGGTTAAGTCTTTTGTTTAGTCAATGGGAATGTTTAAATTGTTTCAGGATTTTTTTTGCTATTTTTGTTTTCTGAATATTTCACAAACTTTGGTTGTTCGAACTCTTAATGGCAGATCGTGCGAAATCTTATTTTAGCTCGTTGCTTTCAAAACTTTAGTTCCAGAACTATTTGTTAGTTCGCACTATGTTTTTCTCATGGAATCAATATTTTTTGCCCGATGAACAGCTAAGAAGTGTGAGTCACTAAAAATAAAACCCTTTGGAATAACTTGGAATCATTATTTTGGAATGGAATAACGAATTGAGTATTTTTTTGTTTTCTTTAAGGATTTGTTTAAGATTGATTTTACGAAGGTTTTTGAGGTCAGACTTTTCAAGAAAAGGAGAATTATCAAATTCCAAAGTTTTGCTCATGTACGTTTTTTTATTGCTCTCGAACGAAGTTTGAAGCAATTATTGCAGACGTATGTCTTTTATGCAAAATTTTTGCTCGACTCTTTTGCGCTTTTATTTTAGATTATTCTTCGACTTGGAGTATTTTTTTCCTTTTTGTTATTCATTTTGAGTGATTCAAGTTGTCCTCGTTCTGAAATAAAGATTTTGTCAAAGGAATTGTGAGTAAAAGAAAATCGGATCTTTTCCGTTTGTGCCCCCAGTACGTTATGCTCCCCCAATTATAGAGCACGTTCCATTACATAGTAAATCATTGTTAAATAGCAGGTGTGTCTGGAAGTTGCAAATAATATGCACCCGCTAAGCTGGGTGCTCAAACGGAGATCCAGGAGATCAAAGCCTTTCTAGTTATTGAGACCTGCTATTTTAAGCAAATTTTTTAATAACAAATTAACAGCTTTTCAGATTTTGTTCTTCGATTCTTTTTGCTAAGATTTTTTTGTTTCGATATGCATCGTTGGTTAATTTTTTCGCATCATTTTTGAAAACTATTAGATGATACCTCGCAATCGATTATATACAATGCTTTCCAAGGAAATGAACTTGCAACGTTTTTTCAAAATTTTATAATTTGATTTTCCCTTATAATTTGTTTCCTTCGTTTGTTGTTTTGATTTGAGTTGAATGATGAAATTTATAATCTCATCAGTTAGCTTGAACTAAGATTGAAGCCATCATTGCAGACGTGTGTAAACTGATGTATGGTTTATTGAATCGAAGGCTTTTGTGAGGTCTAAAAAAGCTGAATTAACAGAATTTATTTTCAACTTGTAGACCTTTTGCCTCTAAAATCATATTGATTCACGCTAAGTAGTATTTGCATTCAAGAAATCATTAATTAAATGCTCACAAACGAAGTTGGCAGCAGTTATATGAATCATCCGTTTTTTTAATGCTATTTTTCTTTTATAGCTTTTTGTCTCACGCTTTTCATCCTTAAAAGTGATAAATAGGTACAGCCCGGAGGGCTTTAAGTTGCTGAGCAGCTCTCTCCATAGATATCAAAAACAGAGATTGAAAAAATCTTGAACAATAGCGGTAACAGTAGCTGAAAATTGTTTTCACGGATCCCAGAATATCAGTTTTATTTCGTAACAACTCTTCGTATATTAGTTGCTGCTGAAAATGACCAGCGCACTGGAAAAAATGAAGAACAGATATTAGGGATATTCGAGAAAAAAACTGCTGCCAATAAAGTATTCACAATATCACTCCAAAACAACACATTAGCATTTTTGGAACTTTTCCTTTTGTCCCTTGGGCACAAATGATTTAACTACGTTAATGGCACATGTTCTGGAATGTGGGGAGGAGGAGATGGGAATTTATAATGTACTGGGGCGTACAAACCTAAAAGATCATATTATTTGATTTTTTTTGGCTTGGAAGCAGTAACGATGAGAAGAAAATTGTTCAGTCCGAAACCTCAGACTGAACATTTTTTCCCGAGCCATTAAAAATCAGCTTAGTATTATGTCCAGTTTATTCATGTTTAGAACCAGAAAGACTGGAGGACAAACAACTAGGAGAACAAAATTTCAATAAAAGAAACTTTTGAAGATGAACTATTTTCAAAAACAATTCTTAAATTGTATTAACGAGAGTTACAACAGACTTTGAGCACTATACACTTAGTGAGTTTTAAAAATGTATGGAATGTTCCTTAAGATAAAAATTTTTTCAAAAAGGGCGATATTTGGAATTTATTTTGCAGGATATGAAAAATCATTTAGGTTGTATTATCTGACATAAAATCTTATCTTTGACATCTTCATAGAAACAAGTTCCGACCCCGCTTATCCGCATTTTTGGCATAAATTTCTACAAAATAAGGACCTGATAGAAAACCCCTAAAATTCAAAGTGTTTTTCAAAAAAATGTATATGAACAAAAAGATCGCCTCCAACGCAGATAACTCAGAGGAGTAGAAAATGCCTCATTAGATTGAAGAGATCAGCCATTATTAAGAAAGCAAGTGAAGACGAAGAACAATACCAACAAACATTAATTACATCCAAAACTTTAGTCCATTAAAAAAAAACATTAGCAAGGTCAATATAGCGTCAGATAAAACTGAAAATAAATAAAAACAAGTTTACTAGAAGAGAGATTGGACCACTCCATAATAAGGCTCGGTAACAATTAGACAAAGAGAACAAAAAAGCAAAATTAAAAAATTGGCTTAAATTTTTAAAAACAATTAGTTTCAAAGTAATGAAAACCATTAGATAGCAATTGAAAACATCCAACATGTTTGTGATCAAATATGCTTCCATAGGAGGGCATTAAGACTTGTCTTCATTCTTTTTTGCGGTTACAAAAAGAAAAACAAATAGAGACAATACTAAAAATTCAATTAAAACTTGCGAGAAAACGCTGTTGAAGCCGTAAAGGCATATTTTGCCCCACAAAATATATTCAATTGAGCGTTCCTCGAACGCCAATAATATGGTATGCGAGCTCTCCTTTTTGAGAATTGGTAATAAGTAGACAAAAAAGACAAAAAAATGGCAAAACTAAGAAATACTCTATATTTCGAAAACAATTGTTTTCAAAGTCATGAAAGCCATTAGCTACAAAATGAAATAATTGAATAGTTTCGTTGGTTCGTTCAAAGGATGCTCTTGAGACTTGTAATTATTGAGAATATGTCTTTCGTCTACAAAAAAACGTCAAATTGAGACAAAAATAAAATTTAGTGTACTTTTTTTTGCGAAAAACCTGTGTCGAAGCCAGTAATTTTAATGATATCTTTTAAAACATTAGATTTTATACACTTGCACCTTCCCGCGATGACAATAAGGTCAAGTTTGGCTTGTGATAAACGAGACCAGGTATTTCATAGTCGAACAAGAACAAAAGTTTGAAACCTTTTTTAATTTTTGAAAACAGTTGTTTTCAAAGTAATGAAAGCCATCAGCTATCTACTCAAATCTGAATATAGGCTCCTTTTTTTCCTCCATAAAAAGCCAATGAAACATGTCAATTTCCAGGAAATTTCATACGACTAAAAAGACAGCACAAACGGCAGTGAGACAAATGTAAAAAATTCAAATTAATTCTCGAGAAAGGGCTGTCGAAACCGTTTAAACCATAATCCCTGTCTTTAAAGGTTTCTATATGTTCAATTGTGCCTTATTTTGAACGCCAATAATTTAATATGTGAATTTTCAAAAAAAGGTGATAATGTAAAGAAAATGAGATAAAAACTTGAAATATTGGTCAATAATAAAAAAAATGTGAAGTCTAGTAGTATCAAAGACAGAAAACCATAACTTAACGCGCAAAAAGATTAAATTTTAATGAGCAGAAAGTAGTGGAAGAAGAAGCATTCGTTCTTTGCTAACACCAAGCTACAAGTTGACCAAATTAAGAGGAAAATAGTGGCAGAATTCAATAAGCAATTCTTTTTTTAAGAACCAATCATTTTTAAAAGTCAAGACGAATGAGTTATTTTGAGTAAAAAAATAAATACATTAATTTGGAACTGATTATGAAGCCAATGGAACCTATCAACACTGAGCATTGATTTGAATTGTTCTTTTTTTAATTAACATAAAAAAGATCGTTTTTTAAAAAAAGACTGACTGGTTACAATCTGATTATTTTGGGATTGTAACAGTCCAAGATTGGACCGAACCAGCCTGGCTATTGCTGTTCGTACATTAAGAACACTCAATTGTTTCGAATGTTATAGATCTAGATAATTTGTTAGTCAAAGGATCAAAGATAAATGCTGCGTTTTTGAAAATCATAGAGTAAAGTTTTAAAGGAACGGCAAAACTTTAATTCCAGAATATTCTCAATAAGAGTGGAAGTAGGACTAGCTCTCTGTGTATTTTACAAAGATTGTGTTAGTTGTTTTTGGGTGTGTACTTCCGGAAAATTTAATTAAAGTGAACTAAAGAAGATTATTTCGGGCAATTTTTGATGAAAAATGCTAAATAGGTTTTAAATTATTTAGCCAAAATTTAAGCGTAAAAATAAAATCAAAATAGTCAATAATACTTTTTTTGTCTTTAAATATAAAATCAACAGTACTATTGATAACAATTTTTACATATTTGAGCAATATTGACGAAATTTTATGCAAAAATTTTAGAAAATGTGAATAAAAATAACACAAATTGGTCTAATATTCACAAAAATTTGAATCACGATATCTCGCTCTAGAAAAAAATCTTCAATTTTATATTCGGCGGTGGATGGACTAATGTTACCACTCACAACTCTCTATCGATGAATATATCGATCGGTCAAAGTTGTCTGAACAAAAAAACCCAGTTGAGTAAACAGACAGACAGTTTTTTGGGAAAATTTAGAAGAAAAAGTATGAAATTTAGAATGAAATTGACGCAGACGTCGTGAGAAACCTATATGAAAACTATACAAACCGTCTACTAGAAGTTTAAAAAGCTAAAGGTGCGATGACGCGTTTTGAACTCAATAGTATATTATTTGATGTTGTATTCCTTTTAAAAAAATCTCCAGGTGTACGTAGCTTTTGGGTACCATAGTGTGATATTTTTTTCACTAAATAAATAATTGACAAATTGAAGCTCGATGAGCGTTTAGGGTTCCAATAATAATTAGTAAAAAAATGTAGTGTTATCGATTATATTCGTCAGCTCAACCATATTAATCGTTCATATTTCATTTTGTTCTCTATTTTTTCTCTATTCGCTCTTTATTAGATTTTCTGTTTGTTTTATGAATCATGAGGAATAACATGGCCTTATTTGTTAGAGCTGGGAGAGCTTCAGTGAAGTTCTCTGGTCTATTATTAATAGCCGCGTCAGCACTTCCGGGCGGCTATTACAGCGCTCCTAATTTTCTACAATTCAGAGAATTTGAATTGTATTAGGGTGCTTTGTTTATTTAAGATGTCTTCACACATTTTTCAATGACTTTGATCTTTCAAAACGGGATAAACAGGTAAAGCCCAGGGGTCATTAAATTTTATTAGAGGCCCTTAGCCGCGTTTGGTAGTCCTTCAAGTACTTAGAGTGGTGAAGTTACTGGGAACTTACCTCACTTAAAAAAATGACCTCACAATCAATGTGAAATCACTTAATGATTGACTTTTATGATTTTTATGACAATTTACTAGTTAAAGATCAATAGTATGCATCTAAGTATTGCCAAACGTATTTTCCCTAATTCTTGAGTATTAGAGTCTTGAGTTTATGGTTTCGAATATCATTTTTGAAAAAGCTCCCTTAGGGATTTTTCCTTATAGAGCGTATGTGTCTCATAAAAATGACAGACCGGATCTATCCCAAAATGTCTAGTGGTCTATTAAAGGACTGGTGGTTAATCTGTCTATCTTTTTTTGGTTGCTTCAAATCCTTGGAAGGCCTGAAGCGTCTATCGCGGCTATTTTCCGGCAATCTGCCGGCTATGTTTTATTCTTCGGTTGAACCGAATTTGCAAAATTACCTGTTTCATATTTGGCTGCATGGAGTACATGCATCAAATTTTTGGTATTAGCCATTTTAATTAGTTAACTTTGATTCCAGGCACGATTCAGATTTCGAAGCTGTTAAGGAGAGCACGTATAAGGATTTAGTGGCAACTCGAAAGAAAGTGGGGGAGGAAACGGAAAGGTTGAGGGACACGCTCAAGACTAAACAAGCCAAGTTGGAGCAACTGAAACAGGAACTGGCCAAATACGAGACCACTGTGGCGTAGAATAATTTGGCAGAGGTGAATATATATTAAGTTTCATGCAAGAGCGGCGTTGTTTTTTTTAGCCGCGAAGCGGTAGCGGCTATTATTGGGGACATCGTGTTTTTTTATTGCTCTCAAACGAAGTTTGTAGCAATTATATTAGTTGTGTCGGTCTTTTTTCATCTTACCGATTTTTCGTCTGACGCTTTTGACTTTTCGTCCTCAAAAACGGGATAAACAGGTGGCGCCCAGCGGGCATTAAGTGCTCTTAGAGCCTTTCGGCTGTCTCAGCTCAAACTGTTTTGGAGACTTATACATATGGTGTGAAGGGCGGTTCTTAGAGTTTGAAGACACCCCCCCCCGCTGTTGACCCCCCCCCCACTATTGCCCCCTCCGTGGCTACTAACGAACAACCGATCGCTAAAAACAGCAATTTTATACTAATTTTAACAATTTTTTTTCAAGCTTTTTGAAAATTTGTCATTTTCCGAGTGTTCTCAGTTCTAGGTGTCAAGGAACTCCCTCTAGGGTTTTATAATAGGTAACTGCATAGTTTCTAGTGGTAGTAGAATGGTTTCAACATTTTAACATCGCGAATTTTAGCATTTTTTTGACAAAACGTGCAAATTTTTTTCAATTTTTTTAATTTATTTTTTCAATTTTTCATTTTACATTTTTTTTTCATTATTCACCTCTTTTCAGACCTAGAGGCCAAAAAATGTCCTTAAGAGTTTTATAATAGATTACTGAAAAAATTGTGTTTGCCATGGAATAGCTCTCATTTTTTTAATATGAAAAATTTTACCGATATTTTGATAAAACTTGCTTTTCAAGTTTTTTAAAAATTTTTGTCGGTTTTTAGGTTTCTTCAGCCTAAAGAGCCGCGGAACCTTCTCTAGGGTTTGCGAATAGGTTACTGTATAGTTTCTAAAGGTAATGGAACGTTTTTCAATATTTCAACACCGCGAATTTCAGCATTTTTTTTTACAAAACAGTTTATCAATTTCGTTTTCAATTTTTTGATATTTTCATTATTAAGGTTTTACAGCCTACCAGAAAATCTCCGTTAGGGTTTGATAATAAGTTACTGGAAAATATTTTTTGGCCACGGGTTAGTTTTCAACTTTTATCACAAATTTTAACAGTTGTTTATGCAACTAGCAGATTTTTTTTCAAGTTTCTTGAAGTTTTTTTTGTCATTTTTAGGTTTCTCCAGCCTAATGAACCACATGACCTCCTCTGGGATTTGATTATAGGTTGCTGAATAGTTTCTACACTTAATGGATTGTTTTTAATATCAGCAATTCTTCAAAAATATTTGCAATTTTTTCAAGTTTTTTTAATCCTTTTGAATTTTTTATTTTTTCCGGCACCAGGGTCTTAGGGACCTCCTCCAAGGCTTGATGATAAGCTGTTTCTTTGCATAGTTTCATGAGTTAATGGAATGGTTATCATTTTTTTAATGACTCCAGCTTTAGCAATTTTTTGATAAATTTTTTTTTCAAATTTTCGGAAAATTAGATCATGTTCCAAGTTCATTGATCTTTATGAACCAGTGAAACTATTTAAAGCTTGAAATATGCATAATGGATAGACTCTTGAGACAATGAAGTGATTTTGAAGATTTTAGAATCTTGAATTTTGGTTAAAATTTGCGATTGTTTTCAAAGTTTTTGAATATTTTTGAGCTTTTCTGAGTTTAACGATCATTACTGCCCAACCAAGCTTTTCAAGTCCTGCAGATGGGCTACTTGACATAACTTCAGGGACAAAGTATGTTTTGTCCAAAAAAAGTTTTGGGCGTTTTCACTGCGAAATCTGAAAGATTTTTTTTAATTTTTGCAATATTTTGCAAATTTTTAAAATATCAGTTTTTTTATTCGATTTATTTACTAACATGGCTAGAACTCTAAAAGTTGAAGAGTCGAATCAAGCTAAAGCTAGCCCCACTAAATCGTGGCTAGCTACTGACGAAGTCAACCGATCGCTGGTTTTTTGAGAGCAATTCGCCTGACGTTAGTCGATTATGTTTTAAATTTGAAAGAATTTTCACATTTATAAGTATTTGAATTGTATTTAGGCGGATATGTTTAACATTTGAAAGAAATTTTACAATAAAAAGTACTTTAATTGTATTTAGGCGCTGTCTTTTTTAAGTTTCTAGTGGTAGTAGAATGGTTTCAACATTTTAACATCGCGAATTTTAGCATTTTTTTGACAAAACGTGCAAATTTTTTTCAATTTTTTTAATTTATTTTTTCAATTTTTCATTTTACATTTTTTTTCATTATTCACCTCTTTTCAGACCTAGAGGCCAAAAAATGTCCTTAAGAGTTTTATAATAGATTACTGAAAAAATTGTGTTTGCCATGGAATAGCTCTCATTTTTTTAATATGAAAAATTTTACCGATATTTTGATAAAACTTGCTTTTCAAGTTTTTTAAAAATTTTTGTCGGTTTTTAGGTTTCTTCAGCCTAAAGAGCCGCGGAACCTTCTCTAGGGTTTGCGAATAGGTTACTGTATAGTTTCTAAAGGTAATGGAACGTTTTTCAATATTTCAACACCGCGAATTTCAGCATTTTTTTTTACAAAACAGTTTATCAATTTCGTTTTCAATTTTTTGATATTTTCATTATTAAGGTTTTACAGCCTACCAGAAAATCTCCGTTAGGGTTTGATAATAAGTTACTGGAAAATATTTTTTGGCCACGGGTTAGTTTTCAACTTTTATCACAAATTTTAACAGTTGTTTATGCAACTAGCAGATTTTTTTTCAAGTTTCTTGAAGTTTTTTTTGTCATTTTTAGGTTTCTCCAGCCTAATGAACCACATGACCTCCTCTGGGATTTGATTATAGGTTGCTGAATAGTTTCTACACTTAATGGATTGTTTTTAATATCAGCAATTCTTCAAAAATATTTGCAATTTTTTCAAGTTTTTTTAATCCTTTTGAATTTTTTATTTTTTTCCGGCACCAGGGTCTTAGGGACCTCCTCCAAGGCTTGATGATAAGCTGTTTCTTTGCATAGTTTCATGAGTTAATGGAATGGTTATCATTTTTTTAATGACTCCAGCTTTAGCAATTTTTTGATAAATTTTTTTTTCAAATTTTCGGAAAATTAGATCATGTTCCAAGTTCATTGATCTTTATGAACCAGTGAAACTATTTAAAGCTTGAAATATGCATAATGGATAGACTCTTGAGACAATGAAGTGATTTTGAAGATTTTAGAATCTTGAATTTTGGTTAAAATTTGCGATTGTTTTCAAAGTTTTTGAATATTTTTGAGCTTTTCTGAGTTTAACGATCATTACTGCCCAACCAAGCTTTTCAAGTCCTGCAGATGGGCTACTTGACATAACTTCAGGGACAAAGTATGTTTTGTCCAAAAAAAGTTTTGGACGTTTTCACTGCGAAATCTGAAAGATTTTTTTTAATTTTTGCAATATTTTGCAAATTTTTAAAATATCAGTTTTTTTATTCGATTTATTTACTAACATGGCTAGAACTCTAAAAGTTGAAGAGTCGAATCAAGCTAAAGCTAGCCCCACTAAATCGTGGCTAGCTACTGACGAAGTCAACCGATCGCTGGTTTTTTGAGAGCAATTCGCCTGACGTTAGTCGATTATGTTTTAAATTTGAAAGAATTTTCACATTTATAAGTATTTGAATTGTATTTAGGCGGATATGTTTAACATTTGAAAGAAATTTTACAATAAAAAGTACTTTAATTGTATTTAGGCGCTGTCTTTTTTAAAAGATCTGCTCACAGTTTTTCATAATTTTAGAAGTCAAATTGGAGTAGTGATTTTGGTCACGCCGAAACAGGAAGTGGGGCGAAAAAGCGAGTGGTTTTGCGGCAAAATTTTCTGACTCTAATTTTGACGTAGAGTGGAAAACAATGTTTGAACAAAAACTCGCTTTCTTGCTAGTGGTTTTTTTGGTTCACTTGCGGCAATTTCGCTTTGATTTATACTGTTTTTTCGATTTTTTTGAACTGCTTTTTTTCTAAATGGGTTTTCCGATTTTTCGTTAATTCTAGGCCTAGTGTTCTGTTCGGTTTTTTCACATGCGGAATTTTAACACTGGTTTTCCGTTTTTTAAAATTGTTTTGATCTGATTTTTTGGAAATGATTCTTCCAAATCACTCATAGTCCGTTCTAGGTCTGTTTTTTTAATCGTCGTCTCCATCGATGAATCTTGCGACCTGACTTCTTGGAATTTACTTTTACAATTTCAGTGTTACTACTGCTTTTCAGTTAAAATTCAGACTCAAAAACTGGCTTCTGATCTCACTTAATGAACTTTAATTTTTATGAACATTTACCAGTTAAAGATCAATAGCGTGCATCTAAATAATGCCACACGTAAATGCCCTAATTCTTGAATATTAGAGTCTTAGAGTTTTTGATTTCAAATATTAATTTCGAAAAAGCTCCATTAGGGCTTTTTCTTTAGAGCTTATATGTCTCATAAAAATGTTAGTCCGAATAACCAAAAAGTCTAGTGGTCCATTAAAGGACGTGATCAATCTGTCTATGTTATTTCTTTAGTTGTTTCAATTACATGGAAGGCCAAAATCGTCTATCGCGGCTATTTTCCGGCAATCTGCCGGCTGTGTTTAATTTTAACGATGAAGCGAAAGCCTGCCTGAGAACTACCGCTATGTTATTTTTTAATAGCCGCCCTCATCTTCTCAGCTGGCTATTATAGCGCTCCTGTTTTTTTTACTCTGTCGAACTTTTTTTCGCTTTACCATTTTGCGGCTTTTTCGACATTTTGCGTGAAATCTTTTTGACTTCTCTAGGCTAGTTTCTCTCTTCTCTCATTCTGCTTAAAGTGATTTTGAAAATCAGTTGCTCAGCAAAGCAATTCAAAATGAACAGAGTCAGTATAAAAATTGAAGTCAGAATTAGAAACGGGATAAACCCATAAGGCCCAATTTTAGATGCCCGCTCTTTGATCGTCGTTCTTATAAGTCTTAATTACCATCTCTTATGCTTATTGGTATTGATAGTAGCCCCTGTAGCCTCTCTCCAAGAAACAGAAGTATGCTCAACTACGAAATGCCATCAAATGGGACTTAAAAATTATTTTTGTACAAAAATCTTTTTTTTTCAATATCTATTCTTTCAATCCCAATCATGCTTATTGGATTCAACGGAGGCTACTTTCCGGCAATCTGCCTGCTATGTTTTACCTTGTAATTTTAAGGCCGCTTAGTTTCTTAGTGTCAATACTTATTAATCAAACATCGCTTAAGGCTTTATTTTTCAATGTTTGATAAATATTTGATGCCAGCAGAATTGTTATCTCAAAAGCCTTGAAATTTCCTGCCATCGAAAAAATAAGTGGAGTTGAAGTAGTTTTAATTAGCATTATGTTAGGCTCTTGTCATTTTTTAACATGAAAATGTTGGTGTAATTTGTTTTTAGTTTTTGACATTTCTCACTGCAAAATCTGATAGATTTTTTTTTAATTTTTGCAATATTTTGCAAATTTTTAAAATATCAGTTTTTTTATTCGATTTATTTACTAACATGGCTAGAACTCTAAAAGTTGAAGAGTCGAATCAAGCTAAAGCTAGCCCCACTAAATCGTGGCTAGCTACTGACGAAGTCAACCGATCGCTGGTTTTTTGAGAGCAATTCGCCTGACGTTAGTCGATTATGTTTTAAATTTGAAAGAATTTTCACATTTATAAGTATTTGAATTGTATTTAGGCGGATATGTTTAACATTTGAAAGAAATTTTACAATAAAAAGTACTTTAATTGTATTTAGGCGCTGTCTTTTTTAAATGATCTGCTCACAGTTTTTCATAATTTTAGAAGTCAAATTGGAGTAGTGATTTTGGTCACGCCGAAACAGGAAGTGGGACGAAAAAGCGATTGGTTTTGCGGCAAAATTTTCTGACTCTAATTTTGACGTAGAGTGGAAAACAGTGTTTGAACAAAAACTCGCTTTCTTGCTAGTGGTTTTTTTTTGGTTCACATGCGGCAATTTCACTTTGATTTATACTGTTTTTTCGATTTTTTTGGAACTGCTTTTTTTCTAAATGGGTTTTCCGATTTTTCGTTAATTCTAGGCCTAGTGTTCTGTTCGGTTTTTTCACATGCGGAATTTTGACACTGGTTTTCCGTTTTTTAAAATCGTTTTGATCTGATTTTTTGGAAATGATTTTTCCAAATCACTCATAGTCCGTTCTAAGTCTGTTTTTTAATCGTCTCCATCGATGAATCTTGCTACTTGACTTCTTGGAATTTACTTTTACAATTTCAGTGTTACTACTGCTTTTCAGTTAAAATTCACTGACTCAAAAACTGGTTTCTGATCTCACTTAATGAACTTTAATTTTTATGAACATTCACCAGTTAAAGATCAATAGTGTGCATCTAAATAATGCCACACGTAAATTCCCTAATTCTTGAATATTAGAGTTTTTGATTTCGAATATTAATTTCGAAAAAGCTCCATTAGGGGTTTTTCTTTAGAGCTTATGTGTCTCATAAAAATGTTAGTCCGAATAACCAAAAAGTCTTGTGGTCTATTAAAGGACGTGATCAATCTGTCTATGTTATTTCTTTAGTTGTTTCAATTACATTGAAGGCCAAAATCGTCTATCGCGGCTATTTTCCGGCAATCTGCCGGCTGTGTTTATTTTTAACGATGAAGCGAAAGCCTGCCTGAGAACTACCGCTATGTTATTTTTTAATAGCCGCCCTCATCTTCTCAGCCGGCTATCATAGCGCTCCTAATTTTTTTACTCTGTCGAACTTTTTTTCGCTTTAGCATTTTGCGGCTTTTTCGACATTTTGCGTGAAATCTTTTCGACTTCTCTAGGCTAGTTTCTCTCTTCTCTCATTCTGCTTAAAGTGATTTTGAAAATCAGTTGCTCAGCAAAGCAATTCAAAATGAACAGAGTCAGTATAAAAATTGAAGTCAGAATTAGAAACGGGATAAACCCATAAGGCCCAATTTTAGATGCCCGCTCTTTGATCGTCGTTCCTATAAGTCTTAGTTACCATCTCTTATGCTTATTGGTATTGATAGTAGCCCCTGTAGCCTCTCTCCAAGAAACAGAAGTATGCTCAACTACGAAATGCCATCAAATTAAATGGGACTTAAAAATTATTTTTGTACAAAAATCTTTTTTTTCAATATCTATTCTTTCAATCCCAATCATGCTTATTGGATTCAACGGAGGCTACTTTCCGGCAATCTGCCTGCTATGTTTTACCTTGTAATTTTAAGGCCGCTTAGTTTCTTAGTGTCAATACTTATTAATCAAACATCGCTTAAGGCTTTATTTTTCAATGTTTGATAAATATTTGATGCCAGCAGAATTGTTATCTCAAAAGCCTTGAAATTTCCTGCCATCGAAAAAATAAGTGGAGTTGAAGTAGTTTTAATTAGCAGGTGTAATTTTTTAGTTTTTGACATTGTCGAATATCAACCTTACTCTCATGAATAATGCAATCCATCGATCTATTTTTTATATGCTTTTTGTGAACTCGAAAACAGTACATGATAATGCTGTATATCATAAAGATATCAACGTAATTTCGTCTGCCATCTATCTAACTTTGTTTAACCGCTGTTGATCAAAATTGTAAGAGCATGATAATGTCAATTTATTTGGTGTCTGTGTCAGGTTTTTTTGCCATGTACTAGTACTCGGTGCAAACAGTTATTTATGGACAGTATAGCGTTTATTCCTATTTCAGTAACCGCGAAGTGTCTGGATAGTCGCGAGTTAATTTGGTTGCTTATAGCCATGATGTGGGGCTATTCACGAACATTGCTACTCAGCGCGTAGCTGATGGTACAAATGTACCCGAAACTGCAGGGATATCTAATGGCTGTTTCATTGGTGTCGGATGCAGTAACTGAGCTCCAGCAGTAACTTAAAGAATTGTTGTACAGAATTAAACTTCTAAGTATGCTGTTTGTATGAATGTAATAAATATCTGTCTACTATGCTACAGTGTTTATAGATTTTACGATATCAAGTATATGGAAGTTCAGTTAGATTGGGCGGAATGCTGAACAATCTATGTGTAGTGACTTGTCTCAAACAATGCTCTTGTCAAAAAATGACTTCGCCATCTTGCCAAACCATTATGCCAAGTTGATGAGAAAAATTAAAACAGCAAAGTATTTAATCTGATCAAATTGAGCCTTTAAAGACACTCCTTGAAGGCTCGTGAGATCACACTATAAGTGAGTAAAAACTTCTTAGTTGTTAATGATTACAGAATGTTTACGACAGATAATAGAAGAAAGCATAAGGAAAGGAAATTTACAGAGCTGAGGCGAGGTGAAGCTGAGTTGAAAGGAAGCCCAGATCTAATTCCTTTTTTGGTAGTTTCTGAGAAAACTGCTCCGCTAAATCAAGAATTTTTCAAACTAAAAATCTCAGCACAGCACTCTGACTTCATAATCTCTATTTTTATTAAAGTACAAGAATCGAAAAGTGATCTATATGTAATCAATTAAATGACAGTGAAAAGACGCACATTTTTATATGTGCAAACCTATGCAGATTCTGCTTTTTTACAATATCATAGGAATCACAATTTTTCCTGAAACAACTTCTTGCTCCTGTATAACTGATTTGGATGCTTGATTTGAGTAACAGCCACACAAAGCCACTTACGACTGAAAAATGCCCTTTTGTTGGTTGTTCTTTAGCACTGTTCTACGTCAAAATTTTCTACGTGTATCTGAGTTTTTTGCTGGTGATTGGAGCATCAAACTGAAACCCATATTAATATGCCTGTTAAGTTCGAATTTTCTATCATTTTCAATATTCAAATTGTTATGTTTGCAAAAACAACGGAATTTTTCAATCGTCATTGATTATGCAGGTCTCATCCCCTATTGATTTTACTTCAAAGGAAACAGCCACGAAAAGTCAAACAAGGCGGCTCGTTAATGTGCGTTCGCACATGATGTTCCGACCCCAGCTCATCTACATTTTCGACTAAAATGCAAATCGAATGAAGAGATAACAAAAATAGATGTTTGAGTTTAAAGCAATCGTTACATAACCTATCTACTAATTGAATTACTTAATGCCATCCCTCAATACAGCGCAAACGTGATCTGACATTAAAGAGACTAAGAGACAAAAAACAAAAAAAAAATAGCACACAAAAATTTCACGGCAAAAACTGAATATCTAAATTTAAAACCCAGTAACAACGCCAAAGTGCACTCAGGTAAAACCTTGACTACTAAGTTTACTTTTTTCTTACAATACAGCAGATGGAAAGTTTTCTTAATGAGACTGGGTAACAAGTCGACAAAAAGAACGAACAGTGAGGCGAAACTTAAAAATTAATCAACTTTTTTTACACCAAGAAATTTCAAAAATCTTAAAAATCATTAGCTTTTAACTAAATAATCCTTAATAAGTTACTAAAAACTCATTAAAAAAGCAAAAGGTCCTGTTTTTGGTTAGACTAAGCAATACAAATTGGATGGGACCTCTCATCGATGAAAATAAGTTACAATTTGACAAAAAGATTAACAAAAACTGAAATGTTTGAAAAAAACTTCAATATGTTTATCATAAACTTTAAGATTATTCGTGATAAACTAACTGCTTAGGGTAACATCATTCATTCAATGCTCAATTAGAAGCCTATGAGAGATGTCAGCAATTTACGGCTACCTAAAGAACAAAAACAGCAAATTCAAGAAAAAATTGAGCGAGAAAAGTGTCGAAGGCATTGAAAAAAAGAACTTCACAAAAAAACTCTTCTATTTTCAATTTGTTTTTAAGAGCAATGGGATTTCTCTTATTTATCAATATAATTTCAAAAAATCAACAAACCTAAACAAATACATTAGAACCACGAAAATTTCGAGAAAACATGTATTATCAACGCAATTACTTTCATTGGCTTCAACGCATGTCATTAAATACGCTAAATTATGCCTCGATGAGACAATAAGTTTGTTTGCCAATCGTATTTCATCAATAAGACCTTACAACAAGTTACTGACTATGAAAACGACAACAGAGGCAGGCAAAAACCAAAATTTCAGTAGAAAAGGGCCAGAAGAATATGTCGAAGCAATTGAAATCCTAAGCTCTTCTCTGAAAACTTTATCTATGATCCAATGAACTTTATCACTAAAACAACGGGGTTCATCAGCGGTAGGATGATGTGATAAGATTTCAAAAGGATCCCAAAATAAAATCAAGTACCCGAAAATTGAAAAATTTAGGAAATCTCGTGGCATTGAAGTTTTAAAACTAATAGGTAGAAGATAAAACCGCTAACCAGATTAATTTTGGCTGCAGTAGAACGGAAAGGGAATCTGCTAGTACTGACATTGACCAACAGTTCACGAAAAAAAGTCTAGGATTGGTTAATATTCAAAAAAAATTCGAAGAATTATTTTTAACTCTTAACAGCCATTGAACTCAAAATCTTTCAACGCAGCGCAATATCTACGCTGATATAACCTGATGGAAGGAAAAAGGTGTTTGTTATGCATAGATAATTAACATGACATTACAATAAGTCCTCTGTCTGTGCAAACAATAACAAAAACAGGCAAAAACCAAAATTCGGTAAAAATGTGCGAGAAGAAAGTGTCGAAGCCAATTAAACCATTAGCTTTTCTCTGAAAACTTTATCTGTGATCAATTCAATCTCCTCTCGAAGCCAGTGGGATTTAAGTAATATTTGGATAATGTGTATAATGTTTGGATAATGTGATAAGAGTTCAAAAGTAACCAATAATACACAAAAATATTCAAAAAAAATTTAAAAAAAAATTGAAATCTTGTGTCATTGAAGTCATATAACCAACAGTTAGATCATAAAACCACTAACCAGAATAATTTTAGTTGCAGTATAAAGCAATTGGGTCCTGTAAATACTGACACTGACTAAAGGTTTACGAAAAAAGTTTAACATTTGTGAGTGTTCAAAAAAAGTTTTCGAAAAATTATTTTTAAATTCTTAACAGCCATTGAATTCAATAGTTTTCAACGGAAGTCAATAAATACAATCAAAGATGCCCTGATGGGAGTAGAATTATGTTTGTCATGCATAGGTAATCAACAGGACATCACAATAAGTCTTATGACTATTAAACAACAAAAATAGGCAAAAACCAAAAATTCAAGAGAAAAGTGCAAGAACGTGTCGAAGCCATTTAAACCATAAATTTATCTTGTGAGCCACTGAAAAGCTTCTTTAAGCCAATGGGAGCTATCAATATTTGGATAATGTGATAAGATTTCAAAAGTAACCAATAATGCGAAAATACCCAATTTTTTTTTTTAATTTTTTGAATTCTTGTGTCATTGAAGTCATATTATCAATAGTTAGAAGATAAAACCGCTAACCAGATTAAATTTGGTTGCAGTAAGAAGGAAGAGGGTGCTGTCAACCCTGGACTGACTTACAGTTCACGATAATAAGTTTGACTCTTTAATGTTAAAAAAAAATCGACAAATTATTTTTTAAAACTTAAGAGCCATTAGCTGTCCTCTCAAAGCACTAGATATGTTCACTTAATTCTCATTATTGAACATGCACCGTTAGTCAATGAATCCATGCCACAGGACTCCAAAAAATTAGTTAAACCTCAAAAGAAATTCAAATTTTCATTTAAAATTACGAAAACTCAGAATCGAAGCCAAAAAAGCATGAGCAGTTCCTTGAAACCGATGTTTTTGTTCATTGGGCTTAATTTGACTGTAAAAGAGGTTTGTCATTAATAGAACATTGATCTAAAAAGTGACTTGTCTCTAGGTGACTTAAAAAACCAAAAAAAGAGAGCTCTCAAATAGAATTAGATTTTTTTTTGATAGTGAACTTCCCAATGAGACCAAAACTAGTCTTTTTTATCGCCTTTAGTCTATTAGCGACAAAAAATTGGTCCAATGTTTGGCGTGTAATTTAATTTTGAAATACTATCTTTATGGAGAATATTTTAAATTGGAGAAAAATTACACTAAAAGTGAACAAATATCGCGTGTTCACACAAAACTTCAATCCCCGATAACTCCTCGAAAAAAAAAACGAAAATCAAAAAAATCTTTTTAATTTTGAATTCTACGCTGGACCAGCTTTTTATTGATACCACTCACATTTCTGTACGACGAATATATCGATCGGCCAAAATTGACTGAACAAAAAAAACCCATTTGAGTATATAGTTCCTCCCCCCACAAGTGGGGTCGGAACAATTAAACAGCGCAAGTTATCACTTTAGAAAGTGTCAATTTGACACAGTCGAGAACTGAACTTCTAACTAAAGTAACCAAGTTTTGATGCAAGATCATTTTTTGACCTTCATAAACACTTCTTTGAGAGTATGGCAAAGTTGTTAGAGAATGTTTTGAGCTATGTACTGTTTTGTTACGGTACTGATAAACGTTGTAAATACGGGATTTAATCATTGTTAATTTAAGCTGCAGATGCGTAAATCTAAATACCGCTTTAACTGATGATGACGTACAAAGTGAGGTTAATTGCTCCATACAGTCATTAATGGCTCTCAGACCAAATTTTAGCAAATATATTGGTTCTGTGGACTTTTCCGTTCAATTTTTTGCTTGAACAATTTTTCATCTGAGTCTAACTTTTGGTCCTCAAAAACGAGAACAGGTAAAACCAGGAGGGTATCAAGTGGCTGAGCAGCTCTCTTAGAGCCTTACTGGTCTCCCCCTAACCCTCCCCAACTGGGTTAATTTGGATCCCCTCTTGTTGTGCAGCCGTGCCAACTACTCCCCCGTCGTTTGAGAGCAATTCGCCCGAAGGTGGTCTATAATATTTTTAAGCTAGGCTTTCATTATTTCTATAATTGTTGAAACCAAAAAAAAGTCGAATAAAATTAACCATTTCGATTTTTTCTGCATGTTCATACCATCTCATTAACGGAATATGCATATTTTTTGTCATTGAGAAGCGTAAAGAGAAAATCTTAATTGCTGCGCTTATCTTCTCAGCCGACTATTAAAAAAGCCCCATTTTTTTTACAATTCAAAAAATGTGAATTGTATGGGAGCACTATCTTTTTTTAAGGTCTGGTAACACTTTCATGATTTTTGAAGTCATGACTTCAAAGGGCATGCTGAAGCAGGAAATAGAAAGACAAATGGATTGCTTCTGCGGTGTATTTTTTTATAGCCGCTCTCATCTCAGCCGACTAATAACGAAGCCCTATCTCATCAAATTCAAAGAAATTGAATTATTTTGTGGCACTGTCTTTTTACTAATAGCCGCCCTCATCTTCTCAGCCGGCTATTATAGCGCTCCTATTTTTTTTTTACTTCGTCGAACAAAAAAAAATGTTTCGCTTTACCTCATTTTGCCGCTTTTTCAACATTTTTCGTGAAATTTTTTTGACTTCTCTAGGCTAGTTTCTCTCTTCTCTCATTCTGCTTAAAGTGATTTTGAAAATCAGTTGCTCAGCAAAGCAATTCAAAATGAACAGAGTCAGTATAAAAATTGAAGTCAGAATTAGAAACGGGATAAACCCATAAAGCCCAATTTTAGATGCCCGCTCTTTGATCGTCGTTCCTATAAGTCTTTGTTACCATCTCTTATGCTTATTGGTTTTGATAGTAGCCCCTGTAGCCTCTCTCTAAGAAACAGAAGTATGCTCAACTACGAAATGCCATCAAAATAAATCGAACTTAAAAAATGTTTTTGTACAAAAATCTTTTTTTTTCAATATCTTCTTTCAATCCCAATCATGCTTATTGGAGTCAACGGCGGCTATTTTCCGGCAATCTACCGGGAATGTTTTAAGATTTGTTCACACTTTCATGATTTTTGAGGTTATAACTTCCAAGGTCACGCTGAAGCAGGAAGTAGAAAGAAAAATGGATTGCTTTTATGTAATAATAATAATAATAAAACAGAATTTAGGAAAAAGTCCAAGGGTTTTACATTAACCCCAGTTTGTTTCGTTCAGTTTATTAGATTACAAAATTCAGTTTTTTCATGTTCATGCAGTTGTTGCACCCACACATAATTTGCCAAGAGCACGTGTTGTTTTCATCGTAACGCAGTCTGAAGTAGACAAAATACAGATCGAGAAGTTTGGCTTTGTGGTTTTCATGAAATAGGATATCGTATTGGAAGAACTCATTAAAGGTGTTCGCAAGGTGGCAGGCTCTGTACCAATAATCGGATTCACATATCCTGAGTTTTGGTTGTCGACATATGACGTTACAAGTCGTTTGGTATCGAGTTGTACCTGGCTCGGTTATTGATACATGAAGTTTCCAGTTTAGATCAACTTTCCCCGTTAAAATTTTTGCAAATAACAAAACGACATGTAGCTCATGGTATAAGGATAAGGGAAGTAAATTGAGTTTTAAGAGTTGTTCTTTGTAAGGAATTTTGGCTCCAGTGATCCAATTTGCTGCTTTTTTCTGTACACTTTCAATTTGACTGAGTTCAACTTTGCCTGGTTTCCACACACTTGAGCCGTAACTGATAATTGGAACAGCATAACTGACATACGAGTTTTTCCTGTTTGCGTAATTTGCCAAAGAAAGGTTTCTCTTGATAGAGTAAAGAGCGTTTAAAGCCTTTTGAGTACGAGATTGAGAATGAGTTGCCCATGTAAGAGTGTCGGCTACAACTACTCCTAGGTCTTTCATTACTGAAGTGCTTCCAAAACTGAAATTTGGCAAGCGGACTGTGCCGACGCCCTTCAACCACAAGCATTTACTTTTTGATAAATTTATTTCCATGAGATTACTTTGGCACCATTTCCAGATCCTCCGAATGTCGATATTTATTGCCACTGGGTTGGTTCCAACTATCTTGAAATCATCAGCGTAACCAAAGGAGTCTGACATGGAGCAGTTGGGAAGGTCATTGATAAAAACAAAGAAAAGCAAGGGACCAAGAACTGATCCTTGTGGCACTCCGCTGATAACGCTCAGTGCAGTCGAGATAGTTCCGTTGATTCGAACCGTTTGCTTCCTATTCGTGAGGTAGCTAATCAACAACTTCAGACATGCTCCTCCGATTCCCAATGAAGAGAGTTTTTCTATCAGTCGTTCGTGGTTCACCTTGTCGAATGCCTTTTTGAAATCAATATAAAAAGCCATGAGGAAATCGCAGCTGGGCGAATCAATGTTGATGAAAAGGTGGTGTAAGAATTCAATTAGATTCGTTTCCGTTGACCTTTTTGAACGAAATCCATGCTGTGATTCTGATAAGAATGGCGAGACAAGGGGATATAACTTGTTAAAAATTAATTTCTCAAGCAGTTTCGAGACAGTCGACAGTAGGCTTATCGGTCTATAGTTTGTAACTTCCTGCTTGTTGCCATCTTTGAACATCGGTACAATTTCACTCGTTTTCCATTCATTTGGAAAGCGACATTTGTTTGCAATAAGGTTGAAGAGCATATAAAGAGATTTACACAGTGATTCTGACAAGTTTTTGAGGACTTCGTTTCCTATGCTGTCTGGCCCTTTTGCTTTGTGTACATCAAGATTTGACATCGCTTCTTTTATTTCGGCTTGGCTGAAGTGAATAATGTCTATTAGCGATGTCGGATGTGCAACACGCTTTTCAGCGGTGTAAGTTTGTTCAGTGAACACCGATTGGAAATATTGATTGAACAATTCCGCCTTCTCTGCGTCAGTTCGAGCTATTTTGTCATCGAGGAAAACCTCTTGTGGAATATGGTTGGCTTTGGTCAGCGTTTTGAGGTATTTTTGGAGCTCCGAGAACCTGCCTTTTTGGAAAAGCTGTGTTTCATAGCTATGTTGATCTTTTTGGAGGGAAGTCATTAGATTCGTTTGTACTTTTTCTATTTTTCCTTCGTTTTCGTTCGTAGGACGGGTTTCTTGTTTCTTTTGCAACGTTTTCAGCTTTTTGATAAGATTGGAAGACACAGGTGTTACCCATGGTGCTAGCTCGCGACGACGCTTCGTTTTCCGTGGAACAAGGTCCTTCAGAACTTCATAGAGCCACTCGTACCACTTTTCAACCATTTGATCGGGATTGCTGAAACAGTATGGACTGAATGGGTGATCTTTTATGAACTCGTTAATTTCCTTCCAGTTAGCTTTCTTGAAAGCAAATAGCGAAAAATCTAGTTCCCTTTTTGGTAACGGCGTGTGTTTATGGTTGGGTGGAGCTTGGAGGCTGATTTTGACGGAGTATGGTTGATGGTCTGAGGTATGAATAATTCTCATTTGGTTATCTACCGCCACGTTCAGAGCTGTTTGTGGTTTATTGCACAGAATGATATCCAGAGATCGACCATTTTCACTTTTGATTAACTGCTGGTAGTTGTGCTCGGTTAAATCATCTAGTACAAGTTGTTGATCAGGAGTGGCAGACGTCATTGAAAGCCAGTTTGTATGGTCAAAATTTATGTCACCGACTATGTAGACACAGGCAGCGTTGAACTCAAGCTTTTTGTTCCTCAAGAATTTGATCAAGTTCGAAAACTGGACTGACTCCCATTTATATGTACTATCTTTGGGTGAGCTATAGATGCAGCATATGATAACAGGTTTCTGGATGGACAGTCGCACTATGACGCAGTCATTAAAATCACTTTCGATGGCACAATTCGGAATACAGTTTGAGATTGCTATCAAGACCCCACCATGCCTTGACTTGCCGTTGCTGCTTGGGCGGTCCTTTCGGTGAATTTCGTAGCACGGTAAAAACAAAGCCGCATCAGGTATATTTTCAGTGAGCCAGGTTTCCGTTAAGCATAAAACTTCGTATAGATTTTTTGTTTGTATTGAGTTTGCAAAGTGTGTCCTTGTCTGGTGTTCAAGTTTACTTCTCACGTTGAAAACAAGGATATTCAGGTAGGCGGATAGTCAATTGCTTTGTGTACGTCAAGATTTGACATCGCTTCTTTTATTTCGGCTTGGCTGAAGTGAATAATGTCTATTAGCGGTGTCGGATGTGCAACACGCTTTTCAGCGGTGTAAGTTTGTTCAGTGAACACCGATTGGAAATATTGATTGAACAATTCCGCCTTCTCTGCGTCAGTTCGAGCTATTTTGTCATCGAGGAAAACCTCTTGTGGAATATGGTTGGCTTTGGTCAGCGTTTTGAGGTATTTTTGGAGCTCCGAGAACCTGCCTTTTTGGAAAAGCTGTGTTTCATAGCTATGTTGATCTTTTTGAAGGGAAGTCATTAGATTCGTTTGTACTTTTTCTATGTTTCCTTCGTTTTCGTTCGTAGGACGGGTTTCTTGTTTCTTTTGCAACGTTTTCAGCTTTTTGATAAGATTGGAAGACACAGGTGTTACCCATGGTGCTAGCTCGCGACGACGCTTCGTATTCCGTGGAACAAGGTCCTTCAGAACTTCATAGAGCCACTCGTACCACTTTTCGACCATTTGATCGGGATTGCTGAAACAGTATGGACTGAATGGGTGATCTTTTATGAACTCGTTAATTTCCTTCCAGTTAGCTTTCTTGAAAGCAAATAGCGAAAAATCTAGTTCCCTTTTTGGTAACGGCGTGTGTTTATGGTTGGGTGGAGCTTGGAGGCTGATTTTGACGGAGTATGGTTGATGGTCTGAGGTATGAAGAATTCTCATTTGGTTATCTACCGCCGCGTTCAGAGCTGTTTGGTTTATTGCACAGAATGATATCCAGAGATCGACCATTTTCACTTTTGATTAACTGCTGGTAGTTGTGCTCGGTTAAATCATCTAGTACAAGTTGTTGATCAGGAGTGGCAGACGTCATTGAAAGCCAGTTTGTATGGTCAAAATTTATGTCACCGACTATGTAGACACAGGCAGCGTTGAACTCAAGCTTTTTGTTCCTCAAGAATTTGATCAAGTTCGAAAACTGGACTGACTCCCATTTATATGTACTATCTTTGGGTGAGCTATAGATGCAGCATATGATAACAGGTTTCTGGATGGACAGTCGCACTATGACGCAGTCATTAAAATCACTTTCGATGGCACAATTCGGAATACAGTTTGAGATTGCTATCAAGACCCCACCATGCCTTGACTTGCCGTTGCTGCTTGGGCGGTCCTTTCGGTGAATTTCGTAGCACGGTAAAAACAAAGCCGCATCAGGTATATTTTCAGTGAGCCAGGTTTCCGTTAAGCATAAAACTTCGTATAGATTTTTTGTTTGTATTGAGTTTGCAAAGTGTGTCCTTCTCTGGTGTTCAAGTATACTTCTCACGTTGAAAACAAGGATATTCAGGTAGGCGGAAAGTCAATTGCTTTGTGTACATCAAGATTTGACATCGCTTCTTTTATTTCGGCTTGGCTGAAGTGAATAATGTCTATTAGCGGTGTCGGATGTGCAACACGCTTTTCAGCGGTGTAAGTTTGTTCAGTGAACACCGATTGGAAATATTGATTGAACAATTCCGCCTTCTCTGCGTCAGTTCGAGCTATTTTGTCATCGAGGAAAACCTCTTGTGGAATATGGTTGGCTTTGGTCAGCGTTTTGAGGTATTTTTGGAGCTCCGAGAACCTGCCTTTTTGGAAAAGCTGTGTTTCATAGCTATGTTGATCTTTTTGAAGGGAAGTCATTAGATTCGTTTGTACTTTTTCTATGTTTCCTTCGTTTTCGTTCGTAGGACGGGTTTCTTGTTTCTTTTGCAACGTTTTCAGCTTTTTGATAAGATTGGAAGACACAGGTGTTACCCATGGTGCTAGCTCGGGACGATGCTTCGTTTTCCGTTGAACAAGGTCCTTCAGAACTTCATAGAGCCACTCGTACCACTTTTCGACCATTTGATCGGGATTGCTGAAACAGTATGGACTGAATGGGTGATCTTTTATGAACTCGTTAATTTCCTTCCAGTTAGCTTTCTTGAAAGCAAATAGCGAAAAATCTAGTTCCCTTTTTGGTAACGGCGTGTGTTTATGGTTGGGTGGAGCTTGGAGGCTGATTTTGACGGAGTATGGTTGATGGTCTGAGGTATGAAGAATTCTCATTTGGTTATCTAACGCCACGTTCAGAGCTGTTTGTGGTTTATTGCACAGAATGATATCCAGAGATCGACCATTTTCACTTTTGATTAACTGCTGGTAGTTGTGCTCGGTTAAATCATCTAGTACAAGTTGTTGATCAGGAGTGGCAGACGTCATTGAAAGCCAGTTTGTATGGTCAAAATTTATGTCACCGACTATGTAGACACAGGCAGCGTTGAACTCAAGCTTTTTGTTCCTCAAGAATTTGATCAAGTTCGAAAACTGGACTGACTCCCATTTATATGTACTATCTTTGGGTGAGCAATAGATGCAGCATATGTTAACAGGTTTCTGGATGGACAGTCGCACTATGACGCAGTCATTAAAATCACTTTTGATGGCACAATTCGGAATACAGTTTGAGATTGCTATCAAGACCCCACCATGCCTTGACTTGCCGTTGCTGCTTGGGCGGTCCTTTCGGTGAGTTTCGTAGCACGGTAAAAACAAAGCCGCATCAGGTATATTTTCAGTGAGCCAGGTTTCCGTTAAGCATAAAACTTCGTATAGATTTTTTGTTTGTATTGAGTTTGCAAAGTGTGTCCTTCTCTGGTGTTCAAGTATACTTCTCACGTTGAAAACAAGGATATTCAGGTAGGCGGATAGTCAAGCCTCACTTGCTGAGTGAGAGAGTTTGGTTTCGGACCATGCGCTTCCGATCTTTTGGTAGAGAATGCCGTCGTTTATTCGAAGATTTTTGGATTCAATGCCTTCTTGGATCATCTCGCGTCTTCGTTTAAGTGCTTTGTTTTCCAGGTCCGCTTCCTCGCGAGTTAGTTGACGACTGAGAAATATTGGTGTGTCAAGCGTTTTAAGTTCTCTCGCGGACAGTAAGATTTTTCTTCGCTGCCATGGATTTGGTATTTTGATCAGTATCGTTCTTGTTTTATTCTCATCGTACTTTCCAAGTCGGATTATATCATTGATTTCAGTGCTCACATTTAGATGAGTCAAGACTTTTTGCACCTCCATGTAGTCATAGTTTTGGCGGTTCATTGCGTTTTTATCTGCACATTCTTTAATTCCACGGATTCGAATTCCGTCCAGTTCCTCAGGCGGTTTCTTTGGTATGTTTGTACCGCTAGTTGTCACTGGGTTTTGTACTTCAGCCTCCTTTGCTTTGTGGGTCAGGAATGTTTTTATTTCACTGATAGTCTGCTTCATGGCAGTCATTTCCACTTCGATATTTTGCATTTGTTTCCTCTGGTCTTTGTTCTCATTAACATCTTGCATGATTGTTTCGTGGCATTTTTCTCCAACACATTTGTTGCATAATAGAAGAACATTTTTTCCAAGTGCGAGGATTCCCTTCAGTGCTACCTCACTAAGCTCCGTGCATTGCTCAGATAAATGCATTCGATTTCCACACATGGCGCAATCGAATGACTTTTCATTTTTTGGGATCTTCTCATTACAGGACGAACAACTGTCGGTAACCAATTTCTTTCTAGTGTAGTGCTTGTTCATTATGAAGGAGGAGAGGACAAGTGACACAGGGTACTTAGTGGTTGAATTTCGCGGTCGAATTTTAATGGCCGCCCTCATCTCATCCGACTATTAAAGAAGCCCTATTTCTTACAATTCAAAGAATTTGAATTAATTTTGGGCATTGCTTTTTTTTAATACCTGTTCATGCGTTCATGATTTTTGAAGTCATGACTTCAAAGGGCATGCTGAAGCAGGAAGTAGAAAGAAAAATGGATTGCTTTTCGTGGTTTAATTTTTAATAGCCGCCCTCATCTCTTCATCCGACTCTTAAAGAAGCCGTATTTCTTACAATTCAAAGAATTTGATTGTATTGGGGCACTGTCTTTTTTGAAGATCTGTTCACTTTCATGATTTTTGAAGTTATGACTTCAAAGGTCACGCTGAAGCAGGAAGTAGAAAGAATAATGGATTGCTTTTCGCGGTTTAATATTTAATAGCCGCCCTCATCTCATCCGACTATTAAAGAAGCCCTATTTCTTACCATTCCAAGAATTTCAATTGTTTTGGGGCATTGCCTTTTTTTTAAGATCTGTTCATACGTTCATGATTTTTGAAGTCATGACTTCACAGGTCACGCTGAAGCAGCAAGTGGAAAAAAATGGAGTTGTTTTCGGGCCGTAATTTTTGTTCACTTAAAGTAGAGTGAGAAAACGTTGTATGAACAAAAAGTTGATTTCTGGCTAGTGGTTTTTTGTTCACATGCGGCATTTTTTGTCTATTTTGCCGTTTTTAATACTTTTTGATTGGATTTAATAATTAGTCTGCCCAATCCAGTCAGAGCTTATTCTTAGTCTAGTTCTTTGTTTGCTCCATGAAAGTTCTTCGAATTGTAGGTCAGGATTTGTCTGCTATGTTTTTGCTTGTCGAATAAAAGTTTGTGTCGCTTCATCTTACTTCACAGCTTGTTCAACATTTTGCGAGAAATCTTATTGACTTCTCAGGGCTAGTTTCATTCTTCTGTCATCCTGTTGAGTGCTTTTGAAACATGCTCAGCAGAGCAATCTAAAATGAACAGATTAGATGCCGAGAAATGAAATCAAAAATAGAAACGGGATAAACTCATAAAGCCCAATTTTATATGACCACTACTTGAAGTTTGATAATAGCCCCTGAATCCCCTCCTTAGAAACGAGAATGTCTTACTAAGGAATGACATCAAAATAGTTTGCACTTCAAAACATTTTTCTTCAAGAATCAATTTCATTTTTTTTTCATTTTAATCCCAATCGGTGTCATGGAAATCAATGGTGGCTATTTTTCGGCAATCTGCAGGGTACGTGTTTATAAGAAAAAACTTTTTGTTTTTTTTTCAAATTTCATTTGTAGTAACATTTCTAGTTGAAATAATCAAAGGGTATTTTGATTATGATTTCAATGGAATTTTGTGTTAAAGAAAGAATGGAATAGTTCTCGATAATGTATGGTTAGTATTCTTGGAAATGGCTGGGGATTCAACAATGCGCGGTACCGTGAACGATGCTGGACACGCTAACAATGTAATGACCGATAACCATAACAGTGGTAACGAAATGATTGTTGAGCAATCGGCGAATGACGTTGAGATGCTTGAAATAGCTAATAATTCAGTGTCAACTGATGATGATAGCGAAATCGATTTGCTTAATGACTCATCTGTGAACGAATCTGAAATGAACCAATCAACGATTAGCAAATACCAGTCGAGAAATGAAACGTCAGTGAGGTGTTTCCATGTACGAGATATGCATGTTTCATCTTCCATGGTTATTGCAATTGCATCTGATAAAGGAGTCCATATTTTCATACCGAGGTACTTGTGTGTGGGATCTATAAGGAACGCTATCTATCGTCAGGTAAGTTTAACATGAGCAACAGGAAAACGACCATCATACGTAAACAGCATCGTTTAGAGATTGTTTCAGATAGCCGCTCTCATCTTCCCAACCGGCTATTATTGTGCTCCTATTTTTTTTCAAATTGCTGAACTCAGAGAAGAGAGAGTTATTTTCTGATCATGTCTCTTATTTGAGAGAGAGCTAGAAAATTAGTTGTGAAAAGGTTTTCTTAAAGCCAGCGGATTTTTTTTTGAGCACGAAAGACTTTGAAAGCTTTTTTTGTTTTTACCCAAATCTTTTTAAAGGTGTCTCTCAATTATCCAAACTGGTAATAGTGCGTTCGGCCCCATGAAGTGAATTTTACACTTTTAGTGTTGATTTTCAGCTATTTTTTTTTACCATTTTGCCTCATTTAGACTTGAAAATGTTAATGAGAATAACCACGAGGGTAAAATTACATTTTGTAATATTTTAAATCAAAAATAACAATCTTTCCTTTGAATAACTTAATAATAGCTAAGGTTTGGTTTCCGTTTTCCATGAAATATTTTAATGAAAGAAACTTTTAACGCCTTCAGTTTTTTAATAGCCTTCGTCAGCCTCTTAACGGCTATTATTTAGGCGCTTTTTTAAAATTCGCGTTTGATTTCTGACTTACCTCACTCGCTGTTTCTACTGAATAGATTTTAAATTCTTTCACTCATTGAAGTACGCAATGTGAATACGGTCAAAGTTAAAACAGCGAAATCAAAAACCGGATAATCATATTAAGCCCGGTCATTAAGTCATAGTGCATCATGTTATCAAAGTTCTTTAAAGCGATTGCTAGCCAGCGTTAGTATTATGCTTAATAGCGTTCAGTTTGGAACTGAATTAAGTTTAATTTTAGAATCTAAGGGACTATGCAGAATTTGCGCACCGAATAAGATCACTTTGACACAAAAAAATTCTGTCAATTTCTGTCTCTTAATTTTTTTTTCTGTTTCAATCCCAATGTGCTTCAAGTTGGTTAACGTTGGCTATTTTCCGGGTCAATTTGTCGGCTATGTTTGTCCATTGGAACTTGTTCGTGTATTTTTCATTCTTCTTTTAACTTGTTAATTGTTTTTCTTTGATTCTTTTTCTTAGAGCTCTTGAAAGTTTATTTCAGTTACGGACCAATTTGTTTATAATTGAATTGTGACTCCATTTTAATTTACTTGTTTGTGGGAGAGAAAAAGCATATATACGCCTGTTTACATTATCTTCAATGTTTCCGATTATATTTCGATCTTTTTGTCATGTGTTTTTGTTGGAAAAATCAATTTAATGAAGTTTTCGCTATATAAATTCTACAGGGAGAATTTTGTTTTCAAGATCTAGACTATGAGCAGTTTACGAGCAAACACTTTTGGTTCGAAGAAAGTAAAACTTTAATGCCCCATCTAATTTGTTTAATTATTCTGTGAATTGAGCATAATGGCAAACTTTGAAAATTGTGGCACTAAAATCTAAATACAACAAAACAATTGATCTAAAAAAATTTATTCGAGCCTGCAAAGTTATTTGATGGCGAACCAAATATGAAGTGATACTTGCTTATTATTTAAGTCCTAATGGTCTGTTTAAAGTAATTTTGGGTCAACCGATTGTTCGTCTGTCCAATATTTTTTTGTAGCTGGTAAAAATAAGGGGTGTTAACTTACTAAACAGTTCTCAAAAAACCCTTCTAGTCTCTGAGGGTGAAGTTCACCAAAAAAGTGAGGAGACAAATTCAAGGAGTGAAAAGCTGTTTGGGAGTTTCGATCACGCCTCCTCCTCCCCTCTCTTTCGTTGGTGAAGTTATTTTGTCAATTTTTTGTTACTTTCTAGATTCTAATCCAGTCTCCGGTCGTTGAGTTACGTGAGAATCTGTGTAACAAGCTAACCCATTCGTACTCAAGCATCGCCTCCTTCAGCAACTTTACTCTAGTGAGAAGTGTTCGCTGGGCTCCCTTCGGACTTTACTTAGCGGCTCTCACTAATGATTCTCAGGTAGGTATTGTCATGATATGTTTTTGTTCCGACCCTCTTGAGGGGGGAGGAACTATATACTCAAATGGGTTTTTTTTTTTTGTTCAGTGAATTTTCGCCGATCGATACATTCATCGTAGAGAGTTGAGAGTGGTATCATTAGAAAGCTCGTCCAGCGTAGAATATGGAATTAAAAAGATTTTTTTAATTTTCGTTTTCTACAGGGAGTTATCGAGGTTTAAAGTTTTGTGAAAATAGTGTGAATTCCGTTGATTTTTATTCACATTTTACGGAATTTTCGCTAATTTTTGACCAAAATTTCGCCAATTTTGCTAAAATTTGTCAACATTTTTTAAAAACTTGTTGTTGATTTTATTTTTAAATATAAAAAATCTTCTCGGCTTTTCTTATTTTGAATTTCTTCTGAGAACTTCAGAGAAGTAGAGTGAATTCCCGTTGTTTTTATTCACATTTTCCGGAATTTTTGCCTAAATTTTCGTCAATTTTGCTAAAATTTGTTATAATTTTTAAGAATAGTGTCGTTGATTTTATTTTTGAAGACGAACAAGCATTGTTCATTGTTTTGATTTAATTTTTTTGGTCAAAAAATGTGGATAAATATTTCAAAATTTAGCCTTTTTCAACAAAAACAGCACGAAATAAGCTACTTTAGTCCGTTTTGATTAAGTTTGCCGACAGTACACCTCCAAACAACACTCATACAATCTTTGTAGACTCAGAGGGGGGCTATTTCTACTTCAGAGTACGCTGAGAGTGCTCTGTAGTTAAAACTTTGCCTTTTTTTGCTAACTTTACTCGATTATCAAAAATGCAGAACTTATTTTGAGTTTTTAACTAACAAATTATCTATATCTGCAACATTCGAAAATCAAATGTTCCTAACGGACAATAAGCAATAGCAGGGCTTGTTTTGGGCCATTCTTGGACTGCTACCACCCAAAGAAATCGGGTTGTAATCAGTCGGTCTTTTTTTTTAAAAAAAAAGGACCCTTTCTTTAAAAATAAAAAACAGAACATATCGAATCAATGCTCAGGAGTGATAGGTCCGACCAGTTTGCTTACTAAAAAGCTCCAAGCTAATCCATTTAAATTTTAACTTGAAAGTTTATGGTCGTTTCTTTTAAAAATAATTGACTTTTCAATAAATAATGGCTTAATTAAGTTTTCCTCTATTTTTTTCTTAATTTGTTCAACTTCCAGCTTAGTGTCTGCAAAAAAAGAATGCTTCTTCTTTCTACTGATTTAAAATTTCTTCTCGGTTGCAGTTTTAAGCCTGAAGTTATTGTTTTCTGGCTTTGATACTACAAGATTTCAGATTTTTGTTTGTTTCGATATTTGCCAGTTTTTCACGTTTCCGAATTTTGTCACATTATCACATTATTGACAGTTCTCTTGTCACATTATTAGCGTTAAAAATAAAGCACAATTGAACATATTGAAATCCTGAATGATATACATAATCGTTTTAACGGCCTCGACGCCTCTTTCTTGAAGAAATCAATTGAATTTTTTAATTTTGTTTTTAACTGTCATTTATACTTTGTCGTTTCGGTCGTATGAAATTTCCTGCATAGTGATAACTTTCATTGGCTTTTCGTGGAAGAATAGAAGAACCGATATTCTGATATTAGTAAATAGCTGATGGCTTTCATGACTTTGAAAACAATCGTTTTCCAAAATTAAAAAAAAAAAAAACTTTTTAACTTCGCAATTTTGTTCTTTTTATGTTTCTTTTTGTTAGCTAATCTCGTTATTTCATTACAGGTCAAATATGACATTATGGGTGTCAAGGGAATAAAAGGGATTGGTGTCCCAAAATCTTTTTTTTTAATGAATTTGTTATGACCTTAGTGGCTTCGACACCGGTTTTTCACAAAAATGTAAATTAGTTTGATTTTTTGTCTTATTTGACGTTCTTTTTGTAGATGCGAGAAATATTCTGGGTAACTGCAGGTCTCGAGGGCTTCCTTTTTTTGAATAAACGACCCTATTCAAATAGTTCTGTTTGTAATTAATGCCTTTTATGACATTGAATGTAATTTTTCTTCGAAAAAAAAATTGAAATTATTTCATACTTTAGCACTTCGCTTTTTTGTCTACTTGTTACCTAGTCTTACTAATGAATGGACACGTACTACTTTATAGCTGTTTGATGAAGGCGCAATCGAATATATTTTGAGGGACAAAATATGGCTCGAGGGTTTTGGCAGCGTTTTCTGGCAAGTTTCAATTGAAATTTTGTTTGTTTTTTTTTGTTGTTCATTTTAGCCGCTTTAAAAAATGAAGAAGGACAGGTCCTAATGCCCTTCTCTAGAAACAGTGGTAATTGTAAATTTGTGGTAATGTTAATTGATTCCTAATGGTATTTATTACTTTGAAGTTAACTGTTTCAAAAAAATAAGTTATATTTTTCACTTTAATGTTTTTGTTCTTTTTTGTATAATTGTTACCAAACCTTTTTATGGACTGGTCGCATATGGTTTCTGGTGATTTATTAGTTATTTTTGTTTAGTTTTAGGTTTATCTGACGGTATGTTGACTTTGTTATTAAATTTAGTTTTTAAGAGGGAAAAAAATTTTTTGATGTAAATAATGTTTGTTGCTGTTGTTGTTGTTTGTTTTTGACGTTCATCTTGACTCGCTTTCTTAATATTGACATATTACATCAAGCTAATGCATCAATTTTTAACTCCACTGAGTTATTTGCTTTGGAGGCTATCTTATCGTTCATACAGAATTTTTTGAAAAAGACTTTTCGCAAAAAATAATTTTTGGGTTTTTCTATCTGTTCCTCATTTGCTAGACAATTATGCCAAAATTGTGGATGGGCGGGGTCGGAACTTTATGTGCCATCGCACATTACCGAGCCGCCTTGTTATCTAACCTCTTTTATTGGCTATCTGATATCAAAAATCTTCTGAAAGAGGAGCTTCTGTTGCCAGCTAACTGTAGTGGTATGCTACCTTCAGAAGTAGTTCGAGTCCTAAGATGCTTTCAAGCTTAGTGGTTTTGCCCACATACCTTAAATGCCACCTTAATGTTGTATTGTGAAATTTTCAAAGTGAATTGTATTATTGTTGAGAACTAATGTATGATGTTGAGGTAAAGGTGTCGAGGGATACAAATGCAATCATGCTTTCAATGAATTTCACGTAAGCTGTACCTACCGTCCTCTTTTACAAGATCAGACGTGAGGTAGCTGTTTTGTAACTATTTTGTTTATTGTTGACTCAGTGATTATTTCTTTCAGCTAATCCTATCTAAAACAGATCTATCTCGAAACAGTTCGGAGCAGTTTCCAACTTTGAATATATCGCTACTACTATTGGACAAGTTCAGCTCTATTCCAAATCCCAAGACTACATTTGCTAACAACGCTGTCGTAAGGCGAAGTTCCGAATACGGAGAGATCTCTCATTTTGCATGGGTCGAAATGAAGTACGATCATTACGCATCAAAATCGGCCATTGAAATTGCCCTCGTTAACAAAAAATGCCAACTATTGATTGTCAGTCTGGAAATGGAGGCTATGCGCGTAAAAACAAAACTGTGCTGTGAGTTAAAGTCATGTCCAAGCTTGCTGTTATGCTCGCACAATCCGGAAAAAGCTGCAATCAAAGTGGTCATAGGTTACACAACTGGATTTGTTGAAATATTGACCTTGAGTTTGTCGTTTGAAGTGCAAAATTCCTCAAAATTGGATAACGATAATTTGGTGGACTTTGTGCCTATTCTGTGTGGGTCGTTTTGCCCTGATCCTGAAATTGTCTGTCTCGTCAAGTACAATCGGTTAATTTTTCTCTCTACGACCGCGTTTTCGTCAAATTGTTCGCAATATTGCGTCGAAATAGAGTTACCAGAAGATTATAATGTGTATCGCGTGAAATTTAGCAAAAATACATTGATGTATTTTACTAAAAGTGGAGTTATTGGAGCTTGTGAAATTGATAAAAGTTTATTTAAACTAGAAAATTCAAATGATCTGAAAGAAAAAATTTTGAGCTCATTGCAGCGCGAAACTATTGTTATCGAGTCAAAATACCCGAAATATATAAACGGGGCAAGAGTCGAACAGCATATTAACTCAATTGATGCGTCAACTAATTTGGAATTTGTATTTTATGTATATGAAGACGGTTTTGTACCCAAACGCGAAAAACGAGACTTCAAGCTTGTATGTTTGTCAACAGCTTCCGAAATAAATAAGTTTGGAGACGCAAAAATAGATCTTGATTGCTTTAATTCGGATATTTTATTTAACGAGCAGTGGTACACGAATTCGTTTTTCATGGATTCAAAATGTTTCGTTCAGAAGTACTGGTTGGAAAAATCAAAGATGATTTCACTTTACAATGATGTTAAGTTTGGCACCGAAAGCATTAGTAATCCATGTCCGTTGTGTAATAAGAGTATCACAAATTTGTCGCCGGATTTGATTGGCTATTGTCCAGAGGGCGATGATTGGCCAATTTGTTGCAAAGGGCATATTATCAAGAAACCTATTGATGTTGTTACATGTTTAATGTGCAGAATGATATATTGTTTTATTCATAAACCGGGTAACTGTTTATATTGTAAAATGCCCATATTTTAATTCTTGTTTTGTTTAATCTTTATTGCATTAAAATGAAGTTCAACTTCTTTTGCAAAAGTATTATAGACCTTAAAAGCACATGTAGCTTACTTATAGAATATAGCCTGTTACCTATAGAGTAGGCTACATTCTTGAAGAATGTGGATGCTGACAAGCTCCTGAACGGTTGTTCCCATTTTGTTATCAGAAGAAGAAGAATTTATTTCTCCAATGAACTATTTTATAGAATCATTAATTGCACACATATCTCAGAGTGGACAGATAAACGGGGCTTTACAGCCCTCTGCACATCTGCACGCGTTCTAATACAGGTACACCCAGTAAATACGTAGTTTTTTTTCGAGATGTCAATGTCAAAATCGTAAAATTAGCTCTTTTTCGCAAGTTACTTACTTGGGTTTTTCGAAAAGCCACGAAGTCATGAAATCGTCTGCCTTGAATAGATCCAGAGAGATATAAAGACATCACATAAAAAAAAGCTTCCCAACTGAAAAAATTTCTTTTCAAAATCTTTAATTCTGGTCATCATATTTTGTGCTAAGGTACCTATAGAGACTTCAGACCAAAACCATACGACGTTTTTATGGGTAGATTTCCTCTACTTTTCGTGTGAGTGGAAGGTCCATTATCAATAAACTGAGCACCCATAAGATAAAAACTATTTCAAAAAAGTGTTTTCTATTTTTCTATGCTTTTGACCGGGCAATTATGGCCATAACTCGCAAAATAGAAGGGCTACAGAGGTCATATTTTCCCGCCAGAACCGCAACCTATAGTTATACCCCTTGTAGCAATCAGCCAAAGGCTTTTAATTTTTTTGTTTTTGATTATACATCATAAATATATCTCACCAGCTCAGAATTTTTCAAAAGGTAGGATTCTTTGAAACTGTGATAAAAAGCTGAATTTTTGACCATGAATAGATGTGTTGGAATGAATTCAATTGCTGTAGGGGTGTTGAATAAGCGGATGCATCGGTGGGTTATAGAAAACCTTTCAATTTTTGTTATAAAACCAGGGCTATATAGTAAATTGAGATAAGCCATACGCGTTGATCTTACTGATGTTTGGTAAGTAAAAAGTGTGTTCAAAAAAGTTGTACTCTGTAGTCCATTGATTGAGCGTAAAACGAATTTCTTCAATTCATATAGGTGTAGTTCATACACGGACAGAATATTATTTGATATGAAGCTATTATCCTGCGAGGTCTCTCTGCGGTTTCGAAAATGGATGAATTTCAAAATTTTCTTTTGCATGTCGAAATTTGGTTCAAGAGCTGAGTAACTAGTACAGCCATACACTAAAACCCCATATTGAATAATTGGATTTATATTGCTGCGATAGTAGGCAATGAGTTGTCTTCTGGGAACAAAATGACGTAGTTTACAGACGACTCCTGCTTACTCAGGTTTGACTTGACACCATCAATATGAGAAAAGAATTTAAGCCTGGCGTCTATGTGTACCCCGAGATATTTACAAACAGGATGTACATTCAAAACTTGAGAGTTAAGTTCATACTATATGTTGGAAGCACTTGGTTTTATGTTCAATTGAATTGTTTTACTTAGATTTAGAAGTTTAGAAGTTTATTTGCAGAGAGCCAATGATTGAGCCGGTTAAGGTCCGCGTCTACGTCCTGTTTGTTTTTTTTTTCGATGGCAGTTACATTTGTATCATCTGTAAACAAAATTACATCAACAGATTGACAAACTAATGGTACATTGTTAATATAGAGTAAAAGCAGCAGCGCACCCCGAGATATTTACAAACAGGGTGTACATTCAAAACTTGAGAGTTAAGTTCATACTATATGTTGGAACCACTTGGTTTTTATGTTCAATTGAATTGTTTTACTTAGATTTAGAAGTTTAGAAGTTTATTTGCACAGAGCCAATGATTGAGCCGGTTAAGGTCCGCGTCTACGTCCTGTTTGTTTTTTTTTCGATGGCAGTTACATTTGTATCATCTGTAAACAAAATTACATCAACCGATTGACAAAATAATGGTACATCGTTAATATAGAGTAAAACAAAATCGCAGCGCACCCAAAATCGACCGCTGTGGTGCACCAAAAACTGTCTTGCCATGTTGATTGGTACCCATTCTCAACAACTTGCTTTTTACGATTCGTTACATAGGATTTGATCCAGTCTAGTCCTTTGCCTCTTATTCCTGTCTTTTCTAATTTGTATAAAAGAATATCATACTCAATTGTATCAAAGGCTTTTTTCAGATCGAGAAAGACACTTACTACATCTTCTTTCTTACGATGGTTCAGTCCGATTTTTTCAGTAGATTCTGCTAGAGCATCAATGGTACTGTGTTTTTTACGAAACCCGTGCTGATTGCTATTTATGACTCCGAAGCGTTCCGTGTACCTATAGATACGATTAAACATGGCTCGTTCAAAGATTTTGCTGCAGACAATGAGGAGTGAAGTTGGCCGGTAATTGCTTTCAGCAAATTTAGATTCTCCTTTTTGAATAGCTATAATTTTAGCTTTTTCATTTGATTCGACTGTTGAAGTACCGACTGTTGAAAGGACTTATTGATCAGTTCGGCCAGATAGTAAATTGTGATTGGTGCAGTTATTTTTACGATAATATTAGAAATTTCGTCAGTACCTGAAGAGTGTTTGTTCTGAAGCTGTTCATTTATTTTTGATACTTCATCTTCACTGGTTCTGTAGAGATACATAGAATAAGGGCACATAGGAATCACAGGTAGCGATTCATTCAGCATATTCATTTTCAATTCTTGTCCTATGTTGGTGAAGTGTTCATTGAATTTGTTAGCAACATCTGTGAACGTGGAGTCAGCGTTTAAGCTTTTGCATGATTCGATGATTTGTACAACAGTATCTTTCACTGATTTATTGGTTATATCATTTAGTAACTTATACGTTTGTTTTGAGTCTCCAATACATTTCTCGAATTTTCTGAAAAAATATTCTTTTTTACAAATCTTTTTCTGAGCCTCTAACCTCGACGTTAGCAGTCTGAATCTAGTCAGAACATCGTGATTCGATGGATTAGCTTTCCATCGGCGGTGAGCGCGATTTCGCTTTTCTTAGATTTTTTAATCGAATATTGAGCCAGTTATGATTTCCACTGGGTTTCTCTGGCTTGGTGCAAATGGGCGCAAATTCGTTTGTAACACAGGAAAATCTTATTAAACATTTTGAAGGCTTTGTTAATATCTCTTTCATTGAGAATATCCTCTGATTTCTTCAAGCGAACTTTGTAATTTGCTTTGATATTCAAGTACTCTCTGAGGATTTCAAACGAATCGAGTGTCGAGATAAATATGGGAGACATTAGCGTGAGATTCTATTTTCCATGTGATTAATATGGGGTAGTGGTAGGTGATTTGTTGATGTTTGAGGACTTGAATGGATGGCGAGGGTATGTTTTGATATATCACATAGTCAAGGCATGTTGATGATGTATCTGTTTCTTGTGTAGGTTCGGGGTCACTGATTTGAAATCCGTTTGAGTTGATCACGTTGTGATACATCATTGTCAATCCATTGTCATCGATTATGTTCATGTTAAAATCGCCGTCTACAATATGGGGAATGGAAATAAATGTATTGGCCTCGAGAAAACAATCCAAAGCATCAACGAAATCTTTTATGTTGCTTCTCGGCTGGCTGTAGCATGCAGTTATTTTCGCTTTATAACCTTCTGTTTCGATTTGCGCTGTTATTGCTTCTACAGGATTTTCCATTTCACTGAAGATATTGATTCCCTCGCGGACTTGAAGCATCACTCCAACTCCAGTACTACTCCTGTTTTTAGCTTAGAAGCCGCTATAGCCGAACACTAAATAATTTTTGTCATCTTTTACTCAGCCATGTTTCAGTTAGACATATTTTTGAGGGTGGAGACTCAAGACTGTACACAAGTGCTTCCAGATCCTGAATATGAGCTTTCAGGATCTCACATTTAAAAAAGAAGAGATAGAGTTTTGTATACATTTGCAACGTTAATAGTAAAATCATTAGAGTAATCACTTGGCTCATGTGTTTCAACTGCTTCGGTGCCATTCAATTGGAAAACATTTTTCAAGATCAATCAAGGAATGATTCATGTATGTACAACCTTCTAGTAGACCAAGTATTGGCTCCACATTGTCGCTGTTTTTCAACTTGAATAAAAGACTCCCTTCACGAGACCCTACACTCTCCACTATTTCATCTCGCTTCATCAATTGCATGAAATTGAATCTGGCTTGTGTAAGGACTTCAATTATCCAGACATCTTTCCATGCAGCTTGGTCCTTCAACTTTGTCGTTTTCCTCGTGTTGTCTATCTTACTGCTTCGTCGACTGAAGTAGACTATAATTGGTCGATGACTCCCTCCAGCAGGCAGCCAAAGAGCGATTGATATGTCATTGAGTTCTACACCAGCGTCTATAGCCTTTAAAATTTCAGTAACTTTTAGTGCAGTTGCCTTAGAATTTTCACCTCGTGGTCCATCCTCCACTTCTTCAACAATCCCCGAGACTTTGATGTTATCCCGTCGATTATATGCCTCAAGTAGTTCAGCTTCGGATATTGATTTCAGATAGCAACGGCGCTCGACTTCTTGTAGCATTTGGGTCATAACGTGCAGTACTTCACCTCGCACCTTCATCATGGCATCGTCTACGAATTGTTTGAGTGAATCCATAATCCGGGTTTCAACACTCCAGAAGCTTCGGCAATTGCGCATCCATTGACTTCTCAATTTCATCATTCACTGATTTGAGGATATTATCGGTGTACTCGTTGATCGGGCTCGGCTCAGAACACATCCTCTTCGACCCTGTCCCCGCCACTGGAGTTTGATCGTGGAATCTGAGTCCGGGCAATTCATCATGAGCAGTGTTTCCAGTATCAATTTGAGGTGCTTCCACGTCAGAGTTCCCAGACATCGACGTTCTCTATTTGATAAGTATATCACAACTAGTAGATGCTATGTAATTATAGCAACTGGCAAATATTAGAGCGCAAATGTTGTCTATTGTTAATAAAATTGATGAACTGTTTAATGACAAGCATATCGATAATTCCAGCTTATCAAAGACGCCTTCTTTAAAATGATTCAAAATTGGAAGATGGTAATAGCAGAAACTGCACCAGCCAGAGCCTTATTAGATCAATTGAACTGTTCTCAAGTGCATTTTTGCCAATTCTCTCCAAGTGTTAACTCGCTGCGGCGAGATGCTATTTCTGACCGGTAACTTGCATCTTCTGTCATTTTTTTCACCACCCGTTTACTCTCCAAAAATGTTTGAAGTTTTTCCATCCTATCAGTTAACGTTTACTCGACCCCAACACAAAAATCCACCGAAAGGGAAAAATTCAGATATACAATTTTCGCTTTTAGTTTTAGCGCTACAAATTATTTTCCCAGTTTTAATTGTTATTCAACGAAATTTCGAGCAATTAATGTTGTGTATTACATGAAAGTTTTGCTTGACCGATCTGACTTTTTGTCTTTCCGATTTGGTCTGAAAAGTGGCTGAGCAGCTCTCTTGAAGCTGTACGCTTTACTAGTCTATAAGTATGCGATTCCTCTGAACTGCTTTGAGGAGACATACATGGTGGTTCCCCCAACGCTTGACCCCTCCCCCTAATGCACTCAGTAATACTAGCATCCCTAAGGCCCAGCTGATTACTAGTGAAGCCAAACGCTCGCCAGTTGTTTGAGAGAAATTCGCAATACGTTAGTCGGCTGTGTTGTATTTCTTAATGACTGCGCAGGCATAATGTTCTGTTAATCTCCCCTTTTGTAGGTATCAAATTTAATTCTTCTGCTAGACTGCTGATAAGTGTTCTACATTTTTTATACCGCATGCATGACGTTTTTTGCTTCAACCAGTATTATCTTTTTAGAAATGGTGAGATGTTTATTGATATCATATTTGAATAGTTGAAGAAATAACTACACTTCAGTAACATCAGTAGAAGTTAAATAGAATTTTTGAAAAACTTTATCTATCGATTGGGTGACAATTTGATTTTTTCGTGTAATTTTGAAAGTTTTTTTTTACAGTTCTCAATTTTCATACAGTATATGGTTACACATTGACGAATGTGTGTGTATCCATGTTTTTTGTCACAAAGTTTAGACATAAAAGTTGAGCGAGCTGAAATATATCACCAATGAACAACTTCCTTATTTGGCATCAACGTTTGTTTTCTTAGAAAGTCCTCACCAAACAAAATTAGTTTTTCAAACTTAAGCTTCTAATTGGAAAGGCCCCCATGAGTACGGACAGTTGCTGTAATTTGCTATCCTTTAAAACAATTAAATTTATCGAGAAATTTTCAGATTTTTCAAATTGTTGGAAAAAATTTTAAAACTTGATCGTGTTCAAGTGTGTTTTACAATTCTTTGCTTTTAAATGACAAATGAATGTACTTATTGCGGAAAAATTTATACGCGTGATGGCTTCCATTTAACAATGCACAACAGATGATTGACATAGCTTGTTTATTCTAGGATTTTTTATTGGTGCTTTGTAGCACGTTTCTAGTCTCGTAACTTAAATTTTGTTTGGTGAACAACATAATTTTAATTTCATTAATTTTCTGCAACTTTCAGTAGTTGTCGTTTGCCGACTCGTTTTACTAAAAAAATAGCATAACTTCGAAAATGATACTACTTTATCCTATTTTTTTTTTCATTTTTTTATACAGTTTCTTCAAGTATCTCATTGTCAGATTTTCAGCCAGTTCTTCACCAGATTTTCAGCCAGTTATGCTGAACATTCACAGTCTGAAAATTTTTAAAAGAGTAGAGATCTGGTTACTTTACCTTTTAAAAAAGTTGCTCGTTTTTTTGCTTTGAACAAATATCCACATTTTCATTAATACTTTGTTTTGATAGTTTTTCAGAGAAATTCTATTTTCTGGTTGAAAGAGAAGAGCTAAATGTTATGTCTGATGTCACCATGCATGCGTGTTTGCAAGTAATGTTTACTGAAGATGTTCTTTCAATTTTCCGGGATATAATGGCCCTATAATCAAGATATATTATGATTTATACTGGTTTTTCAAAGTTTATTACAGGTTTGCTTACAAAGGAACTATTTTGTTCTTCATTTTTCTCGGTTCTTTGTTTGTCTTTTTCTTTCATTGCCGTTGTGTATTTGTTATCTACGATCAAATGTCAGAATTTTATGAAAATAGCTAGAATTAAGAATACATGACGACTGACTACTTATTTGCTCGCGAGGCATCTTTTAAGATTTCTGTGTATTTCTTAATTGTAGACCTTCGAAAACGGAAACCCAAAAGTCTCTGTGGCCAAACATTTTTCTCAAATTATCGAAATGTTATTTATCTTGAATGAACAAATTTGTGGTCCTACATTTGAAAATTGTAAAAAATGATTGTTAAAAAGGATGGGACAAAAAAGAACATCAAAAATCTGCAATAAAGAAAGAATTAAGAATACATGACGACTGACTACTTATTTGCTCGCGAAGCATCTTTTAAGATTTCTGTGTATTTCTTAATTGTAGACCTTCGAAAACGGAAACCCAAAAGTCTCTGTGGCCAAAAATTTTTCAAATTATCGAAATGTTATTTATCTTGAATGAACAAATTTGTGACCCTACATTTGAAAATTGTAAAAAAATGATTGTTAAAAAGGATGGGACAAAAAAGAACATCAAAAATCTGCAATAAAGAAAGAATCACCAAGCTATAAGATAACAGAAATAAGAAAAGTATTTTACCAAGCTCAAAAGTCCTTTGTTTTTTTTTAAACAATTTGAAAAGTTCTAACAACCATAAGCTTTCAACTAAAACATACTAGATACTTTAACTTGAAACTCCTTTGGAAGCTATTTTAACCTGAAGATAATGAGACTATGTCATAAGACTAACAAAATAATAACGAAAAAAATGTGGAAGTTAAAATTTCAAAGAATTTTACGTAAACAGTGTTGAAGCCATGAAAAGCAAAAGCTTTTCACTAAGATTTTTAATAATATTGCCCTTAACTGAGATAGGCCCTTGATTGGCAATCATTCATTTAAGTAAGATAAAAATTAAATACGGCGAAAATATTTTGAAAGTACAGCTCCCCAAAACAATCCATGGTTTTTTTGTTATAAAAATCCAAGATTAGACCAAAACTAGCCTTCGCACCTCATCCATATTGCTGCTCGAACATTAAAACTCTTTATTGTTCCAAATTATATTGAATTAGATAATTTGACTTGTTTTTTAGTTTTTTACTTCCGGTAAATTTAAACAAAGTGGTCTAAAGAAGCATTTTTGGTGCCATGTTTGGTTAATAAAGGCTGAATTTTGAGAAAAATTTGGGCAAAAAGTCTGATCAAGCAGTTTGCAACGCTCCTCTCTCTGTCTGTAAGGTTAAAACCAATACCACTATCGTTAACCATTTTTACTATAGTATTTAGCAAAATTGACGAAAACTTGAAAAAAAATATTGGTTAATGTGCACAAAACAGCCGAAAGCAGTCAAATGTTCACAAAAGCTTTAAAACCTCGATAACTCCTTAAAAAGGAAATTGAAAAAAATGTTTTAATCTTCGACGCTGGATGGGCTTTTTAATGATATTATTCACAACTGTTCAACTGTTTTCGATGAATATATTGATCGGCCGAAAATGACTGAACAAAAAACCTAGTTGAGCATATAATGCCTCCCTAACTAAAGTGTGTCAGAACTATAGTTCTAATAAGCTATACTAATACTCACGTAGTCAGGAAACTAGTTTTAAGAATCAAGTAAATCGTAAAAGCCTACAATTAATCTGTTTTGCTTCTATTCTTTGTGCGGATTGGAGGAGGGTATATAACGTTAGTTACAAGCGCGCTATACAACGGCTACTTCTAACTGGTTTAGATTTAAAAGGTCATCGCTTTTCAGTTAATGATGACAAAATTGATGCAATGGTTTCTGACACTTGTAGCTGGAGTTTCAGTTTGGATTCTCCTCTTGACAATGTTGCCAACTGATATTGTATACAGCTCCAGTGCAAGCACAATAGACAGTATCATCTCACTATGTATCAGATTTTTGCCTATTGTGGCTATTGTCTTGTTTGGATTGTACTCCTTGGCTGTGATTGGCTACCGAGTTGCAAGCTTCAACGACTGCCAGAAAGAAAGTGACGCTCTCAAATTGGAAGTAGAAGCGGCCAAGAAGTCTTTATTAGCCAAAGGATATAAATTTTAGTGTTTTTTGTAAATTATTTCTATGGAATTTACTTAGATTTAATTGGAGCGGGTTTTCATTAACATGTTTTTTTAATATCCTGAAGTCATTTAAAGTACGAACTCATGGTGTCTCGTATTAGTTGTGGTCGCAAGTTCTGATTGGGTAATGCTATCTTTGAGAGATTGAAAAATGTCGATGTCGATGGTGAGTGTAGGCGATAAAAAGGACGTTGTTAATCAAACTCGCAGATGGTAATTTGTCTTTTATTTACAATATGTTCAGCGAGTTTGTATGTCTTTCAGATACTGTATACTTCTCAGATTTACTGGTTGTAGCTTTTTGTGCATTGTAACTGATCCAGTGGCTGATCCAGCTGTGAGTTGTACTAGACAATGGACAATGAGAAGCTGAAAAATTTGGACTGGATGTATGCGAAACCGGAGCTGCAGCTGGATGACTACATGCTGGGCAGGAAGATTGACAAGCAGCTCATCAGACACGTATTCGGCGATGAAGGTGAGACCGAGTCGAAATTTTATTTAAATTGTTTTAGATTTCTGATGAATTGAGAGATGATTGTTATAGAAAACTGATAGAAGTATTTATGGAAGAAATGGGGTTCGAAGTTTGCCAGTTTTCCGTAGGCAGCTGTAGTTTGAGTTCCACGTGAAAGTTGATCACCTTGATCATAAAACTCATTCAATTCATATGCAAAAATTTGCCCAATGACGTAGGCATAATCAAGTTGAACAGAATTTACGTGGAATTGAATTCCCTGTTTCATAGAGAAAACTAGCAAAGTTCTATCAGGATTTCTTCGACAAGTATCTTTCTAGAACTTCGAGCAATTGAAATTCTATCGATCTACACCGGTTCATCTGAAATTGAGCTGTAATGAATGTACTCCTCAAAAACAAACAATTTACCGTGTAAAATTGATATTTGAGCGTTTACTTTTGTCAATGAGTGTAATCTGGCTCAATTATAATGGGGCATAATTATGGAGCTTAATTTATCTCCGGTTTTTAAAAATCAAATCAATAGTAGGACACAAATTCACCTACATCTGTAAGTAGAATTATTGTTAGATTTCTAAGGCTGAAAAGCTGGGAAATTGGAGGACCACTTCTGCATAATTTGTCTGCTGTACTTGTCACAGGGGACGAAGATGACCGGGCAGCAAAATCGGAGGGCGCATCTTTTCAGCAGGGAGGTCTGAATCCCACATATGACCAACTGTGCAAGCTCAGAGAGGATCCACTTATTGCTATCAAACGAGCTGAACAAAACAAAGCTAGAGAGGTAATCAGATTTATTTAAAATAATTCATTTTTGAAATCAAATACTCGCTAACTATTTAACTAGTTTTAATATCGCTAACGAGTTTCAATAATGTGCTAAATTAAGTTAGATATTTTGATCCAACTAGAATGTCCGTGACTCAAGATAATCCCTGCTCAGCGAGCTTATCATTTTGTATCTATGCGGCAAGATAACACAATTCAAATAATAGAAACGATGAAACAGCCTTAAGTATCATCATGGTTTGAAAAAATGCAAATTCTAAAATTAATCGAAAATAAGAACTGACTTAAAGGAGGACAATTAATGAGGAAGCGGAAGCCTGCCTGAGATCTCCTGCTGTGTTATTGTTAATAGCCGCCCTCATCTCAGCCGGCTATTATAGCGCTCCTATTTTTACAATCCAAGAATTGGATTGTATTGGTGCTCTGTCTTTTTACAATTCAAAGAATTTGAATTGTATTGGGGCGCTGTCTTTTTACGACTCGAAGAGGAGTATTGGAGAAGTCCTTTTTTTTAATCAATTTTATTGGAGTGATTTTTAAAGCGGGAAATGAAACGCGTGAAAAAATTTGGAGTGGTTTTTGTGCTGAACAAAATTGAAGAGTGGAGCGAAAAGAGAGTGGTTTTTGTTCATACCGCTGTTTTTGAGAGCGATAAATTGATGTGTGAAAAAATTTTCTCTAAGCGAGCGAAATTTTTTGTTCACATGCGGCTTTTTAAAACCGTTTTTTTTTGTTTTTTTTTGGTTTAGAGGTCTGATTATGATATTGTGTGATGCTTAGGGTTGTTTTAATAGTGGTTCGCAAGTTTTTGGTCATTAATAAGATTTTTATACCATTTTGCTGGTTTTTCAGCTATTTTGCTGAATTTTAGGCGAATTTTAGCAATTTTTTGCGTTTTGTTTTGTTATAATGCTTTGTAATGGCTTTGAATAGACGCATGTTAGTAACTGAGTTTTTAGATACCAAGTGATTACATTCTCTTAGGTTTGAAACGATTTTTTTGGTTTAGAAAAATGACAATAAACTGAAAAATTTTGAATTATTTTTCTTTCGTTTTTTCGTTTTTTTTCTAAACTTAGAAAAATTATTCAGCCTATTTGACTTTCCTATTGTTTTCGAAGTCTTCCAGTACTAATTCGCTCCAATTAACGTTTTTTGGGTCTATGTGCTCCCGTGAAATTAAAAAAAAAGCTCAATTTTTTCTATGATTTTTTTTTCACTTTTTTTTAAATGCCCTTCGTGTTCTTCAATTTTTTATAGCATTTGGGGATGCCTGTAGTCCAAATTAGTTGTCCTTGATGCGTGTTGATGATTTTGATTTCAATTTTGAATCATTTTGTTAAAGATAATTGAGTAACTTTTATGCAGAGTTCCGCAAATTTTCGTGTTTTTTTTTGGAATTTTTGCTGAGTTCTTCTGATTGTCTGGTTTTTGCTAGTTTTTAGTGGTCTAGCTTTTGATAGGAGCTTTTCTAGAGGTTTTGTTGAAATATATTTAGTGCACTTTTCAATGACAAATATCACTAACTTTTCTTAAACACTAACTTTATTTCTATTTTTTTCGTTCTTCGTTTTTACTCATAAATAAACAATGATTTGGATTGATGGACACTTGACCAGATGTATTATTAAAAGTTTTTTGAAATAATGATTTGATTTCAGCATAATGGTATTTGATTCTTTATTTGTGGCCAATTTTTTTTTGTTTTTTACAGAAAACATTTTTGGTTTTGTTTTTCATTTCCTTTCTTTTACCTTCGTTTATTCTACTTGAAATTTGTGTTTGGCTTTTGTCTCAAATAGCAGTGATTCAACAAAATTAAACTAAACCTATTTCACGGGTTTTCGCCAAAAGTTGTTTTTAAACTTGCAACTCAATGTAAAATTTTTATAACGTGCTTTATCGTCTTTTCTGGTCAGTTATTTTTTCATTGTTCTTTTTCATTTTTTTTGTTTAAAAGTGACAAGTGTTATTCAGTAGGATAAGCATTATGTTAGTTATTGTGGTCAATCAGTAGAATAAGTTTTATGTTTGTTAGGGGCGTTCGTTTTTTCCTTCGAGTCGTTTCCGGAATTCTTCCGGCTATGTTTTTTTTTAAGATCTGTTCACACATTTTCATGATTTTTGAAGTCAAATTGGAGTAGTGATTTTGGTCACGCCGAAACAGGAAATGGAGCGAAAAAGCGAGTGGTTTTGCGGCGTGAATTTTTTCGCTCTAATTTTAAAGTAGAGTGAGAAAACGGTGTTTGAACAAAAATTAGGTTTCTCGGTAGTGGTTTTTTGTTCACATGCGGCAATTTCACTCTGATTTTTACTGTTTGTTCAATTTTTTGGATCGGATTTTTTTCTAACTGGTTTTTCCAATCCATTCACAGCTCATTCTAGGCCTAGTTTTTTGTTTGAATTAAATTTTCATTTCTCACTAGGAGTTTTTTTGTTCACATGCGGCATTTTGATATTGATTTTCTGTTTTTTTCTTATTTTTTGTTCTGATGTTTTTCTGAATTCACTCATAGTCCATTCTAGGTCTAGATTTTCTGTTTAGACAATGAAAATTCTTTGAATTGTACGTCAGGACTTGTCCTGCTATGTTTTTTTATTTTTGTAAGATGTTTTCACACCTGTTTTCATGACTTTGAGCTTTCAAAACGGGATAAACAGGTAAAGCTCAGCGGGCACCAAGTTTCATTAGAGGCCCGCGTTTAGTAGTCCCTCAAGTACTCAGAGTGGTGAAGCTACTGGGAAGGCCGTAATTCAATGTTAAAAGGTCATTTTTGGGAGTTTTTGAGCCTAAAATAATGAAATTTTTAGCACTTCGTCTTTTTTTGGATTTTTTGTTAGACCAGTCTGAAATTGAGGTTTATTAAAGTTGATAAAGGTCCTTTGCAAGACGTAATTGCTTTTTACGGCCACTTTAAGCGCTATATCTATTGCTACTCCAAACATAAACACGGTAATTTATACTAATTTTTTCAAATTGTTTGAAATTTTTTTTTCATTTTTTGAGTTGTTTCAGACTTTGATGTCAAAAAAGCTCCTCTGGGGTTTAATAATAGGTTATTGCATAGTTTCTAGTGGTAATGAAGTGGTTTTAAACATTTTAACTTCATGATTTTTACCAATTTTTTTAAATCAAACTTGTTTTTTTTTCAAATTTTCTGACATTGTCATTATTCAAGTTTTCCAGCCCCTATGAGCAAGAAGCCTCATCTAGGGTTTGCCAAAAGTTTACTGAAAATATTTTTTGGCCATGGAATGGTACTCAACTTTTTAATATCTTGCCCAATTTTTTGATAAAAATGCATTTTTTTCTTTAATTTTTTGAAATTTTTATTCAGTGGCCAGTGAACTTCCTATAGGGTTTGCTAGTATGTTACTACATAGTTTCTAGGGGCAATAAAATAGTTTTCAATTTTTTTGGTTTTGTATTTGTAGGGAATTTTTTAAATAAAGCTTGCAATTTAAAATTTTCGATTGTTTTCAAGTTTTTCGATTTTTTTTGTCATTCTCTGAGTTTAACTATCTTTACTGGCAAACGAAACTTTTTAAAAGTTATAGACGGTATACAAAACAGAACTCCAGAGTCAAAAAAATGTTTTTATTTATAGCCCTATTTTTGGAAATTTTCTTTAAATTTTCTCTTCTCAGTTTCTTGATGCATTTCTCATAGTTTATCTACTTTTGGTGGCAGCTTCATCTCTTTCAAGGTTTTTACGTGAGTTAATGAGTATTCTGAAATGAGTCATATATGGCCTTCAAGTTAAAAGCTTCAAGGGTTTTAGTAATGATCGTTTTTTTGGTTAGTTTGTTTGATTCTTTTGGTTTCTCAACTTTTGAGATTTTGTCTTGTTGGCTGGGATTGTTCAATTGATCGGCTGGTCAGGTAATTAGGTCTGTCTTTCATTCAATTACTTGGATTGTATTTCAGGACTTGTCCTGCTATGTTTTTATTTTTGTAAGATGTTTTCACACTTTTCATGACTTTGAGCTTTCAGAACGGGATAAACAGGTAAAGCTCAGCGGGCATCAACTTTCATTAGAGGCCCTTAGACGCGTTTAATAGTCTTTCAATTGCTTAGAGTGGCGAAGCTACTGGGAAGGCCGTAATTCAAGGTTAAAAGGTCCTTTTTAGGAGTTTTCGAGCCCAAATTGTTCCAATTTTTTTTTTGCGTTTTTTTCGCCATTTTTCGAATTTTTTGAAGGACCAGTCTAAAATTGAGGTTTGTAAACGTTGATAAAGGTCTTTTCCAAGGCATAATTATTTTCTATGACTGTTTTAAGAGCTATGTTTTGGTACTCCAAATATAAACAAGCAATTTTATACTAATTTTTACAATCTAAAAAGTTTTAATAAGTTTTTTAATTTTTCTTTTGTCATTTTTGAGCTTTTTCAGCCCTAGGTTTCAAGAAATCTGCTTCAGGGTTTGATAATAGGTTACTGCATAGTTTCTAGTGTTAATGGAATGGTTTTTGAACAATTTAACATCACGAGTTTTTGCAATTTTTTGATAAAACTTGCAAGTTTTTTTGAAAGTTTGTCATTTTTTAGGTTTCTTGATAATCAAAGGCCACGGATTTTTCTCTACGGTTTAATACTAGGTTACTGCATAGTTTCTAGTGGCAATGAATAAGTAACTGCACATTTTTCTAGAGGTAATGGATTGGTTCTCAATTTTGTAATAACATGAGTTTTTGTAATATTTTGATAAAAATTGTTTTTTTTTTAAATTTCTGAAAATTTTTATTCCAAATTTACTGACCTTTATGAGCCAGTGAAATTATTAAAGATTTGAAATAAAATTACTTTATAGTTTCTGGAGAAAATGAAACACTTCTGAAGATGTTAATATCACGAATTTTAGCATTATTTTGTTAAAATTTTTAATTGTTTTTCAATTCTAAAATTTTTTGCCCCTTCTGAGTTAAACTATCTTTTCTGGCCAACAAAACTTTTTAGGTATTGCAGGTGGGTTATATGGCAGAACACACAAGAACCAAAAATAATTTTGAACAACTTGTTGCCGCAAAATTTAGAAACTTTCTTTAAATTTTGCACTTGTCAGTTTTTTGAAGCCTTCGTTAAATTTCTCGAGTTTATCTACCTTTAGTAGAGTCTCTTCCATGTTTTGTGCGTGAGTAAATGAGTATTTTGAATTGTATCATATTTAGCCTTCATGGTAAAAGCTTCAAGAGTTTTATCCATGATTATTTTCTTAATTAATTTGTTTGATTATTTTTGTTTCTAAACTTTGTGATTGTCTTTTTGCTGGGATTGTTCAGTTGATCTGCTGGCCAGGTTCTCATTAGTTCCCAGTAATTCATTCAATTCTTTGGATTGTATTTCAGGACTTGTCCTGCTATGTTTTTTTTCGTCGAATAAAAAAATGTTTCGCTTTACCTCATTTTGCCGCTTTTTCCACATTTTGCGTGATATCTTTTTGACTTCTCTAGGCTAGTTTTTGTCTTCTCTCATTCTGCTAAAAGTGATTTTGAACATCAGTTGCTCAGGGAAGCAATTGAAAATGAACAGAGTCAGTATAAATAATTGAAGTCAGAATTAGAAACGGGATAAACCCATAAAGCCCAATTTTAGATGCCCGCTATTTGAACGTCGTTCCTATAAGTCTTAGTTAATACTCTAATGCTTATTGGTATTGATAGTAGCCCCTGTAGCCTCTCTCAAAGAAACAGAAGTACGTTATGTTCAACTAGGAAATGCCATCAAAACAAATCGGACTTACAAAAAATGTTTTTGTACAAAAATCTTTTTTTTTAATATCTTCTATTCTTTCAATCCCAATCATGCTTATTGGAATCAACGGCGGCTATTTTCCGGCAATCTGCCGGGTATGTTTTACCTCGTAATTTTAAGGCCTCTTAGTTTCCTAGTGCCTTTTTAATAGCCGCCTCAGCTTCTCAGTCGGCTATTATAGCGCTCCTATTTTTTACAATTCAATAAATTTGAATTTTATTGGGGTGCTCTCTTTTTTAAGACTAGAAGAGGAGTATTGATTTTCTTAAGGTTTTTTTACAGGAAGTACTATTTGTTCAAACGGTGTTTTCACCTAAAAGCGGAAGTGAGTAAAATTGCCGTGTGAACGATTTTTTTTCTGAGCGAGAGAAGTTATTTGATCATGCGCTGTGTTGAGTGAATGATTTTTTGAATTTGAAAAGTGTTTTTGAGAGATTTGCGCATATGATGAGTTTTTAGCCGTGTTTTCGTCTATTTGTTTCAATTTTTTCGTAAATTTGTTTTGTAGAAATAAGTTTTCATCGATGCTGCATGAATTTGTAACCCTCTCAAATTGATACCACAATGTTTTTGCGCGACTAATAATGCGTTTCAAGCGCAAAAATAGCACTTCTCAATTTTTGGCTTTTTCTATCTATTTCTACTCTTTTGGAGCTTTGGGCGGAATTTTCTGCCTGCTCAGTAAATATGGCAACGTCCTTTTGATAATTTTTCAATTGAATGCCTCTTTTTGACATGAGATTTTCTTTTTTTTTTATGAAGTGTAAAGAAACTAATACAGTTTTGGCGGTTTCTGTCCCAGTTTCCCCAGTTTCTTGTAGTTTGTAGTTATTTACAATTAAAACTCTTATAAAAACTCTTCATCTGCACCGTCAAGGAGTTTGTTTCGTTTTATTATTAATTGAAGCAGCTTTTGGTAATAAGCCTTTGAAATTAAGTTTAAAAATTTGACCATTTTTTGACCTTTATTTGAAATTGTTTGTATCGAGCTTGAACTGTTTAATTGCCTCAAGCGAAGTTTTTAGCAATTATATTAGTCCTGTCGGTCTGTTTTTAATGCGATTTTTTGCTTGACCAATTTTGCGTCTGACGCTTTTGGCTTTTCGTCCTCTAAAACGAGATAAACAGGTAGCGCCCTGCGGGCATTAAGTGCTCTTAGAGCTTTTCAGCTCACTAGTCTTAAGTATGCGTTTCAGAGAATCTGTTTTGGAGACTTATACTTATGGTGCGAAGGGTGGCGGTTCTTAAAGTCTGAACCCCCTCTCCACTGTTCCCCCCCCAATGCTGCCACCACCGGTGCAACCCCCACCCCCGCTGCGCTCACTTACGCCCCTTCAATTAAGCTAAAGCTAGCTTCACTAAACCCTGCCTAGATACTGACGATGCCAACCGCTCGCCGGTCGTTTGAGAGCAATTCGCCCGACGTTAGTCGGTTATGTTTTTTTTATTGAAACAGGGAGATGAGTATGCAAATTTTTGAGCCTGGATTCATTAATAATGACAAATCAATTTTTAAATCTTAATGGTTTTCAATTTGATTTTTAATTAGAATTTCCTATTTTTTTTATTTTTCAGAAAATGCGAATTAGTTTTATCTCTTTTGCAATGTCTGTTATCTCAATACTGATGCATGTATATTAACAACAATCTCTTAGGGTCTATAATTTGGCCCTGCTTTTATTAGTTTTAAAATTGTTAATTTGAACTAATAATCTTAGTCTGGATTTTCAATTTATTTTTTTGCAGCTTGTTTTTAAAAACAATATAGCGCTGAGTTTTTGCTAGATTCACTGTTGAAAATTTTAGTTGAAAGTTTTCTTCTGAGATTTTTCATAGGGCCAGTTGTTGGTAATATCAGACTTTTTGCTTTTGAATATTGATCTTTCTTATAAGTATTTTTCACAATTAATTTTGACAGCATAACATTGCTTGCACTTTGCCGCTTGACAAGTTGGATGTTTCCAATTCCGTATAACAGTTTTCGTATTAACTGTTGCTTTTAGTAAATACAGGACCAATGGACTTTTTCATTTTTTTTAGTTGAGTTGGTTTACTCGGCTAATTTAAAAATTTTGAAAATAATGGGCTAATTTAAAAATTTTGAAATAAATCTTTCAAAGATTTAGTGGTGACTTTAGTAAGTATTAGTTAATTTGAAGAGTTTTTTGGCAGAGAGACGACTCTTCGTGTTGTTTCCGGAATTCTTTCGGCTATGTTTTTGAGATCTGTTCACGTTTTTGTGATTTTTGAAACCATATTGGAGTAGTGTTTTTGTTCACGCCGAAACAGGAATTGGAGCGAAAAAAGTCGCTAGTGGTTTTGTTGTTCAGATGCGGCAATTTCTCTTCGATTTTTACTGTTTTTTTGACCGGATTTTCTTTTTCTAAATGGTTTCCCAAACCATTCACAGTCCCTTCTGGCTTATTTTTTTGTTGCAAACAAATTTGTCCCTAGTGTTGTTTTGTTCACATGCGGCATTTTGACATTGATATTCCGTTTTTTTAAATTGTTTTGATCTGATTTTTTTTGGTAATAGTTTTAGCAATTCACTCATAGTCTGTTCTAGGTCTAGTTTTATTTAGTCAAAGAGAATTCTTGGAATTATTCGTCAGTACTTGTGCTGCTGTGCTTGTTACTTCGTCGAATAGAATTTTTTTTCGCTTTACCTTGGTTCACAGCTGGTTCAACACTTTGCGTGAAATCTTTGAGCTCTCTAGGCTATTTTCACTCGTCTCTCATTCTGCTTAAGGTGTTTATAGACAGGAGCTGCTCAACAAAGCAACTCAAAGTGAACAGAGGTAATACCAAATAACCAAATCAGAAATAGAAAGGGATAAACCCATGAAGCCCAATATTATATGCCCGGTACTCAAACTTTGTTCTTAGTTACCAGCTCTAATGCTTATTGGCATCGATGCTAGGCATTTTTTTTATCTCACTGCAAAACAGGAGTCTGCTCGAAAATGACAGCAAAACAGGAGTCTGCTCGAAAATGACAGCAAATTAGTTTGCACTTTAAAATTGTTTGTGTACAAAAATCATTTATTTTTAATTCATTTTGTCTTCTTTCAATCCCAATCTTGGTTATGGGAATCAACAGTGGTTATTTTCCAGCACTCTGCTGGGTATTTTTAATCACGCATCGCTTAAACGTTTTTTCTTGACGTTTGAAAAATGTTTAATGCCAACAGAATTGTTATGTCAAAGGCCTTGAAATTTCCTGCCATCAAAAAAATATTGGAATGGAAGTTATTTGAAGTGCCGTAACTATTAATTCTTTCATGCGTTCATAGTATCTCAAAACAGTTCTCCAATATAAAGCAATTTTAGTATCATATGTAGAGCGGTTCTCTGGGCGTATTTGTTTCACTTTTGAATTACCACTTTTTAATTTTGAAGATTGGCACCTTCATACTTTTCTGATTAATTGCTCTTAAACGAAGTTTCAAGCAATTATTGTTGTTGTTTCTTTTAAGGAATTATTTTGCTTGAATGAGTTCGCAGTTTCGAATTAATTTTACGTTGACTTTGAGAAACGGCGCCCGTGAAATTTAGGAAGAGTATCCAACGATGAGCAATGATGAAAAACACAATTCAAATGATAGAAACAATGAAGGAAGCCTTAATTGTGATGGTTTGAGAAACTGCAAATTCTAAAAGTCTTCAAGAACTGACAAATTGAATTCTTTTTTGTGAGAAAGCGAGAGTCTGCCTGAGAGCTCCTGCTGTTAGTTTTTTTACCTCGAAACTGTACGGGCTTCTCAGTTATTGTGAACAATTTTTGATTGGGATTTTTAAAAGAAAAACTACTGCCTCAGGTTTATTTGTTTATTTTATGATGACACTTATGATATAAATTAGTGTTTTTAATATGAAAAATTATAGAAGTTGCAGTTTTTAAATGTTTCTCCAAAAATAGAAAATTTTGACAGCACAACATGGCTTGCACTTTGCCGCTTGAGCAGTTGGATGTTTCCAATTCCGTAGAACAATTTTTGTGGTAATTTTTGCTTGTATTTAATACCAGAGTAATGGACTTTTTCATTTTTTGTTCATTTTTTAGTTGGTTTACTGGGCTTTTTTTCCAAATTTCGAAAAATATATGCTATCTTTCAAAGTTTTAGTAGTGACTTTAGTAAGTACCAGTTAATTTGAAAAGATTTTTTTTTTGCAGAGATACGACTCTTCGAATTGTTTCCGGAACTCTTGCGGCTATGTTTTTGAGATCTTTTCACACGTTTTCATGATTTTTGAAGTCAAATGGGAGTAGAGTTTTCCTGCCATCAAAAAAGTTGGAATGGAAGTAGTTTGAAGTAGCAGGACTATAAATTCTTTCATACGTTCATATTATCTCAAAATAGTTCTCCAATATAAAGCAATTTTAGTATCATATGTAGAGCGGTTCTCTGGGCGTATTTGTTTCACTTTTGAATTACCACTTTTTAATTATAAAGATTGGCACCTTCATACTTTTCTGATTAATTGCTCTTAAACGAAGATTCAAGCAATTATTGTTGTTGTTTCTTTTAAAGGATTTATTTTGCTTGACTGAGTTCGCAGTTTCGAATTAATTTTACGTTGTCTTTGAGAAACGGCGACCGTGAAATTTAGGAAGAGTATCCAACGATCAGCAATGATGAAAAACGCAATTCAAATGATAGAAACAATGAAGGAAACCTTAATTATGATGGTTTGAGAAACTGCAAATTCTAAAATTCTTCAAGAACTGACAAATGGAATTCTTCTGTTTTTTGAGAAAGCGAGAGTCTGCCTGAGAGCTCCTGCTGTTAGTTTTTTTACCTCTTAACTATACGGGGTTCACAGTTTCTTATTGTGAACAATTTTTGATTGGGAGTTTTAAAACAAAAACTACTGCTTCAGGTTTATTTGTTTATTAAATGATGACACTTATGTTATAAATTAGTGTTTTTAATAAGAAAATTATGGAAGTTGCAGTTTTTAAATGTTTCTCCAAAAATAGAAAATTTTGACAGCACAACATGGCTTGCACTTTGCCGCTTGAGCAGTTGGATGTTTCCAATTCCGTAGAACAATTTTTGTGGTAATTTTTGCTTGTATTTAATACCAGAGTAATGGACTTTTTCATTTTTTTAGTTCATTTTTTAGTTGGTTTACTGGGCTTTTTTTCCAAATTTCGAAAAATATATGCTATCTTTCAAAGTTTTAGTAGTGACTTTAGTAAGTACCAGTTAATTTGAAAAGATTTTTTTTTGCAGAGATACGACTCTTCGAATTGTTTCCGGAACTCTTGCGGCTATGTTTTTGAGATCTTTTCACACGTTTTCATGATTTTTGAAGTCAAATGGGAGTAGAGTTTTCCTGCCATCAAAAAAGTTGGAATGGAAGTAGTTTGAAGTAGCAGGACTATAAATTCTTTCATACGTTCATAATATCTCAAAATAGTTCTCCAATATAAAGCAATTTTAGTATCATATGTAGAGCGGTTCTCTGGGCGTATTTGTTTCACTTTTGAATTACCACTTTTTAATTATAAAGATTGGCACCTTCATACTTTTCTGATTAATTGCTCTTAAACGAAGATTCAAGCAATTATTGTTGTTGTTTCTTTTAAAGGATTTATTTTGCTTGACTGAGTTCGCAGTTTCGAATTAATTTTACGTTGTCTTTGAGAAACGGCGACCGTGAAATTTAGGAAGAGTATCCAACGATCAGCAATGATGAAAAACGCAATTCAAATGATAGAAACAATGAAGGAAACCTTAATTATGATGGTTTGAGAAACTGCAAATTCTAAAATTCTTCAAGAACTGACAAATGGAATTCTTCTGTTTTTTGAGAAAGCGAGAGTCTACCTGAAAGCTCCTGCTGTTAGTTTTTTTTACCTCTTAACTATACGGGGTTCACAGTTTCTTATTGTGAACAATTTTTGATTGGGAGTTTTAAAACAAAAACTACTGCTTCAGGTTTATTTGTTTATTAAATGATGACACTTATGTTATAAATTAGTGTTTTTAATAAGAAAATTATGGAAGTTGCAGTTTTTAAATGTTTCTCCAAAAATAGAAAATTTTGACAGCACAACATGGCTTGCACTTTGCCGCTTGAGCAGTTGGATGTTTCCAATTCCGTAGAACAATTTTTGTGGTAATTTTTGCTTGTATTTAATACCAGAGTAATGGACTTTTTCATTTTTTTAGTTCATTTTTTAGTTGGTTTACTGGGCTTTTTTCCAAATTTCGAAAAATATATGCTATCATTCAAAGTTTTAGTAGTGACTTTAGTAAGTACTAGTTAATTTGAAAAGATTTTTTTTGCAGAGAGACGACTCTTCGAATTGTTTCCGGAACTCTTGCGGCTATGTTTTTGAGATCTTTTCACACTTTTTCATGATTTTTGAAGTCAAATGGGAGTAGAGTTTTCCTGCCATCAAAAAAGTTGGAGTGGAAGTAGTTTGAAGTAGCAGGACTATAAATTCTTTCATACGTTCATATTATCTCAAAATAGTTCTCCAATATAAAGCAATTTTAGTATCATATGTAGAGCGCTTCTCTGGGTGTAGTTGTCTCACTTTTGAATGACCACTTTTTAATTATGAAGATTGGCACCTTCATACTTTTCTGATTAATTGCTCTTAAACGAAGATTCAAGCAATTATTGTTGTATCTTTTTAAGGAATTATTTTGCTTAACTGAGTTCGCAGTTTCGAATTAATTTTACGTTGACTTTGAGAAACGGCGCCCGTGAAATTTAGGAAGAGTATCCAACGATCAGCAATGATTAAAAACACAATTGAAATGATAGAAATATTGAACGAAGCCTTAAGTATAATGGTTTGAAAGATTGCAATTTCTAAAATTCATCAAGAACTGACTAATGGAATTCTTTTTATTTTTTAAAGGAAGCGAGAGTCTGCCTGAGAGCTCGTGCTGTTAGTTTTTTTTCGCCTCGTAACTTTAGGGCTTCTCAGTTTCTTTGTGTGAACACTTTTTGATCATGAATCGCTGGAGCAATTTTAATTGCTCTCGAACGAAGTTTGAAGCAATTATATTAAACGTGTCGATCTTATACAGAATTTTACTTTTCGATTACTTTTACGCACTTGAGTTTTCCGTGTTGCGTGATCTTAATTTCTCTAATCATTCGTAAGTTTCAGCAGATGAACACTTGTGGCGACAGTTCACTGCTAAAAGTTTAAATGTTTAATAGCAACAGTTGTAATAAAACCTTAAAGTTTCTGCCATCAGACAAAATATACGACTCTTCGAATTGTTTCCAGAACTCTTGCGGCTATGTTTTTGAGGTCTGTTCACACTTTTTCATGATTTTTGAAGTCAAATGGGAGTAGAGTTTTCCTGCCATCAAAAAAGTTGGAGTGGAAGTAGTTTGAAGTAGCAGGACTATAAATTCTTTCATACGTTCATATTATCTCAAAATAGTTCTCCAATATAAAGCAATTTTAGTATCATATGTAGAGCGGTTCTCTGGGCGTATTTGTTTCACTTTTGAATTACCACTTTTTAATTATGATGATTGGCACCTTCATACTTTTCTGATTAATTGCTCTTAAACGAAGATTCAAGCAATTATTGTTGTTTCTTTTTAAGGAATTATTTTGCTTGACTGAGTTCACAGTTTTAAATTAATTTTACGTTGACTTTGAGAAACGGCGACCGTGAAATTTAGGAAGAGTATCCAACGATCAGCAATGATAAAAAACGCAATTCAAATGATAGAAACAATGAGGGAAACCTTAATTATGATGGTTTGAGAAACTGCAAATTCTAAAATTCTTCAAGAACTGACAAATGGAATTCTTCTGTTTTGTGAGAAAGCGAGAGTCTGCCTGAGAGCTCCTGCGGTTAGTTTTTTTTACCTCTTAACTATACGGGCTTCTCAGTTTCTTATTGTGAACATTTTTTGATTGGGAGTTTTAAAACAAAAACTACTGCTTCAGGTTTATTTGTTTATTAAATGATGACACTTATGTTATAAATTAGTATTTTTAATAAGAAAATTATGGAAGTTGCAGTTTTTAAATGTTTCTCCAAGAATAGAAAATTTTGACAGCACAACATGGCTTGCACTTTGCCGCTTGAGCAGTTGGATGTTTCCAATTCCGTAGAACAATTTTTGTGGTAATTTTTGCTTGTATTTAATACCAGAGTAATGGACTTTTTCATTTTTTTAGTTCATTTTTTAGTTGGTTTACTGGGCTTTTTTTTCCAAATTTCGAAAAATATGCTATCATTCAAAGTTTTAGTAGTGACTTTAGTAAATACTAGTTAATTTGAAAAGATTTTTTTTTGCAGAGAGACGACTCTTCGAATTGTTTCCGGAACTCTTGCGGCTATGTTTTGAGATCTTTTCACACGTTTTCATGATTTTTGAAGTCAAATGGGAGTAGAGTTTTCCTGCCATCAAAAAAGTTGGAATGGAAGTAGTTTGAAGTAGCAGTACTAAAAATTCTTTCATACGTTCCTATTATCTCAAAATAGTTCTCCAATATAAAGCAATTTTAGTATCATATGTAGAGCGGTTCTCTGGGCGTAGTTGTTTCACTTTTGAGTTACCACTTTTATACTTCTCTGATTAACTGCTCTTAAACGAAGATTCAAGCAATTATGGTTGTATCTTTTTAAGGAATTATTTTGCTTGACTGAGTTCGCAGTTTCGAATTAATTTTACGTTGACTTTGAGAAACGGTGCCCGTGAAATTTAGGAAGAGTATCCAACGATCAGCAATGATGAAAAACACAATTCAAATGATAGAAATAATGAAAGAAGCTTTAAGTATGATGGTTTGAAAAATTGCGTTTTCTAAAATTCTTTTTAAGGAATTATTTTGCTTGACTGAGTTCGCAGTTTCGAATTAATTTTACGTTGACTTCGAGAAACGGCGCCCGTGAAATTTAGGAAGAGTATCCAACGATCAGCAATGATGAAGAACACAATTGAAATGATAGAAATATTGAAAGAAGCCTTAAGTATAATGGTTTGAAAAATTGCAATTTCTAAAATTCATCAAGAATTGACTAATGGAATTCTTTTTATTTTTTTAAAGAAGCGAGAGTCTGCCTGAGAGCTCGTGCTGTTAAATTTTTTTCGCCTCGTAACTTTAGGGCTTCTCAGTTTCTTTGTGTGAACACTTTTTGATCATGAATCGCTGGAGCAATTTTAATTGCTCTCGAACGAAGTTTGAAGCAATTATATTAAACGTGTCGGTCTTATACAGAATTTTACTTTTCGATGACTTTTACGCACTTGAGTTTTCCGTGTTGCGTGATCTTATTTTCTCTAATCATTTGTAAGTTTCAGCAGATGAACTCTTGTGGCGACAGTTCACTGCTAAAAGTTTAAATGTTTAATAGCAACAGTTGTAATAAAACCTTAAAATTTCTGCCATCAGACAAAATAATCAGAGAGGAAGTAGTTTGAACTAGCAGTTTTAATGATAATTTCGTGCGTCCATAATTATCTACAAAACAACTTTAGTTGCTCATAGAAAGCAATTGATTATAAAGCGAAATATTTAAATTTTTTAGGATCATATGTAGAGCAATTCTCTGGGCCATGTTGTTGTTCCACATTTTTAAATTAGGGTTTTCGAGCTTCACCCTTGCCTGATTAGTTTGTCTCAAACGAAAATTAATGGAATTATTGGCGTATTTCTCTTTGCCTGACAGAATTTGAATTTTCACCGAAATTTACGTTGTTACTGTAAGAAACGACGACCTTGGAGTCTTGGAAGAGTATCCAACAGGTAATGGACAAACATCTATAGTTTTCTCAATGAGTGCACGATGACAAAGGCAATTAGTCAGAGCCGAATACTTCACTAAAACAGGTATATGGTCGCTGAGGGGTGTCTTGGATACGGTGCATAGAAAAAATAAAAAGATGGTTGTCTCCGAGTTTTTTCAAGGTAAAAACGTCTTACAGTACGTACGTGCAACCCCTAATCAGTGATCTCGCACGCGTTTGTCCATTTTGGCTTAACTCCTCGAATCAGAAATCTAGATGACGAGAGTACTTCTGGTCTTAGCTTTTACACCATTCCCCTTTTAGCCTGGTTACGAACCATCAGTTTAAATGGCTGGAGCCAAAGTAACAAAATCTGAATGCTACCCTTAAATGTAGGAACTTGATTTTGCCACAATCGTTGTTTAATCCAGTAACTCTTCGGCTAAACGAGACTGAATAACTTGGCTATCTGAATGTGATCTATTATAATTATTCTTTTTCTCGCTATAAAGGAACATATTTGTAGGATAGTTTGTTCGGTGAGTCAGCTTTTTTGCAACGATGGGGATGAAGAGTGAGGTTCCCATTTTTTGGCGATTAATTTTTATAATATTACCTTCGGTCATTTTCAATTAATGCTGCGCCAGCATGCTCCAACGGATATAGCTTTAGAAAAGAGGGATATAATATTAGACACGTTGCCTATATGCACGAGATAAGGGAAGAACAAAATTATTTGATATTTAGCTAAAACGCATGCGAGACCGCTTACGCGACTAAGTATGTACCATTTGCCGTTTTTGCCTAGCAAACTTAGACAAACATCTTTTAGGTGATGTATATATACACCACGACTCTTTCCATCGACATTTTAGTGAGAATCTATGCTGGGTCACCATTTTTCAGTGAATTTTATGCTCTGACCTTTACCTATGTCAATGTTTTTAGGTACTTTGTAACAATTCATCCCCATTTGTGAATCATTTCTTGCTGCAGAATCTTCCAAGACTTGAAGGTTGCCGACATTTTTGGTGTGAAGATATCGGAAGTTTCGAAGATATTCGGTTGCTAGCTAGAGGGATTGAAGTTATCCTTTTGACAATTCAGATCCACCGCTACAAAGAGCATAATCTCACTGTAATGAAACATGTTTAATTGCTCTCGAACAAAAATTGAAGCAATTATAGTAAACGTGTTGGTCTTTTTACGTCTCGAAAAGGTGTATTGAGATTCTACAGGTTTTTTGCTTTAGCTGACGCAAGTTTGTTCTTGACTCGAACTTTTGCCTTTTGTTTTCGAACATTGACTTCTTTTGACTACTGATTTCGAATATTGACCTGTTTTAGAACGTCGATTTGTTTTCGAACACTGGACTTCAACAGTAGCTTAGGTACTAACGAATAGAAATTAGGAACTGCCAGTAATACTCAGTGTGAAAAGGTCATTATGAGAAATTTTCTTCCCATAACAGTACATTCTCCCTATACCTATTCAAACTACAGACATCGTCCAGCTTCACCCCTCCGCACCTACCTATCCCCCTCCAACTAGGCGCGCGCCCACCTAATCCCGACCACCTAGCGCGCCCTCTCCCAAAAAAACCACCCCTCACGCACGCACACACACCTACACCCTGTCTGCCTACCCAAATCTAAAAGCTGTACTATTTTTTTTTTAAAACGATGTCTACAGTTTCATTAGGTTATTAATTTCTTCGTTATTTCTTTTCCTTGATATTTCTTATTTTAAGTAAAGTTAGGTTAGCAGGTATATTGGACGAGTCTTCGAGTTGTTTCTAGTACTCTACCGGCAATGTTTTTTATGCAAAATTTTCGCGTGACCGGTTTGACTTTTTTCGGGCGACTTTTTCGTTTTGCGTTATCTAAATTCTCTCAATTTTAATCAGCTGAACGCAAGTGGCGAAAAGTTACTACTGAAACCCAAATGAGATGTGCGCCGAAATTGAGTATTATTTTTACATCTGAAGCAGGCTGCAATAGATTTGAGCTCCCACTTGTCGTTCGAGAGCAGTTCTTCCGACCTTAGTCGGTTATGTTTTCGTTAAGGTGATTTCAGGAAGTCCAGTTTTGGTTTGGTTTATACCACTATTGGAATTTATTTTTTTGGCAAGTTAGTTCATTTTTTTTGGCTGTTAAAATTTTAAGTGTTTTAATATTTTCGTCGCCCATTTTGAATGATTCATCAGCAATATATTTTACTTTTTTCGCTCGGTTAAAGTATTCAATCCGATTAGTTCGGGAACTATTTGACGATAGCTTGTTAGCTTGAGTGAATATGTTTCAGGTAGTTGACAATCCAGTATTGATGAAGAAGTTCAAGACGTACTTGATGCAGATGGTAGATGAGGACAAATCGGGTGGAAAAAAGAGAAAGAAGAAAAGTAAAAAGAAGAGAGAGGAATCGATTGAGAGAGATAACACAATAAACGCGATCAAGAGAAGCGCGATCAAAAGGAAAAGAGAAGCGCGATCAAACAGCTCAGGTTTACGATCCAGGTTTGTGATCTCAGTTATCGAATAAGTTCTTGTTTTCTTCTTTTTAAGTTCTTCCGCCTAATGGAACTTCCATTGCTATGCCGTAAGATGTCTCAAAGAAAAGGCGACAATCTTGCATGATCTTGCAGTTGCCGATCATCTTGTATAGTCTTGCAAAAAGGAAATTATTTTAAGTTTCTTTCAACAGTCTTTTCCAACAGTGCAATTTTCATACGGTCAATCATGAGTGAGAGATCTTCTTCCTTTCTGAGGAGCAAACAATCTACGCAGCCTTTTTGACTATTTCAAATATCTGTTTTTACGGGGTAGGTCATCCCGAAAAACTGGCGACAGATAAATTGGAAGTGGGCATGAGGGAATTTCAGTTATTTTGAGTTAATTCTCTAAGTGCTTAGCTGCACGCTTTTTGAATTCCACTGGAAAAAAAACTTAGCTGCCGTTAGCCGCAAAAAATTTGGGTAAAGAAGAGGAGGGATATTTTAATATTGATTAATCTGAAGTTATGTAATCAAGAAAACTATCACTGGCTATGTTCAGATCTCCAGTTGAAAGGAAACGACCCCAGGAAACTATCAACAGCAACAGACATAGATCACGGTCAGTAAGCAGTTCCAAATATACGAAGAACAGCACAACATACAGTAGCCATGATAGGCATAGATCACATAAAAGGCATCGCTCAAGATCAGTGTCCAAACCAAACAGTCCTCTTAAAAAAGCAAAGAAGTATTTAGTCACAAAAGAAATCAACAAAGAATCAAAACGGCACCGAATTTCGAGGTCAAGATCCAGGTCTAATTCACCGGGAGGAGGTGCGGTTTCACAGTCAACGTCTTCAAAACATAAAGAATTGAACAGCAAAAATTTCAGAGACGATCGCAATCAGACAGTTAGCTTAGGCAGTTTGAATCCTTTTCGTAGAAACGAATCTATTAAGTCAAGTGGTAGAAGTAGTGGATTCTCAAAAGGTGCATACGTTCCTCCCAAATTGAGCAAAGAAGAACTAGAGAAAAAGCGGAAACAAATGATGAAAGATGCCGAGGAACATGAGCAAGTTAGTTTCTATATCTGTTATTAATTGCTCTCAAACGAAGTTTGTAGCAATTATATTAGTCCTGTCGGTCTTATTTTTCGCTTGACCAATTTTTCGTCTGACGCTTTTGACTTTTCGTCATCAAAAACGGGATAAACAGGTAGTGCCCAGCGGACATTATGTGCTCCTAGAGCCTTTCAGCTCTGTTTCAGATCAAACTGTTTTGGAGACTTAAACTTATGGTATGAAGGGCGTTTCTTAGAGGTTGAAGACCCCTCCACTCTTGACCCCCCCCCACTCTTGCCCCATCCCCACCCCCGTGCGCTGCTACCCCCCAACCCCACTGTTGCCGCTCCCCCAATAGCCCTGGGTGCACCCCCCCCCCCCCCCCCCCCGTTTCTAGCTGACGAACAAGCGCTCGCTAAAAACACGGAAATTTTACTATTTTGCACAATTTTTTTCAAGCTTTTTGAAACTTTTTTGATATTTTTTGATTTTTATGTTTTATTCGCACTAGGTGTCAAGGAACTTGCTCTAGGTTGTAATAATAGGTTACTGCATAGTTTTTAGTAGTGTGGTTTCAGCGTTTTAACATCACGAATTTTAGCATTTATTTTGACGAAACGTGCTATTTTGTCTATTTTTTTGACATTTTTTCCTTATTCAGGTCTTTCCAGATCCAGGAGCCAGAAAACCTCCTAAGGCGTTTGATAATAAGTTACTGAAAAATTTTTATTCGCCATGGAATAGTTTCTCAACTTTTTAATGTCACAAATTTTTATATTTTTGATAAAACTTGCTTTTTTCAAGTTTTTTAAAATTGTTTGTTTGTTTAGGTTTTTTCGGCCTCAAGAGCCAAGGAACCTCCTCTAGGGTTTGCAAATGGGTTACTGTATAATTTCCAGATGTAAAGGAATGTTTTTGCCATCTTTTTTTTTCAATTTTCGCCTTTTTTGCAATTTTTTGACATTTAGTCATTATTCAGGTTTTTTTTGAGCTTAAAGGGTCAGAAAACATCGGTTAGGTTTTGATAATAAGTTACGGGAAAATTTTTGTTGGTCAGGGATTAATTTTCAACTTTTTAATATAACAAGTTTTAGCAATTATTTTTTTATAAAACTTGCAACTTTCTCATGTTTTTTTGAAATTGTTTGTCATTTTTTAGGTTTCTCTAGCCCCAAGAGCCACGGAATTTTTTCTAGGGTTTGATAATATGTTGCTGCATAATTTATAGACGTGATGGAATGTTTTTCAAGATTTTAATATCACGAATTTAACCAATTTTTTAAATTATTTGCGATTTTTTCAAGTTTTTGAACTTTTTCCGGCACCAGGGGTCCTGGGACCTCCTACAAGGTTTTATAAGCTGCTGCATAGTTTCTAGAGTTAGTGGAATGATCAATATTTATTAACTCCAGTTTTAGTAATTTTTGGATAAAATTTGTTTTTGCACTTTTTAGGAAATTATTGTTAATTGCTCTGAAAAGCAATTTGTAGCAATTATTAATCCTGTTTGTCTTTTATTCAATTTTTCGCTTGGCTGATTTTTCGTCTTACCCAGTTGACTTTGGTCTTGAGAAACGAGATAAAGAAGTGGCGCCCAGTTTGCATAAAGTTCCCTTAGAGCCGTTCAGCCCACTAGTCTTCAAGTATGCGATTAACAGAAATTGTTTTGGAGACTTATACTTATGGTGTGAAGGGCGGTTCTTAGAAATTGATCCCACACCCTCACTCACCCACCGCGCCCACATCAGTCCTCCCAATCCACTATTGCACTTCGGCTGCGCTCACCTTACGCCCCTTCAATTAATCTAAAGCTAGCCTCACTAGACCGTGGCTAGCTACTGACGAAGCCAACCGCTCGCCGGTCGTTTGAGAGCAATTCGCCCGACGTTAGTCGGTTATGTTTCTACATGTGATCCAGAATGTATTTGTATATTGGCAACTTATCTCTATTATCTCTGCAGAAACGAACAATGTGTATTGTTTAATAGCCGCACAGCGATAGCTGAGGCTATTATTGGCCTTCTCTTGGTTTTTTTTTTATTTCGTCGTCATGATTTTTGTTACGACCATATGACGTCACAGCCATTTTTTGTTCATTCGTTCATGCAATTTCAACTGAATTGCATGTGTGACGTCATTTTTCGCTCTTAGTGGAGCGAGTTTTTTTGTTCATGCGCGTGATTAAATTTTTGGTCACACTTGACTTACCTCACTCTCAAAAATGACTTCCTCACTTTGAAATTGGCTTTTATTTACTTTAATTCAAAGAGATAAGGTCAAATGGGCGTGTATCACTCTAAATGAAGCTTATTTGAGATCAGCTAATAGAGGCAGCAATAACTTATACAGATATTTAATCAAAATATAACAGATCAGCCTTCAATGAAAAGACGAATTTTTTTGGTCTGTCTTTTTTACTGTTTTTTTAGACTGCCGATCTACGAATCTATTGCGGCTATTTTCTGGCAATCTGCCAGCTATGTTTTTTTTTGCTCTCAGAAAAGTTTCTAGCATTTTTTTCGGGCCTGTTGGTATTTTTACAGATTATTCAGGTGATGACTTTTGCGTACGATCGATTTTACTTTTGAGTGATAAAAATGTGATCAAATGATGAAACCGAGGCCATTAAATTGGCTTGTAGATCTTCCTCAGAGCCTTAAACGGCTAAGTATTTGGCTCACCTTAGATGCTGATTGTTGATTGCCCTTGTTCAGCCACTTTCCACTCCCCCCCCCGCCCCCGTTGTATGCCACCATCTCTTCAGTGAGTTGGGCGTCCCTACTTTTATACTAGCTACAGGCAAAGGCAACCCCACGGCTGTCGTCTGAGAGAAATTCGTCAGAGGTTAGTAGGCTATATTTTGTGTAATTCTACAAACATGTTGGAATCTATTGTTCAGGTGCGCGTGAAGCAACTGAAGAGACATACAGTGAGCATGGAGGAAGAGGAAAAGGAGTTTAAACAGATGAAGTATACGGAAGATCCTACGAGGTTAGAAGACAATACTGAACAGATTGCAATCTGCAAATGAACAGACTGTTTAACTTGCCATTGGATGGAGGTTGAAAAACACAAATAGCATAAGATAGTAAAAGAACAGTAAAGTTTCAAGAGATACTCCTAAGGTAATTGAAGAAAATTTTATCGTGAGCTCAATTTTCAAAAACAGCTCATAGAAACTGTCAAAAGCAGTTCATAAATATGGTTTCCTTTTTATTTGTTTTAACAGTCATCCTGATAGTTGATAATTAAACTTTTTAATTGCTCTCAAACGATGTTTGATGCAATTATATTAGTCATGTGGTCTTTTTAACGACTCCAAGACGAGTATTAGGATTCTACAGGTTTTTTTTAGCTGAAGCAAGTTTTCATGACGTACTTCTGACTTTTTTTCGAACATTCACTTCTGTTTTAGAACGTTGACTTCTGTTTTCGAACAATGGACTTTAGAAGTTGCTTTAACAGTATGAATGAACAATAGACTTCAACAGTAGCTTTAAGTGATTAGGTACTGCTGGTAATGTTCAAAGCCGGAATGTTATTTTGAGAAGTTTTCTTCCCATGACATTTCCTCCTCCCTATCTCAATTACAGAACTCGCATCCTGCCTACACCCCTTCCCACCTACCCACCCCCACCATAAAGCCTACCTACCCTCAACCCATTTATCTACCTTTCCCCACAAACCTACATACCCTCCCTCACACACACCCGCACTTACCTACCCTCTCCTCGTCTATCTACCCTCCCCCTCCTCCTACCCCCCTCTATCTACCCTCCCCCCTCCTACCTACCTACCTAACCCCCACCACCACTAAAAATGGTGTCTGTGTTTTCAAAATACTTAAGTTCTTTTAGGGTTTTATTTTTTCTCTTTTATGTTTCTGATATAGGTAAAACCTCGATTCTTTCTCTTTGATGTTTCTGATTTAGAGATCTTATTACTTCGAGTCATTTCCGGTATTCTACTGGCTCTGTTTTGAATGCGAGTTTCGCTTGACGATTTCTCGTTCGACCCATTTGACTTTTCGTCCTCAAAAACGGGATAAACAGGTAACGCTCGAGGGCATTTTGAGGCAACAATTTCATGTGTAGGGCGGTTCTTAATCTATGGAATTTGACCCTCCGCTCAATCACAGCCCCGCAGCCTCCACCTGGCGGTTTGGACCCCCTTCTCGTCCAGCCCTCCGAACTTTATATCCCAATCAGTTGACCCCCTCCAAATGCTTGCATCTCAGCCCCAGCTTGGTACTACCGAAGGCAATCGCTCGTCGGTCGTTTGAGAATAATTTCAGAGCAATTTCAGTGTTATATTTCAGAGCAACGTTGGTCAGTTGATTTTTAATAGCCGCCCTCATCTTCTCAGCCGGCTATTATAGCGCTCCTATTTTTTTTTACTTCGTCGATTTTTTTCGCTTTACCCTTTTGCCGCCTTTTCAGCATTTTGCGTGAAATCCTTTTGACTTTTCTAGGCTAGTTTCTCTCTTCTCTCATTCTGCTAAAAATGAATTTGAACATCAGTTGCTCAGCAAAGCACTTCAAAATGAACAGAGTCAGTATAAAAAATTGAAGTCAGAAATAGAAACGGGATAAACCCATAAAGCCCAATTTTAGATGCCCGCTATTTGAACGTCGTTCCTATAAGTCTTAGTTACCATCTCTTATGCTTATTGGTATTGATAGTAGCCCCTGTAGCCTCTCTCTAAGAAACAGAAGTATGTTCAACTACGAAATGCCATAAAAAAATCGGACTTAAAAAATGTTTTTGTACAAAAATCTTTTTTTCGATACCTTCTATTCTTTCAATCCCAATCATGCTTATTGGAATCAACGGCGGCTATTTTCCGGCAATCTGCCGGGTATGTTTTAAAGTTTCTTTGATTTCCGTATGTCTGATGCAGATTTCATAAAATTGAGGATCCTGAGCGTTATATTAAAGCGTAGTTAAAAGATTTATCGTTCAAATAGCTGTCAGTAATTAACTTTTCTACAATGGTTGATTTGGTTGTTTTTGGACTTTAAACTACTTTTGCGACCGTATTCATTTATGTATGATTGAAATAAAAGCAATTGTTTTTTAAATTTATCAAATTCATTAGTTGAAAAGGGCAGAGATAAAAGAGAAGGGATGGGGCCCCTTGATTGATTTTGAACGGGACAGCAGGTATGCGACCTGAGATGTTTGCTCAAAAGTTCTCAGATTTTGGATGCACCTTTCCTCCTATAAAGATGTAACAGATTCTAAGCGTTTCTTTTCTTCAGTTGCTCAGGTTGAGAGGTGCAAGATGAAGAAAAAATGCTTGTGTTGAGATTGGATGGAAATTGGAGAATGGATTTTATTTTTAGCAAGCGAAAAAAAAATTAGGCGAACACTGAATTTTTTTTTCAAATAAGCTCGAGACGTGAGATCTGATCTTCCGAGTCATTAATATTTGTAATTGTATTTTTCAGTTTTTAGCGAGTCAGCCATCCGTATACAAAACAATTATTGCATTTTGAAGGGAGTTATTTCTTTTTTTGAATATAGTCTTTAAATATTTTTACACCTTCCGATTATTATTTATACGAAATGTAACTGTTAGTGTTTTTGCATAACCAGCTTAGATATCGCAAGTAAAGGAACTTCTCGTCGCTTGTAGTCATTTACAAATGAAGTGCTACTTCTCGCGTCAATTTTTTTCCTTTTTTACCTTGAAATTTTATTCATAAGTATTTCATGATTTTCAAGCTCCTTTGTTCAGTATCTATTTTGCTTCTGAATGTTACTGGTTACTTCAGCTGATTTTACTGCTTTTGGTTTTTGTCAGATTTTTTAAAGGTTTGACCCTTTAATTAAGCTAAATCCAGCTTTTAAACTGCAGTTAATGACGAAGCACTTAGCTAGCTTGACCGACGTTAGTCAGTTAATTATTGTTTTGCCAAAAAGGAATTTGTTAATTAACGGAAAATACATTTCCTCGGCAAGCAAATCAAAAGTGCTGGCCAATTTTGTAGAGAAAACAATTGCTTGTCTTTGCTTTTGGAGATTCTCAACCGTCATCTTGATAGTCGTCAGTCCTGATAGTTAAATTTTTTGAAAAGGTGAATTAGACAGAAAGAAATTAGAGTCAATTTGTTCTTCCTTAACATCTTTAATTTCCGTATGTTGGATGCAGAGTTCAAAAAATTGAGGGTCTTAAGTACTTGTTTTTTAAGTGCAGTTTTTTAAAATTAATTTTACTGTTCCAAAAGCTGCCGGAAATTAACTTTTCGATAATCGTTGATTTGATTGTGTTCGGACAGTATTAAACTGCTTTTGTGCGACCGTATTCATTTAACGGTTTTTGTTTTGTGGTAAAAAATAATTGATTTTTAATCTGATCAAGAAAGGCTAAAAGAGAAGAGATGAGGCCCGTTGATTGATTTTGAACGGGACAGCAGGTATTCGTCCTAAGATGTTAAATTTTTCTTCGTAAAATTTTGCTCTAAGGTTCCCAGATTTTGGTAGCACCTTTTTTTCCTATGAAGATGTAACGGATTCTAAGCATTTCTTTTCTTCAGTAGCTTGAAGCTTCTGAGTGAAATTAAGTTTCGCAATTGTTCAGCTCATTGTAGGGAGCTTAGAGCTAATCTAATATTTTTTGTTTCAGACGTTTCAGAAAATTAACTGAAAATTTGTTCCATTGTTTTAGAAAAATTGAAAGCCGATTCTGACATTACACATGAGATATTTAATTGTTCTTCAAGTTAATCTGCGAGCCAAGATTTTTGAAACGTTTTTTCCCAATAAATGTAACGACTTTTAAGCGTTTGTTTTCTTCAATAGAAGACTTCTGAAGGCACATTAACTGTAATCAAATCGATGCAAGCTTTATTCAACAAACCCTTTAAATTTATTTTTTAAGCGTTTTAAAGGTCCCCATTGAAAGGGAAAAGGTAACGAGAAAAGATTTTTAGCTGGTTGAGAATCAGTATACCTTTTGTTAGGTTTTTATAGTGAATATAACCTTTAAATATTTAGTATTCATTAGATCCCGATTAATATTCATACAAAATATCACTGTAATTTTTTGTGCATAACCAGGTATGGCAATTGAAGGAACCTATTCTCGTGTAATTTAAGACTGAAGTGCTGCTTCTCATGTCAATGCTTATTCAACTTCTGTACCTTCGAAATCTTTGTCATAAGTATTTCAAGCATTTTTAAGCATGTTCAGTATCTGTTTTGATTATGAGTGTTAACTAGTAAAACCATTTAAAGTAAACGGTAACACTCATAATCAAAACAGATACTGAACATGCTTAAAAAATGCTTGAAATACTTATGACAAAGATTTCGAAGGTACAGAAGTGATTTTATTCAGACTTTTTTTTTATTTTTTGGAGTTTATCGTGAATTTCTCCTTGCAAACTCAAAGAAAACAAACTTTTGCAGGATTGAGTTTTGGTAAGATTTTGAAGTTTTTTGTGTTCTATACGAAAAGACAAATTATACGGTTGCAGCTGCTTAATAGAACCGCTTGGGCGAATCATCGCTATTGCAAAATCTCAAGAAGAGTGCCTCAATTTGAAATAGGAATAATTTTTAAAATATAAAGTTTATTTGAACTGTTTAATTGCTGGCACGCGAAATTTGTAGCAATTATGTTAGTCCTTTGGGGTTTTAATATGATTTTTTTAAATTGACCGTTTTTTTCATGTGAGCTTTTAACTTTTCGTCCTCAGAAGTGGGATAAACAGGTAGCGCCCAGAGAGCATTAAGTACTCTTAGTGCCTCACGACTATCTAGTCTCTTTGTATACGATTCACCGATCCTGTTTAGGAGACATCCTGTTTAGGATCCTGTTTAGGAGACTCATTCGACCCTGTAACATAGCACGTTTGAGCCCCTTCCCCGCTCTGTGCTCACGACACCACAGGCTCTCCCCACGCCCCTTTAATTTAGCTAAAGCTATCCTCCCAAACTTCAGCTAACGACGAAGCCAACAACAGTCCAGTCATTTGAGAGCGATTCCCCGACATTAGTCGGTTATACTTATTTTTTGTCAGAAAGGATTTTGTTAACGAAAAATACATTTCCACCCCGATCAAAATTTTAGCATTTTTTTGTAGAGAAAACAGTTGTTAGTCTTTGCTCCTGGGGTTTTGGAAGTTTTCTTTTCCAATAACACAATTGGTTCGTTGGAAAGCTGGTTTTCGATTAATTGCTTCAACGAATAAGAGTGCAATTAAATTTATTCAAGCAGATTATTTCTAGTGTAGTGTAGCAATATTTTAAAAAAAAAACAATCGCTTTTCGATGACTCGCCTCTATCGCAGCGATAACCCAGCGAATATCTGCAGGACAACTCGAAAACCTAAGTAATTTCAAGTAAAATTGGCCTATACTTCTGTTTTCTTAGAGTCTAAATTGTTTGTAACAAGTAGTGGTAATTGCTCCGATTTAAACGTCTGATTGACTTCAAAATTGATTTAACAAACGACATGAGTCGCTAAAGGGTTTATCTGTCGTAAACTGTTCTTTTGAACATTTAAATCTTTGAAAACATTTTTAAGGAAAATCAGCAGGTTTTTAAACTAGGAAATGGTTATTATCCATTTTTTAACGACCAAATCATCAGATCATATTGTTATGCAGACAAAAATTTAAAACTGCTGTTTAGTTAGTATCTGAGGAAAATAATAGCATTCTAAGAAAAGTAACTTCTAATTCTTTCTTTTATGCCACCACCTCCAGTACGTTATGCACCCCCCCCCCCCCCCCCTCCTCCACCCTTTAAACGAAAACGTGCCATAATATAGTAAATCGTGTGTTCTGATATAACATGTGCGCTTGAGAGTGCAATTTATGCACCCACAAAGCTTGGGACAAAAAGAGAAGATCCAAATTCTTCAAAACTTTTTTGGAAAAATGAACAATCAAGTATCTAGTACTAAATAGGTTTGGCAAGCTGTGGTAGCGAGCAGATTTGATGTAAAGAGTTTGAAATTTAATAACTATATCAATGCGGAAACCGTACGATAAGTTAATGTTTCATCGAAAGTTTAGACTGCGCAGATGCCTTCGTGCTATCAGTCCTCTGTTGTTATTAATTGCTCTCGAACTAAGTTTGGAGCAGTTTTTGTAAACGTATTTTCGAGTGACCTTTACGCCCTTGACTTTTTTCGTTTTGCGTGATCTAAATTTCTCTCTCATTCACAGGTGTCAGCAGCTGAACTGGCGGCAGTTCAATACTGAAAGTCAAATAAAAGTGCGCTAAATTTTGTGCAATTTTTAAACTAGTGGTATATAATAACCTCTAACGACGTCATTTGAAGCCCCCTTGATGAATTTAGGTATTCCCCCACCCCCTGAATTCTGCTAGCTATATGTTCATTTCGGTCGTTTGGTTTTGCTTAACGTTTTCATCCTGCTCGAAATAAGTATAAAAGTTTAGTAGTTGGTCGGTCGGCCATAAAGCTTGAAAGCTTTTCTTTAGTTTGTGTTGAGATACGAGATACAGGTGAATGAACAAAATAGGGGACACCCGGGTTCGAACCGAGGACCTCTCGATCTGCAGTCGAATGCTCTACCACTGAGCTATATCCCCGCAGTTTGTGGGTAGAGTATACTGGTGAGAATGAAAAATCGTGTTAAATATCAACGCGCACTCATAAAGCCCAAAATTTTTCGGGAAAGTGAACTGATCGCAGTGAAAGAATGTGGATCAAAGTTTAAGTTGTGCCGTGCAAATAGATGTTTCTCGTGAGTTTTACTATAGAGGCTTAAACAATCCACACATTGTTTCAAGGTTATTCTTGGCTTTAACTAAGAAAGACAAAAGCAGTAAGATTCGTAATCCATTTTCAAACCTGCGATTTGGTATTTTTGATCGATCTGGGCGACAGTACCGCCTCCCGCAACTGTGTCTTCATTTGAATTCTGGTGGAAGATGACTCGTACGAAATTCTACATCCCGCCAATTAAATTCTACATCTCGTCTAAAAATAATACAGTGCAGGGTGACTTAATTTCATATTGGTGTGTTATTGAAAAGCTTTTAGTTCGTTAACATGGACATCAATCCCGCGCAACTTTTACTTTGAAGTTGAAATAGTGAAGTATGAGCTGCTTTATTTAGGTTCATGAAGAGTGGAATCAGTTCGAGGGGGACAGATGTCGGAGACAGAATCAGGGCTAAATTGAACAACGTCCAGAGAACCAAAGCGCAAGAAGACAAGTTCCTTTCGAGATAGCTGGCAGCTACGTGATTGAGGTGCTGCATCCTCTCCAGCGATTGTTCACGCTTTTACTTAGACCTGAAATGTCCTCGTTGACCTTTCCGGCTTCAGAGATGAGAAATTCAGCGAGCAGCGAAACAGGAAAACTGATGACCGAGAACTCAAAACACTAATGAAATCTAATTAAACATTCATTTTTACATTTCACTCTATTGTGCTTTGAAACTGTGTTCATAGTCACTTGTAATTGAATGAATTGGTCATCGCTTTTGATCAAGAATGTGATCTAGTCTAATATAATTAGTTCATAATCTCTTTTAAATGGAGACTTACACTTCAGATTTGTGTAAATGTTGTTTTACACAAATAAGTGCTTTTATCAACGATCATCCAATACTTGCATTTCAATATTCTCCTGTGCTAGACAAAGTTGGTCCATTGGCTTTTTTTATTCAACAAACATTGGAACTAACGCTGGAGAGTGTTATTAATAGCCGCCCTCATCTTCTCAGCCGGCTATTATAGCGCTCCTATTTTTTTTACAATTCAAAGAATTTGAATTGTATTGGGGCGCTGTCTTTTTTTTTTAAGATCTGTTCACACATTTTCATGATTTTTGAAGTCAAATTGGAGTAGTGATTTTGGTCACGCCGAAACAGGAAGTGGAGCGAAAAAGCGAGTGGTTTTGCGGCGTGATTTTTTTTCGCTCTAATTTTAAAGTAGAGTGAGAAAATGGTGTTTGAACAAAAATTCGGTTTCTCGGTAGTGATTTTTTGTTCACATGCGGCAATTTCACTCTGATTTTTACGGTTTTTTTCGATTTTTTGGATCGTATTTTTTTCTAAATGGTTTTCCCAATCCATTCACAGCTCTTTCTAGGCCTAGTTTTTTGTTTGAATTAAATTTTATTTTCTCGACAGTAGTTTTTTTGTTCACATGCGGCATTTTGACATTGATTTTTCGGTTTCTTTTGTTTTTTTATCTGATTTTTGTAAATGGTTTTCTCAATTCACTGATATTCCATTCTAGGTCTAGTTTTTTTGTTTAGTCAATGAAAATTCTTTGAATTGTAGGTCAGGACTTGTCCTGCTATGTTTTTTACTTCGTCGAATAAAAAAATGTTTCGCTTTACCTCATTTTGCCGCCTTTTCAACATTTTGCGTGAAATCTTTTTGACTTCTCTAGGCTAGTTTCTCTCTTCTCTCATTCTGCTAAAAGTGATTTCGAACATCAGTTGCTCGGCAAAGCAATTCAAAATGAACAGAGTCAGTATAAAAAATTGAAGTCAGAAATTGAAACGGGATAAACCCATAAAGCCCAATTTTAGATGCCCGCTATTTGAACGTCGGTCCTACAAGTATTAGTTACCTCTCTCTAATGCTTATTGTTATTGATAGTAGCCACTGTAGCATCTCTCTAAGAAACAGAAGTATGTTCGACTACGAAATGCCATCAAAATAAATCGAACTTAAAAAAATGTTTTTGTACAAAATCTTTTTTTTCAATATCTTCTGTTATTTCAATCCCAATCATGCTTATTGGAATCAACGGCGGCTATTTTCCGGCAATCTGCCGGGTATGTTTTTGCTTGAGATGGGGTACTTATATTGGTCCAGATACGAAATGTTTGCTTATTGTGATAGAGCAGGGTACCTATTGGCCTATTCTGGATTTAGGAGGGCAAGCTGTTAGGAAAGCAAATACTGCCAGCGTGAATTTGTGTGACACATCTGTGAATTTAGTTTTGTTTGCTGAGAGCAGAGAATTGAAGATCGTTTACGCTTTGCCCAGTTTTTTGAGCTCAAACAACTGTTGACAATTGTGTTTTCAATAATCGCTGATTCATTTTTTTTTAATTTTTGAAATTCTTTTTGAAAGGTTAGCTGAGACATTAACATTGATAAGCATCTTTGACAGAATTTGGACGGAGCATGTATTTGCCAGCATTTGAGGTTTTTAGCGTTCGTTTTTATAGCTGCGAAGCTGAGCGGAGCTATATTGCGTTGCTGTTGGTTTTTTTACGACTCGAAGAGGAGTATTGGTTTTCTTAAGATTTTTTTTTACCGGGATTACTATTCATTCAGACACTGTTTTGACCTAAAACCGAAAGTGAGTAAAATTGCCATGTGAACTAGTTTTTTTTTGAGAGAGAGAAGTTTCCTGATCATGCGCTGCGTTTAGTGAATGACTTTTTGACTTTGAAAAGTGTTTTTTGACAGAATGAGGCATATAGATAACCGTTTTTAGCCGTTTTTTCGTCTAAGTGGCGAAGTTTTTTTTGCTTGTACTTTGGTTTTTTTGTAGAAGTAATTTTTATTCGATGCTATAATGAGATGCAAACCTCGGAAATTGATACCACATTGTTTTGCAGAGCCTGAAAATGCGTTTCAAGCTCAAAATTGGCTTATTTGTTGATTTTTATGTTAATTTTTGACCTTTTTTCTATTAATTTCATTTCTGGATCTGTTAGCCGCTTTTTTTTTGTCAAGGATCAGTTAATATGTCAACTGCGTTTTAATAATTCATATACTCAACGCCTCCTTCTACCTCGATGTACTTTTGTTTTATAAAAATGTACATATCCTAATCCGATTTTGGTAGATTTTCTCAATTTTTTGTTTGTATTTTGGTTTTAATTACTGGAAATAGTCGTTTTGTGCAATATGAGAGACTTTAATTTTTTATTTCAATAAAAATTCAATCATTTTTTGGCGCTGAGTTTTTGAAAAACAGGCGAATTTTTTTTCATAAAAGCAGGCTTAAATATTTTTTGACCATTTTTTTGCAAAATATTTCAATGTTTTGTATATTTGAATCAGTTTATACCTTTTTTTGTTCTGTTCAGGAGGTTGAATTTTTGTCTCAGATGACTCTTTTGTGTTTTGAGTCTTTTGTGTTTCTAGAATGCTGAACAATGAAACGTATTCGTTTTTCGTGATTTTTGTAAATTTGATTTTTGCCTTTCAAAATATAGAATTAGTCTTTTTGTTACGGTGTTTCTTACATTGTGGCCATATTTTCCACATTACAGTTTGTGTCATTCTAGCTTTGTCCTTGCACCTACACTTATATTTGTTTCATTGATTTTTTCAGAAGATTTTTTCTGAGATTTCATTCAACATCAGGCAGTAGTGAGAGTTTGCTAGAAAACTTTTTTCAAAATTGGCGCACATTCCTATTTATTATATTTTTCTCCCGGCCTTGGTGTTGTTTTTGAATTATTTCTAAGATAATTTCTAAGATTTTCATCTGCCTTTGCTTTCGCAACCTTTTTGAGACTAGAATCATGAATTATTTGAGGGAAATAAATAGCCTAAGTAGATTTTTAGCCAGTAATATCTTGACCATTCCTATTATTTCGGATTTTTTTAACGTTACGAAACGTTTTCAATAATATAAATTTTTGCTGCATTTTGTTTTTCTTGGTGACAGTGGTTTAAATTTCGCCATTTTTCAGATCAGACCTAGGTAGGTAATGAGATAATGATATTTTACAAAAGTAATGGCTTCAGCTGCATTTATAGTTTTTTGTGAAGTTTTGACGCTTAGAGGCGCTTCCGGAATTCTTCCGGCTTTTTTTGTTTCAAATTCAAATTTTCTTCCTCTCACTAACCGCACTTGCGCGTTTGACGTCTCTTCACACTCTCTAGCAGATGCTATTTGCGTGATTATAATTTGATCACAAGTGACTTACCTCACCCGATAAAATGACTTTTGCAGTTTAGAATTTAAGTTTATTTTGAATTAGTTTAAGGTCAAAGGAACTCATATGTGCAATAAAGGTCCCTAATCAAAAGGCTTCTGCGCAATGAATTTTAATAGCTTTAAAAGCTTTAATATTTTATCGCGGAATGTTTTTACATAGCTTTTTGAGTGGTGTCGATAATTTATTCAACTCTTATCTGTATCTGCTTCTATCTCTAGGATACAGCACGCAAGTCTGTTCTTTCGCAGCTACTCCTGCAATCTGTCGGCTATGTTCTTCACTAGCTAATAAACTTTAGTCAAACTAAATTGTTCAAGTGATGAAGTATTTTTTAGGAAGTCAGAGCGATTCAAGTCTATTTGTTACTGGCATTTCAGTAACACTTATGTTTTCTGGCTGAGTCGAGCAGTTAATAGAATTCAAGAAGGTATACTACGCATTCCTTTATACAAAAAAGAAATCCAGATCGTAAAGTCAGCGTAACTGCAATCTAATCATTGCAAACACTACATTTTGCAGTTTTGCTTTCAATTTTGAGTTTTAAAAGTCCCTATTTTGATGATAAAAAATTGATTGGTTAGTAAAGTTCGATTTAAAAATGTTCAGAAATTAATTCGTAGTAAAAAATAATCTGGCGATCATTGAAGCAGTTTTCGTATTAATTGCTCTCGAACGAAGTTTGATGCAATTATTGTTAACGAGTGTCTTTTGTTGCAAAAATTTTACTTGACACTTTTGTTATAGAGTTTTTAATAGCCGCACAGCAATAGCTGAGGCTATTATTGGCCCTCTATCGTCTTTTTTTGTTTCGTCAAGATTTTTGTTACATATGTCGTCACAGCCACTTCAAATCTGCTTTTTGATCATTAGTTCATGCAATTTCAATTGAATTGCGTGCGTGACGTCATTTTTCATCTCAGTGAAGCAATTTTTTGTTCATTCGGGTGATTAAATTTTTCTCTCAAAATTGACTTCCTCACTCTGAAATTGACTTTTTTAAAAATAGAATTCAAAGAGATAAGGTCAATTTAGTGTATGTCACTCTAATTGAAGGTTTTTCATGTGTAGCCAATAGAAGCAGCAATAAGTAATGCAGATTCATAATCAAAATATAACATCACCGCATTTAATGGAAAGTTTTTGTTTCGTCTTTAACTTTTTTTAGATGGCAGATCTAAGCAGCTCTTTTGGCTATTTTCTGGCAATCTGACTTCTTGAGTGACTTTTTCACGCTTCACTTCTTTTAGAGTGATTTCATTTTCTCGCTTCGAAGTGAAAAAAAAGCAATTGCTAGCGGTGGACTCTCAGAGATGTTGTAGCTTAGTGGTTAAGATGACTGACTACTATACTGGAGGTCTCGAAAACCTATGAGGTCTAAGTTTTTGCACCCGTAAAAAATTCTAAGCTATACCCCTATTTTAATTTGTCCCTCCCCCGCCTGTCGTTCGCGAGCACTTCATCAGACGTTAGTTTCAAAACCTGTGACGCGAGTTTCTGGTATTCTGCATAAATGTTCGAAGCACTCAACAAATTACATATGGCAGAGCACAACTTTTATGCTTCTAATAAAAAGATTATAGTGCAGTTTTTAGAAGAAAAAGATTGCTTTATTTTGAGATCTCTGGGCAGAAACCGTGGTTTTTGGTAAAACTAAACGATTCTCTTTTAATCTCTATTTTATAATTAAATGGTTTTTTTTATTGAACTGAATCAAGGAAAATTTTTATTTGCATTGTAACACAACCATTGTTGTTTTCCTTTTTTTTCATTATCGCCACCTTCGAAATAATTTGTTATCACGTTTCTTTATGAAGTTATGCTCAGAATCTCTTGCCTCTCAGTGCGACAATATACATTAAAAGTTATTGCTTTTATTTCTATTGGGCCTTATTTGAAAATTACTGGTTTGAATGCAGTCATGTATGTTTGCAAGCTCAAAAAGATTGTTCGAAATTTTTTTCCAGGATTTTGAATTTTGACAGTTCTTTTTAATCGTCAGTTAATACTAATCAGTTAATTTGACTTTTACAGTTAATACTAAACTTTGGCGTTGGTCGTCCCCCTTCATTGGGCAATAAAAGTACAAAATTTGAATAACAATTTGAATTGAAGCATTGGGCATTGAGTTACTGCATACATTTGTCGAAAACCTGCGTGGCTAGACGGTTTTAAAAAATTCAATTCCTCAAATTTTTTCATGGAAATAAGTAATTCATTTATTAACAGACAAAGGATTTGTCAAGCTATCTACATTCATAAATAACTAAAAAATGTCGCTGAAAGCGTCAGTTTTATGAAGCTGCCATTTTACATACCGTGTTCATCTGACTGCCGTTTATTGTTTATTTAAATAGTTTTAAAATTCCATGGGCTCCGAGGTGATTGTACATTTATTTGTTATTTGTCAACGTCAATCACTAAACCCATTTTAACTCGCTGACGCAGGTTACGGAAGCATGAAACTATGCAATGCTAATTTGTTTTGTCACTCAAGCGGGTAATGGATTGAAAAGCCTTTTAAATTATTTTCTAATCTTGCTCAAAATCAATTGAAAACACTTCTCTAAATAGCTAAACTAATGCGCTTTCAAATTCGATTGCAGATTTCACCCAATGAGTTTTGTTGAAGCAAATTTAATCGATCGGAAAATTCTGCAGCAAAAATTAGTGACTCTAAATTATCGATTTGATTTCTTACGTTTACATCCTGTGAATGTACCCGTCATCTTTTTCAATTGATTCTGTTTTGAAAACGCTAACAATTTTCAAACAGTGTGATTGTTGCCTGCCTTTCAAATTGGTTTCATTGTTTTCTAAGATTTTCTCCCTTTTATTTTCCTTCTTTTCAATCTGTTATTACTACAGAAAGTGGTGCACCTTCATAGTTAAAGCGTGACGCAGATAAGATAGCGTCAACTTATATAAACGGAAGTTAAACCGTTTGAAATCTGCAGATTCGCATCAGAGGCATCATCAGGTTTGATAATTTGATAGAACTTCACAGAGTTCAAATTCTTGCTGACAGTTAGCTTTGATTGTTCGTAAAGGTTAGTAGAGTATTTGCATTAGCAGAGTAACAGAACTCTAGTTGTTCTATTCTGCGCGCGGAGAAGATATGTCTGATCTTGGCACATTGAAGAGCTCAATCAGTAAGTGCAACGGCATTTTCGCGTTTAGAATTTTAGAGAATGTGGTCGTTTTTTGCCAGTGTCAACTTCAGGCATTTTTTGTACTATTTTCTTAAATAAGTTACCTACCTCAATATTACTTCAAAATATTTTATTTTGTAAAATTTGTTTTTCGTTTCTCGTTTTGGGTCTCAATTTTAATTTGAACAGCAACGTGAAAAAACAGCGAAATTGAATTCAAACTTTGTAGAGCTAAATAGCTGCTGCGTCTAGTATGGTTGCTTTGCTTGATTTCATTTGCACAAAGAAGTCTAATTTATTTTGCTCGTGAAATTTTTAACTTTTTTCTAACTTTATCAAAAAGTAATTCAAAGAGATATATTTGTCTTATTAATTGCTCTCAGGTAAAGTTTCAGAGCAATTCAGGTTTAGTTCATTTTATTTTAGTCCTTATTTTTTGAATCAGATGATTTTCATTTTTCTCCTATGGATCACAAGTGCTGCTCTTCCAGCTGGACAATTTTTAATAACTGTAAGATGCATATTTTTTCTCGTAGTGGAGTTACGAAACTGATCACGTACAAAAGAAATATAAGCGGATTGAAAGTCGTTCCTTGGGATGCAATGACTGAGGTTTGATGAACGAGTTCAAAACATCTGAATATATTTTATCAAGTCCCATTGTGCTTTTTTTCTTTGTGCTTCTTCCTGACACAGTTACGTATCAAACGATGCAAACGTTTTTAAAAAAGGTTTTGAGACAAATTAAATCGTCCATATCAGAAGAAGTGTTGCTTTGTCTTTCGTGTTACTATTCATAACGAATAGGTAATCTTCTTAAACGAATATATCTTTCTGGTTGCAATAACAACAATTTTATACCCACATTGTTTTCGCTTTTGCACATATAGACGAGCATTCAATTTTTTTTCTTGATTAGATGCTTCAATTGATCTGCTGAATGATGAATTGCAAAGTTACTGGACAATTTTTTTTTGAAAAAAGCTTTGTAAGAGTGTTTGACGGCACAATTGACCCGAGGAGAAAAATACATGCGTCCAATTCAGCTAGATTCTTCCTGATTAAATAACGTGATCGGCAACAGGTATGCTAATTGAATATCAGCAACAATGTAAGTCAAGGCCAAGAGTTTTTTTAATATAATTACTCGTCTTCGGGAACATTTAACATTTTCATTTTATTTTGTTGTTGACCAATTTGATTCTTCTATATCTGAAAAACGAGTTTTGTTTTTGGCTGTTGGATGAAAATAATGGAATAATTTGAGATTGGCATCTTGATATCATTCACTGATATCATGGAGCGAAACTGGAAATATCAAAAATTTCCAGAGACATTTTATGATGGGCGTCATTGGTTTTAATTCAATTTTTTTCGAATATCCCTTCTTTGCGTTTATTTGAAGTCTTTGTATTGAATGATCTGCAAATTTTACACTTTTTAGTGTTATTAATTGCTGAGTCTATACACTTTGCTTCGTGAAAATTCCAATAGATAGAAAGCTCCAAATTTCATTTAAAAACACATTCTTTGACTCTTGTTTAGTCATCTCTAATTCCGGCAAGATCTTTCTTATATATTATCAATATCTGCGCCCGGTGGAACTATAAATCTGCATATTGTATACTGTTTTGTGGTATGAATTGCTGAGTCTATACACTTTGATTCGTGAAATTTCTGATAGATAGAAAGCTCCAAATTTCATTTAAAGACACATTCTTTGACTCTTGTTTAATCATCTCTAATTCCGGCAAGATCTTTCTTATGTATTATCAATATATGCACCTGGTGGAACTATAAAAAAACTGGTTTAATAGCACGTTTTTCAATAGTGGATTTGTTTTTTTGGTATTTTTTTTTTGTTTTTTTTAGTCGGCTTAGTTTTGTGAAATTTGTTAGAAAATCTATGTTTTACTTTTCCTTCAAAAATACCTTGTATCAGTCCTTCTTGATAATTTTCATAAGGAATAGTTAATCCTCCTAAGGAATAAATTTTTCGGGTTGCAATAACAACCGTTTCATACCCAAATTTTTTCGCTTCTGCACACATAGCATGCAACTTCCCTTTTCAATTTTTTTCACAATTCGAGGCTTCAAATGATCTGCTGAAAGATGAATTGCAAGTTTTATTGGACAATTTTTGAGGAGAAAATTTTGAAAGCAATTGTGATGGCACAATTAACCCAAAATGCATGTGTCCAAATGAGCTTGATTCTTCGTAATTGAAAACAGCGATCTGCAACAGGTATGTAAATTGAGTATCAGGAAGAGTTTTAGTTTAGGCCAAGAGTGATTTTTTAATTATAAGTATGGGCCTTCCGGAGCAATTTACAAACGCAATTTAATTTTTTTTGTTGACCAAGTTGATTCTATCTGCAAAAGGTGTTTTGTTCTTGACTGCTGGGTAAAAAGAATGGTATAGTTTGAAAACTGATATCTTTCACTGATATCATGGAGCGAATATTGAAAGATCACAAATTACGAGAGATTTTTGTGATGGGCATCATTAGTTTTTAAAATCTTTTTCTTTTGAATATCCTTTCTTCGCATTCAGTTGAAGTCTGTGTAATAATTTGCTCTGCTTTCAGATTAGATTACTTTTAACATCACTTGCTATATGAACAGTGTCCGAGTAAAGTAGTCTAATCAGCATTACTGTGGAGCAGTTCTGTTGTAATGAAAACTATTTATAATTAAATTGAAATAACTTGTTTACGCCCAATTAACACCACGAAATCTGCGTCGTTATTAGACTCCCGGGCTGAGAGTTTTCCCTGAAATTAACGGGCAAAAGAGTGTAAAGAGTGTAAAAATAAGTTTTCTACACCGTTAGTGCCCCGCTTAATAAGGGTGGATAAAGTGTAATTTAAGATTCAAAGGTGGAATCAATTTCAGATTCAAAGGTTGAATCAGGGTGGATTAGCTTATTTTTACACTTTCTTAGTAACACCACAACTTTTCGGTGGCGATAACAACTGTGTGGTAGTATTCATTCCCTCTCGCCCTCTCAGTATTATTCAACATATTTGTTTGGCCTCGCAGTTTGATAAATTGGCGACGGCCATAACAACTTGGTATTAAAATTAACTAATTTTTCATCTGTACATGACGTTTATATCCTTCAATCTGGCTGTGCCTGTTGTTTATGGGATATTTGAGTTTTTGATCAGTTGAACTACCGATTAGTTGAGCTATTAGAGACTTTTTGTGGTACGCGTCTGCAAATTAACGATCAATTACGTGACCCTAACATTAGAGAGAAAATTTGACATTCATCTAGAACCGTGTAGCGGCTCGAGATGTGAGATTCTTAATTTGAACTTAGTGTCACGTAACCTTGCTTGAAACACGCCCTTTTTGAGTTTTAAAATTCCGGAGTGTGGCACGGTATACATGAAAATATGGCATTCTGGAATCTGTCACAGCAGAGATTTGGCATTCTAAAACTTGTGCGTGTTTGTTTCAATAATGGCTAGATTTGTCATTCGACCCCGTTTTAATTGTCCCGACCCTCTTGAGGGGGGAGGAACTATATACTCAAATGGGTTTTTTTTGTTCCGTGAATTTTCGCCGCTCGATATATTCATCGTAGAGAGTTGAGACTGGTATCATTAGAAAGCTCGTCCAGCGTAGAATATGGAATTAAAAAGATTTTTTTAATTTTCGTTTTCTACAGGGAGTTATCGAGGTTTAAACTTCTGAGAAAAGAAGAGTGAATTCATGTTGTTTTTATTCACATTTTCCGGAATTTTTGCCTAAAATTTCGTCAATTTTGCTAAAATTTGTTAAAATTTTTAAGAATAGTGTCGTTGATTTTATTTTTGAAGACGAACAAGCATTGTTGATTGTTTTGATTTAATTTTTTTGGTCAAAAATCTGGATAAACATTTCAAAATTTAGCCTTTTTCATCAAAAACAGCACGAAAAAAGCTACTTTAGTCCACTTTGATTAAATTTGCCGACAGTACACCCCAAACAACACTCATACAATCTTTGTAGACTCAGCGGGGGGCTATTTCTACTTCAGAGTCCGCTGAGAGTGCACTGTAGTTAAAACTTTGCCGTTTTTTGCTAACTTTACTCGTTGATTATCAAAAATGCAAAATTTATTTTGAGTTTCAACTCAGAAATTATCTATATCTACAACATTCGAAAAATCAATTGTTCTTAACGGACAGTAAGTATTAACAGGGGTAGTTTTGGGCCATTCTTGGACCGTTACAATCCAAAAAAAATCGGGTTGTAATCAGTCGGTCTTTTTTTTTTAAAAAAAAAAAGACTTTTTTTTTTAATAATAAAGAACAGAACATATCAAATGAAAGCTCAGGAGTGATTGGTCCAACCAATTCGCTTGCTAAACAGCTCCAGGCTAATGCATTTAGTTTTTTAATTGAAAGTTTATGGTCGTTTCTTTTTTAAAAATAATTGACTTTTCAATAAATAATGGCTTAATTAACTTTTCCTCTATTTTTTTCTTAATTTGTTCAACTTCCAGCTTAGTGTCAGCAAAAAAAGACTGCTTCTTCTTTCTACTGAGTTAACATTTATTCTCGGTTGCAGTTTTAAGCCTGAAATTATTGTTTTCTGGCTTTGATACTACAAGATTTTAGATTTTTGTTTGTTTTGATATTTGCCAGTTTTTCACGTTTTCTAATTTTGTCACATTATCACATTATTGACAGTTCTCATGTCACCTTATTAGCATTCAAATTAAATCACAATTGAACAAATTAAAATCCTGAAAGATATAAATCATCGTTTTAATGGCCTCGACGCCTCTTTCTTGAAGAAATCAATTGAATTTTTTAATTTTGTCTTAACTGTCATTTATACTTTGTCGTTTCGGTCGTATGAAATTTCCTGTATAGTGATAGCTTTCATTGGCTTTTCATGGAAAAATAGAAGAACTGATATTCTGATATTAGTAGATAGCTGATGGCTTTCATGACTTTGAAAACAATCGTTTTCCAAAATTAAAAAAAAAACTTTCTAACTTTGATCTTTTTATGTTTAACAATTTTGTTCTTTTTATGTTTCTTTTTGTTACCTAATCTCGTTAGTTAAATACAAGTCAAATATGAAATTATGGGTGTCAAGGAAATAAAAGGGATAGGTGTCCCAAAATCGTTTTTTTAAAGAATTTGTTATGACCTTACTGGCTTCGAAACCGGTTTTTCACAAAAAAAAGTAATTTAATTTGAGTTTTGTCATATTTGACGTTCTTTTTGTAGATGCACAAAATATTCTGGATATTTACAGGTCTCGAGGGCTTCCTTTTCATGAATAAACCACCCTATTTAAAAAGCTCTTTTTGTAATTAATGCCTTTCATTACATTGAATGTAATTTTGTTTCGAAAAAAAAAAATTAAAAGTATTACATACTTTAGCACTTCGCTTTTTTGTCTACTTGTTACCTAGTCTTACTAATGAATGGCCACGTACTACATTATAGATCTTTGAAGAAAGCGCAATCAAATACATTTTGAGTGCCAAAATTTGGCTTGACGGTTTTGACAGCGTTTTCTGGCAAGTTTCAATTGAAATTTTGTTTGTTCTTTGTGGTTCTTTTTAGCCGCTTTAAAAAATGAATAAGGACAGGTCCTAATGCCCTTCTATAGAAGCGGTGGTAATCATAAATTTGTGGTAATATTAATTGATTCCTAATGGTATTTATTACTTTGAAGTTAACTGTTTCAAAAAAATAAGTTAATTTTTTTACTTTAAGGTTTTTGTTCTTTTTTGTATAATTGTTACCAAACAATTTTATGGACTGGTCGCATATGTTTTCTGGTGATTTATAAGTTATTTTTGTTTAGTTTTAGGTTTATCTGACGGTATGTTGACTTTGTTTTTAAATTTAGTTTTTAAGAGGGACATAAATTTTTTGATGTAATTAATGTTTGTTGTTGTTGTTGTTTGATTTTGCTGTTCGTCTTGACTCGCTTTCTTAAAATTGACATATTGCAGCAATCTAATGCATCAATTTTTACTCCACTGAGTTATTTGCTTTGGAGTCTATCTTATCGTTCATACAGAATTTTTTGAAAAAGACTTGGGCTTTTTTGGGGTTCGCAAAAAATTCCAATTTTGACAAAAAAAATCAGCGTAAGTGCTCTCCAAGTCTGTGACCATTTTGCAACAAAACATTAAAATAGTAAGGAAACCGAATTAAATTGCTGTCAACTTGCTCAAGCTAGTTTTTTTTTGAAAAATTTGTAATACAGAGTAATAACATCAGTACTATTTAAGGTAAAGCTCAGTTATTTTTTTATCTATGTGCCGTAACTTGTTTCTAACTAAAATTTTGCAGATTTTCGGGTAATAAATAGGCCAAATGCATGTTTGTTCAATAAATTAGCTAATGGTTTGTTGTTGTTTTTGTATTTGCTGAGATAGCTGAGGGAAATAAGCCTCTTAAGCTCCTGGTTTGTTTATTAATGACAAAACTTTCAGGAATTATATATGGTAGTGGAGATTCGGACCTCAATTGTTTGCAGAGTTCTTTAACAAGTTCAATCACGAACAATGCGTTTTCAGAATGCATCTTGTTAACAATTAGTGTCAGAACTAAGGATTCTTATTTTTTTCTTGAAAAATTTGCTCGTATGTTTTTTCCTTGGACTCCATCAATTTTTTCCAAATTCCTTTTAAAATTCGATGTCTTCGATTACAAGAACGTGGACCATTTCTCAAATCTAACTTGAATATGCGTAGATTGAATTTTTGGTAATAGTTAGCAAGCTGAGGTCCATGAATAAAGACGGCGCTGACTGGTCAATATGGGTCTCTGGTAGGTGTCCGCTTTCCAACTCAAAAGCATTGGGCTTATTCAAGAGCTATTTCTAGGGTCTGCTCAGTCTGATCAGAGGCATTTTTGAATGGGAAAGAAAGAGGCCAGCAGTGGGATTTGAGGGATCAAATTTTAATAGCAGGCAGACGTTTTCGATATAGGATAGACACAAGTCCATAATGCGGTGCGACCCAAATTGATCGGATGAAAGTGTGACTACCCCTATAATCAAAATGCTATTTTCAGCTGCTTTCAAATTTTGACTGCACATAATATTCTTGAAAATTTTGTTATCATGTGTCAACCTTAATTTTAGAAGCCACCAAATTCCAATTTTGGCGCACGCAATAAGATCAGCCAAAACTTCTGAAGCATCATTTTCTGAGAAACTAAATACGCAGATTCAACAATCAGCGATGACAACTACAGCGGCCCCTCACAACTGGATAGAGTCGATGGACCGCGAGTCATTGGAGGAGATAAGGCAACTGCTTCTGTTATACCAATTATTCGCGAAAAAAACCAGTAGCCAGGACCAACACCTGTCAAAGAATATTTGAGAAAATATGTAAGGTAATCGGTGAAACCTTACATAAATTTACATTGAAAGTGTTGAACTTATTTAAGATTACAGCTGAAATCGTGGTGATCCTAAAAAATTATTTTGCAGTGAATTCTCTATAGCTTAACTGTTAACAAAGGTGGTGAAAAATCACCTCTTGGTCTGCGGCTGGAGCCTTACCCCTCATACCCCTCATAGCCTCTCACTGTGAAATAAATTTTTACAAGGCGTTAGGATTGAATTGTTTATAAATAAGTTCTCAACAACATGTTGATATTAAATTTGGAAGCGTTGAATTTTCTTACTTGGCAGTTCTTAGTGAAATCAGCGACGAATTCGAGCCAAACTCACCAAAAAAGAGGAGCAAAAATTTGGATGTGATAAATTGCGAGAAAAGTCTGAATTTATATTTTTGCCATGAATTTATTTCATTTATTCTGCTGACTTGACTAAGACATCATAGATTTTGCTACCAAGCTGATTAATTGGAACTGTACTAAATATTGTATAAATATTTTTTAGTGAAAATTATTACCGTAAAAATTTGTTTTCATTGTCTTGATAAGAGGAATTTTTTTGCAGTTTACTCCGTCACCACATCGTCCAAATGTAGCTGAATGAAAATGAAGCTCTGATATTTTAGTTCAGCGCTGGAATCAATTGTGATGTTAGACCATATAACAGTTGCATGACGTATTTTCTTGATGATGAAATTTTGTTCAATCCCATTGGTTGCAAACTTCATTAAACGTCTTTCGCATTTCCGGATAAAGATGCTGCCATTATTCAATTTCCTATTAACCACAGTCTTTTGAAACTTCGATTCTTATTGCACAATTTTTGTGTTTGATTGAGCTCAACTCTTGCGTGCTCTTAAGTTTTTTTCAGTAACTTAATCACTAAAAAATGGTGTACATGATTTGATATTATTAATTGCTCTCAAACAAATTTTTTAGCTATTATAAAAGTCCTGTTGATCTTGATAAATGCAATTTGAAATTTTTCTCCGTCGGAAAATTTGACTTTTCGTCCTTCAAAGGGAACTAAACATGTAGTAGAATATCTTGAAAAATTTGCGCTCCTAAACAAAAAACAATTCGGTTTCCAATCTCGAAAGTGATGCTGTGCTTTATTTTATTGAAAAAATAATAGGAAATATGGCAGATAACAACGACACAAGTGCTGTGTTCTTAGATCTTGCAAAAGCTTTCAATTCAATTTCACATGAGATCTTTCTCAAGAAAGCTGAAAATTTCAACCTCTCTCAATCAACAATTTTACTTCTCATAACTTTTCTCGAAAAGCTAACACAATGCGTAAAACTGGGTATTGACTTATCAGATAAAATAACTATTAACCATGGTGTTCCACAAGGAATTGTGTTAGGACCTCTTACTTTTCTGTTATATGTCAACGATTTTTCTGAAAAGCTGGAAGGTGAAAATGATGCTGTTCAATTTGCGGATGATACTAGTATTATATGCAAATTTGATCGTAATGAAAATGACAAATACCTGACAGGGAATCAACTCACTTTAAATGCCGATAAAACAGAGATGTTATTCTTTACAAATCATACTAATTCGCATCCAGAGTTTTCTTTTAAAGGCGAAGTTGTCAAACCAGCTCAAGCATGTCGTTATCTGGGAGTACAAATTGATTCAAACCTAACCTTTGAAAATGACTTGAACTCACTTTTAAGCAAAATGGCTAATGCAATTCGTTCTTTGTATCTTGTAAGAAATCAAATACTTTTGAAAGTAAGAATTGACGTTTTAATGTCAGTTGTACTCTCTCATCTTTCTTTCAGTGCCGTATTCCTTCAAACTCTTACAGTGAAAAACATACACCGCATAAAGAGGCAAATTAACTGGGGAATAAAAATTTGTCATTTTCGTCAAAAATTTGACCACTCCATTGATCTTCTCATTAAGGATCGTACCCTGCCAGCCGAATTGTTTCTCAAAAGTTAGCCTAATGAAGCTACAAACAGACATAAGACAATGGGAAACATCCGAAAATTTTAAAATGGTTTCTAGTCGCCATAACGCTAGACAGAACAAGAGAACAAATCAAATTATTGTAAAAAGGAAAGCGAAGTGAAGTAACAAATCCTTATTCTTGAAAAGCGTTCAAAAATGGAACAAATTGCCCTCTTCAATAAATACTTTTAACAGTAAAACTTGCTTTAAAAATGTTTTAATCGAGTTTTTGCTCGATCGACAGAAGAAAGTACCCGTTAATAGACAGATAGGAGCCTTCAAATCCTATTTTTATCTATGAAAACGAACAGCCACAATTTGAAGATTACTATTTTAATAACAATGCTGAATAATTTATTTAACATTTTAGAGCATGTAGGTATCTAACCTTAGGGTTATAGTCTGGGTAATTTACATGTATCAAAAAAAATTATAGGAGCGTTTTGTTCCGACTCCCACTTTAGTGGGAGGTGGGAAGAATTATATACCCAACTGAGTTTTTTTTCAGATAATTTTGGCCGATCGATATAGCCATCGTAGACAGTTATGAGTGGTATCATTAGGAAGCACGTACATCCTAGAATATGGAGTCAATTTTTTTTTCGAATTTTGTGTTTTTTACAGGGAGTTATCGAGGTTTGAGGTTTTGTGAATATTCGAGAGTTTTTAATAACATTTTCTTTAATTTTCTCCAAAGTTTCTCGCAACTCTGCTAATGTAATTTCAAATATTAAAAACTTTTAAAGTCAGAATGTTATTCTTTTCAATAAAGATAGAAAAGCTTTGCTGAATTTCGAAAAAAAATTTCGAAAAAAATTCAAACATCCATTTTTTTTCATCAAAAGGTGCATGAATCCTGCCTGCTTCTTCTTGTCCACTTTTTGTAATTTTGTCAGAAGAATAAAACTAGAAACCATAAAACAATCTCCGTTAACTCCAAAACACAGCTAGTTGAATTTTGGCGCCCTTAGAATTAACATTTTCCGTTTTTCTGTCATTCTATTTCTTTAATTATACATTTATCATTGTTTTTCGATTTTTGAAACATTTAACTTAGCAACTTATTTAAATCACAAAAATTTGAAACAACTGGAGGGTTTTTTGGGCGCGCAGAAAAATCGCTCAGGGAAAGGTTTGATCTCGTCATGGACTCCTCAAATCAGAATTTTTTAATTTTTCATTTTTTTATTGAAAAATAATTTTTTATTTTTCAAACTGTTTTGCCTTCATTGCTTTTTTAATGTTAAATACTGTCAAAATTCTCAATTCAGGGCTTACTTGTGACAGATCCTAATAATATAAAATTGAGGCCAAAAGTAGATATTGTTTTTTCTCAGAGAATACCTAATGATTTTTGTGGCCTTAACGAAGTGTTTTAGTAAACTTCAACAATTCTTCAGATTTGCTTTCATTTGTTATATTTTTTGCAGTCTGGTTTTTATTCTCACTGATGAAAAATCCAAATGACTTCCTCAAGAGGTGTAAGTTTTTACAAAAATTTGTGATTTTGTGCATAATTGCACATTTTTTTGCTGTTTTTCTGTTTCTTTGATTAATTATAACGTTACTAAAAATTTCAGTTTCACAATAGAAAACGTTTAAACTACGCAATTCACCAAAGTTTTTACTTTTATTGCTTAAGATTTTAAGGTCTTAGTTCTCTTGCAGAAATTCGTAGATTTTTTCAAGTTCACCTGTATTTGTTGTTATTTATCGGGGTCGTATGCCCTATATGGGGTAATAAAAGGTCTCATTGATCGAGTATACAAAAATAAATGAGCTCAATAACTGATATCGATATTCAAATAATGATTTTGGTGAGTTTTAAACTAACTTTCTTCAAAAAAAAATAAAAGATTAAATTATTAAATGTTCGCCAACTTCTCCTTTTTTGTTCAGGCACTTCGAGACTTTTCTTTCGACACTTTTCCGTGTTGTATAATTGTGTGTAACTTTTGTAACTTAGCTTCATTATTGAGTGGTCTCGTTAATTTCTTTTTGACCAAACAATAATTTCACTGTTCGTTAAACGTTTTAACTGATGTAGTAGGGCTTAATCAAAAATTTTTAGAAGAATTTTAATTTAGATTCTTTTCATTGTTTTTGGTCTTTTTTGGTTGTCGTTTTCAGATAGTCTTTTTTTCGAAAAGACAATAATGTTCCAGGGAGACTCAAGTTAAGGTTTAATTTCCTCGTCGTTAACATCTTTTAACTTTAATGGCTTCAACACTGCCGTTTCATAAGTTGTTGTCTTTTTTAGTTCTGTTTGTGTTTATTGTTATTTTGCAGTGTTATAACTTAGTCTCAATAATAGCACGCGCAATTAGTTTTCTAAGACGTTGCAAAATATACTGTCTGTTCCTTTAGATGAAAGCTTATGTATGTTATGAATTTTGAAAATATTTGTTTTCCCAAAAGACAATGGATTTTTGCAATTTGACCATTTTATTTCTGTAATTTATCGCCTAGTTTCTCTATAGAAACCAAGTCACATCCACTATCTAGTGATTTACAATTGGCTCTCTTTATATGTTTTATTTTCCTCAAATGGTCTTTGTTCTTGGTACTACGTTTTTTGATAAAATATTTGTGATTCCTGCATATTTGAGTATCTAGATAATACGTCGTTCTGTTTCGAATTGAGAAAAAAAACAATTACAGATTTTTTTTGTTCTTAGCGAACCTCTTAATGTTTGGCTGGGACACCGTTTTGGTGCAAATTTTCTGTTTTTTCCCCTTTTCGTTCCTTTTTTAGTCGTATGACGGATCCTTGATTATGAAAGGTCTCAATCACTTTCTTTGGAGGTATAAATGAATCGCTCAGTGAGTTTAGTTGATGAATAAATTTCTCATATAGTTTGACATCATTTTTTTCAAAAAAGTTAACGTTTTTTAAACTTTGCACTTTTGCTCTTTTCTTGTCGACTTGTTATCAAATTGCACGTAGGAGAAGTCCCATAGTTTTTTTCTGATGAGGTACAGGTTTATCTCTATTTAGTATAGGTTTTATCTGATGCCATTTTAATTTGTTAATTAACTGTTTTAAAAAAATGGACAACGAACTTTGGTCGTAATTAATATTTTTAATTATTTGATTTTTATCGCCCTCGTTTCTGGTAGTCACATTGATGACAGGTTTCATTGGCCCACAAAGGTATATTGTTTTATTCATGTAGTGGTTTGTTGAACTTTATAATATTTTTTAATCTCAAACTCAATTAGTAGACAATTAAGCGTAAAATTAAGATGAGAGGGGTCGGAGCATCATGTGCAAACGCACCTTCCCGAGCCTCCTTGTCTAGTCTCCCCCCCCCCCCAATGTCCCAATGGCTCATTTCATTGGAACAAAATTAAACTGTTGTAAGGGATGCTGTTTTAACATTTGTTTGAATCGTGCCAAAGATTTTATCTTATTTCAATTGAAAGCTTGGACCATTTTTAGTTGCTTTTTCTGTAACTTTGCTTGCGTGCACTAAAACTAACTGTTGGATTCGACGGTTCTTGCGAGATAAAACTTTTCCGTTCGAAACATTTTCTCTCGTCAAGTGTTGCCTGAAAAACGTAAAATTTCTGTAACTATAAGTTATCGAAGCAGTTGCCTTTGATAGGGATGCTCTATTGCTTGTGAATAATAACTCTGACTCTGATCAGCCAAGTCCCGCGCACAGATCCAGGTCGCCACCTACCAACTATGAAAGTCGCAGGAAGCGGCTGACGTCGATTGCTTTGGATGCGTGCGAACAAGCCGAAGCATCCGCTGCCGCTGTTGTTGTTGCAGCTCAGCACGATCAGAGTAAACAGGACAAGGAAAAAGAGAATCAGGGCGAAGGAGCCAACAACGAGAACAAGGCTTCTACTTCTAGAAAGGTTATTGAAGCATTAATTGCCATTTGCTAAATGTTAGGTCCCATAATTTCCTAAGGTACAAAGTCATACGAGGTCAGATGATTCAAGTACTCAATCATATTGGATCAGAATTTTTTAGCAACTACAAATGCTTTTTATATGTAAGTAATCTGCAATCGAAGCCATCTGCAATCGAAGCCAGGACACTGGAAAGGTTTTGTAGACTCATAAATATAAAGTGTTTGTAGTATCAATTTTGATCAGTATAAAGTGAGTTCAAGACAAACTTGGCCAGACTGCATTTCGCACAAAAGAACTTGTGAGCAGATGCTCCCTATCAATACAGCGTTTTAAACAGTATTTTAACTGACAAAAAATTAATACATAAGCAAGGCACTCAGTTTTTAAATCTTTTTTTTTAAAAAACCAATAAATCAACTCTGTTTGGACCCCTGTGAGGACAACTAAGATTTAATGTTATTAAGGTAGCTACTAAAATTGGGGTACACCGATTGAAGTGTAAACATTGAAAATATTGTCCATAACAAATTTACTCTTCAATCATTTCAACCCGATTTAAGTGTCCAACCTGATTATTCGTAAATTTTCATTACATATTTTAAAAAAAAACAAAGCAAACTGCAAACAAGATACCTTAATTTATACAATTTAAGAAAAATTGCATTGCCAGGTTTCAACCCACAGTCACAAAACAATTAATTTTAATTTGTGTGATATCAGCTAATTTTGAATTCACATTTTCCCCAAAATATAAAGAACTAGTCATAATAGACGATAAAAATTTTATGCTAGTGGCTTAAACGAATTCACAACAGCATGGCATTGTTCAAAACATCAAACTATTACGCTATGCAATATCATTCACACAAAGTAGGATATTACATGTGCATTTCTTTAGAGCTACGCCTGATTTGACTTAAAAATCTTGTTTGTTGCATCTAAAAAGTAATTTCAACTCGGATGCTATGTCTTCATGTTTAAGCTCCTGATCTTGGCACGTTTAAACGCCCCTAAACATTCAGCCTTACGCAGTATGCACGCTTTGAGACACCTTATGCCACTATGTAGAAGCTCGTTACCCGCACGTCTTAGCGCTCCTTAAATAAGCAACAAAGCAAAGCCAAATTCGTTGAACGAAAATTGCTGTTACATATGGTAATAGCCCCAAACGATAAGCAGAGGTAGCGTACGCTGTAAGAACTACGCCTGTTAAACGAAGGGCATGGGTTCGAGACAGAGTTGGTGGGAAACACAAATCTTTAAATGCTTTTAAACCTCTTATTCCCATAAATGATTTTTTTGTGATGTTTTTGTGGGCCTGTTAGTGCAGCTTAAATGTGATCTAGTTTTAAAAATAATCTAGTAGTTTTAGATTCTGGACCTGGCTATGAAGTTTAATCCAGGCTGTTAAGCCCACAAAGTTTTGTATCATATTGATAACACAGCTGCGCAAGTTGGCCTCTGTCAAAAACTACAAGTACATTATTGACCATCTTCAACCCCTACCTAAGTTTTATTTTTTGTTCTCAATTTTTGCTATAGTGACCAGTCTCGCTTCTTTTTTGCATATTTTTGTTCGAATAATTGATTTTCTTTTGTTTAATTCACATCAAACTGGAACACAAAAGAGGTGAATTCTGCCAAACTTCCATTGCTTGTAATGGTTGTAGATCACAAATGTGTCTGTTTATGAGTTGAAATTTAAAACATATCATTTTATGCACAGCCGCTTTAAATCCGACATAAACATAAGGACAGTGGTTTGTGTTACCTTTGAACTACTGGAATTGTTCATTGAGCTAATTGTTCATTTGGATGCTGTTATTATGGTCATTAAAATTGGGTTGAAAAAAATGGAAAATAGTTTGTAGGTTAAATGACAGTTCAATGTGAAGAGAAAAGATTAAAAGATAGGGGTACAAATAATTGGTGGTGAATAGAATGAGAGTCAATTTCATGGTTTTTTTAATGCTTTTATGCCCCATTTCTTACACAGATCAAAATAAGAATTTGCCAACAGTTTTTTTTACTTAAGGGAGTTTGATTAGAACTTTAAATGAAAACACCATAGATGGAATCAATATGCCTGAAATTACAAAATCAGCATAGAATCTAGAATCAGATGGAATCGGCAATTGTAAGCAACCGAAATCTTTTGTGCTCGAAGGGCAGTGTCTAAGCACTTGACATATTTCTTGTTTGCACATCTTGATATGCGTTCACGTGATAAGCGATTAGACTCGCATACACTTGGGATGAAATCGTAGCAGACTGTCATGTGTTAGGATGATTTTCCAGAGTATTTGAACTGTTTTTCTCCAGAATAAACAAAAGCAGGATGCAAAACACAATGATTCCCAGGATGAGGTCAACGACGCAAAACAGGTATTAATCAGACGGAATTGGGTCGCAGACAGGGGGTCCAGTGGGACCAAGCTCAAAGTCTGGACAAATTTTTAGTCGCGCTGCTCCATCTGGTCCGTACCTGAATTGACTCTGTTCGGTCTGATCACGGGTTGGTCTTGGGTCTGTTCGGTCTGGCCCAATGTGACCAAAATCTGTTCGGTCTGGCCCAATGTGACCAAAGTCTGTTCGGTCTGGCCCAGTGTGACCAAAGTCTGTTCGGTCTTACCCATACCTTAATTTGGGTCTCTTCGGCCTTAAACCCCCCTTTCCGCGACCCAGGTCCGACCATACGTGTCTTGGGCCGCCGACTTCATCCTGGCTTGCTGTTGTCTCCTTGCTTCATGAAATCGGTGAGAAAAGCGCCAGACAACTAGTATTTGCCACACCTTGTTAATTTCGTTTTTTGATCATCAGACCGAGCCACCATTTTTTGGCAGGTCTTGCCTTTAGCCGTGTTTTTCTTGGCAGATGTTACACGGTAACAAGTTTTTGTACGAGCCTAACAGCCAAGCTTTCTGAGAGATCTTTTATGGCAACCATCTATATCTTGCACGGCTACAATTTTTCTCTCAAAATATTGCATGATGCACATTTTATGGAGGATTCTGGTGGAACAAAATAATGATCATGTCCCGACTATGAAAAGCAGCAATAATTGTTCACCGTCAATAACTATTGTGTTTGATTTGCTCAGGTCACTTTTCAACAGCAGTCACAGCAGAGCAAGTCTCTCTCATCTCCTGCAAAACTGCATGTGAGCGAGGATGAGAAACTCAATGTAGCCGACATCAAAAATCTCTTCAGGTCTGCCACTCATTCCATATCTATTCATGCGTTGAATTAACTGAATGTAACTAACAACCAACTGTTCTATACACGCGCAACATAAATTGACGAGTTACTATTCGCGTAAAGAGTAACAATCTAGACCGTTGTTTCGCGTCTTCTTAGCCCAAATTGTTTGTGCTGATTGATGTTGGCGGTAGTGGTCTGTTGTCACAAATGCACAAAAATGCTTCAAGTTAAATTTCATTGACACCAATATTTTTAACTACTTTTCTTTAACGGACAGTTGCGCATTGTTTAAATACGTCGTCTCAGTTACTTTTACCGCTTCCAACTAAATTTGTGGACGTGGCGACATTTCTCACTCTGTTTTTCACTTTTTATCATTTTTAGGTCAAAAGTGTTATTATTAGTTTCTCTCAGATAAAATTTGTAGCTATTATTAGTCCTGTGGTCTTTTTTAATGCGATTTTTCACTTGGCCGTTTTTTTGTCTGACCCGTTTAACTTTTTTACCTCAAAAACGGGATGAACAGGTAGCGCTTGTCTGAGGGCATTAAGGGCTCCTAAAAGAACGCGCCTCACCTAAACTGTTTTGAGGGAGACAATTTCTTGGCGTGAAGGGCGGTTCTTAATCTTAAAATTTTGACCCCCCCCCCCCCTCCAGTCTCCCCCTTCAACACTCGCATTGTACACCCTCGTCCAGCTGTATATTTGAGCCCTCCTGTCATCTGGCCTTTGCAACCCTACGCCTATCGCTTGACCCCCACCCACCCACCCACCCACCCACCCATACCCACACCCACACACACACACACACACACACACACATACACACACACACACACACACACGCACACACACATCGGTCACCCTCTAATGCTAACATCCCAGCTAGCTACTACCGAAGCCAACTGCTCGCCGGTCCTTTGAGAGCAATTCGCCCGACGTTAGTCAGTTATGTTTAGTTTTTCTGGATCAAACGGGACCTACCTAAATAAAAGAATGACTTCTAATTGCTCGAACTTTTATTATTTTAAGATTCCAGTTTTAATCCACGGTCAATAGAGTGCAACTAACATAGAGACCTATTGCTCAAGAAGTCTCCATAATTTGGTGGAACTAAAAAACTTATCATTTTGGAACATAAAAATGTCTCAGTCTCCACTCATGCATAATGTTAGCTTCTGCTCTACCATTTGTTTGTTGTTATGAGAGTTCTCAACGGTCTCTTTTGAGGCCTTTATCCGGCAACCTGCCTGAATTGTTGAAAATCTTCAGCCAATTTTTTTTTGAAAATTTGTCGCTTTTTTGCAAAGCTTTTGCCTTCAGAGGTCAAAGTTTCGAAGCTGGTCTATCAGAGGAGACAATTGTTACATTATTGAAAATTTTGAAAATTTATTTCTCGATGATTGAATTGTAATCGATTAAAAGTGTTTATCATAGAAATTTAGTTTCCTGTTTCGATAACAATTCGACAATTTCTTCATGTTACAAGCGTCGACTGATTAGTTGGTTTTTTAACTTGTTGGATCAGCATCGGGGAGATCCACTTTAATGTTGACGACAAAATGATCTGTTCGGAGTGCACAAGCCTCAATAAGGAGGCAAGTAAAATTACTCGGATTAGTAAGTGTTTTCCCGTTTTGCAATCTTAAAACATGGGAGAGAACAGTTCAAACATGGTTTTGCCTTTTTTGCGGTCTTCGAGCAAAACTTACCATACAAAAAGAAATTAGAATATTGTTGCTCATATGTAATATTTTTTATCTATTAAATGAAAGTTCAGATTTTTATAACCATAGCAAAAGTTTGGTTAAACAATTACATTTCAAGATTGACATTATAAAGATATGATAGCCTTGTCCTTAAATTAGTAGTAGAAATGGTTTCTGAAACCTTGTACTTGTTTATCTATTGGAACACGTTCATTTAACTTAATCATTTCTCTATTTACTTTCTCCTTAAATTTGTTTTTTTTTGTTTTTTTTTTTCTTTCCGGATTTCTATCGACAATTTGTTCCACTTTCTTCCACTTATTTTTTTGGGAAATTCGAGCAATTTAGAGATTATGGCAGTTAGGAGACTATTAAAAGCCATTTTGGCAATAAATTACGATATCCTTAAATGTACCAATTCGACCATGGTAAGGCACTGTAGAGCTTCAGTATCGACGTACGATATCCATAGTGAGTGCTAGTGTCAATATGTACATGTGCATGTTAAGGATAATGGGTCAGCAGATAGCGGACAGTGAGATAGAGTCTCTCTTGAGCTGTTCAGAGGAGGACTTCCCTAAGTTCCTCTCTCTCCTCTCAGCTGTGATTGGGGACCCTTGTCCATCTGATGATCAACTCAGAAGAGCATTCAAGGTCAGTTCTCGATTAGTAAACACATAAAACTGTTAATCTCACCACGTGTATATCACACGTTCAGTCAGACAACGTTATATCACACACACATATTGTAGAAAATCAATGTTAAAGGAGAAAAAGTAACAAATAACTGGATTAACTACAATTTTGATTGTGATCCAGTGAAACAAAACCTGATACACTTTGCCAAGACAGTCATGAACCAGAAAAATTTGCCCCTTTTTTAAGTGAATGTTGAAAAGAACTTCATTTCGCCTTGCTTCTTCAATTCTTATGATGTTTCGTTTCAAAATGAAAATTCCAGGCCAAATTAAAACTCAATTGAAGCCATATAACATTATTGAGTGATTGAAATATGAGGTTCATGTATGGATTAGAAGTACCTATAACCAGTTGCTAACCTAGCAATATGCCCGGGTATCCCTTACCAAAATGGGGGGGGGGGCAAATTTTCAGTCCAAACTTGTAAATTTTTTCAGTTTCTACTTTTTCCGAGTTTTTAAGTTTGTCCTTCATTTCTGTTGGTTGGATGGCTCTGAAGCTTCTCTTCAGTAGTGGCGCCAACGATTTGCAAAACGAAAAATCCTAATTTCAGAGAAAATGGACGTATAAGGTGTTTTAGGACTTAATTTCTCATTTCTGTGGGCACATTCATAAGGAACATCACAAGGTTGAAAATTAACTAATGCAAATGATTGAAGCATGATCAAACTTCAATAACAAACTTGATAAAAATAACTCTGGTACTGAGTGATTGTAGCATGAAAACATCAATTATTTTACACTGTAGTGCAATAGCAGAAGCTTGTTTTCATCAGCTGTCCTTTATCTATTTGTTCCGACTCATTACAGTGGGGAACTATATACTCAAATGGTTTTTTTGTTCCGTCAGTTTTGGCCGATCGATATCTTCACCGTAAAGAGCTTTGAGTGGTATCATTAGAAAGCCCGTCTGACATGGAATATATTAATAAAAGAGAATTTTTGAATTTCGTTCTCTCCACGGAATTATCGACGTTTAAAAGTAACATTTGTCAAACATTTGACTGATTTTCGATGTTTCTCTTCACCTTTTTCGTATTTTTACGAATTTTCTTGCCAATGTTAATAAAAATTACGTTAAATTTTTTAGCGACAGTGCTGTTGGTTTCATCTCTAAAGACAGAAGAAGGTTGTTAAAATGTCTGCTAAAATTTTTACAAAGTTAAGTCTTTTTCATCAAAAATGGCTAGAAATAAGCTTCTTTGTTTAAATTTGCAGGATTCACACACCTCTAAAAAGCTGACAAAAATTTTGTTAACCCCATACATGGCTTGTGTTTCCTTTTGTGAGAATTCTTAAAACAATTTTGTTCGTTTTTTGCTGATTTAACTGGATAATTCTCCAAAAAGCATGATTTTTTTCTGTTAAAATGACTTTTTTTGTCAAATTATGCAAATTCATAATATTTGTAGCAATTAATGTTTCTTAGTAGACGAACAACAAAAATCAGGCTAGGTTGGGTCAGGTGGTTGTTTTGTACAGTCCATGAATCATTTAGGTTGTTAACAGACGCTGTCTTTAGATTTTTTTTTGCTATTTTTATGATTATTGCAGAACATAAAAATTCAAACCAAGGCTGACGAATGACAGGTATAAACGCTATCGAAGAAGTTAAAAAGAAACCTATCTAATTTGATAGTGGAAAAACTATGATAGTTTTGACTTTCAAATATACTTTTTTTCAAAATAAACTGCGGATTCATGAGCTTTGCGAATTTTTGCATAGGTTCAGCAAAAACAGGTCGTATCGACTTTCCAATTGATTAATTTTTACCGTTTATTGCGATTATAGGCTTTAAGTTCTAATTGGCTTTGATTCTACGTGTTTTCACACGAAGTTCTCATTTCTGTTGGTTGGATGGCTCTGAAGCTTCTTTTAAGTCGGGGTGCCAAACATTTGCAAAAAGAAACATACTCATTTAATTTCTCATTTCTGTATTTGGGCACATTCATAAGGAACATCACAAGGATGAAAATTAACTAATTTAAATGATTGAAACATGACAAAAATTCATTAACAAAATTGATAAGATTAATTCTGCTACAGAGTGATTGTAGCTTGCAATCGTTAATATTTTTAAACCGTAGTGCAATGGCAGAAGCTTGTTATCATCAGCTGTCCTTTATCTATTTGTTCCCACCCATTTTAGTGGGGAACTATATACTCAAATAGGTTTTTTGTTCCGTCAGTTTTGGCCAATCGATATCTTCACCGTAACGAGCTTTGAGCTGTATCATTAGAAAGCCCGTCTAACATGGAATAAATTTGAATTCCTCTTTTGTGTTTTGTCATTTCATTTGCAGGTCAGATGTCAAAATATTGGCGTTTAAAATGAAGATGCAATTGAACATATCAATTCAGTTAGAGAAAAAAAATTATGATTTTAACGGCATCCAAACGGACTTGGGGCAGATTTTTTTGGATTTTTTCTTATTTTTGTCCTTATTTATTGTTCTTTTTGTAGTAGACCGAAAGTTTCCGAATAATTACTGGTTTTAACGGCCTGTCCTTGATGAATAAAGGAACCTGTTTACTGTTTTCCGTTGATAGATAAAGTTTTTCGTCACTTTGAAATCAAATGTTTTCGACGAGTTTAGACGTTTTTTTGCTCTTGCTCTTCTTCTTTGTCTACTTTTTAACTAGTCTCCTCAGCTTCTGGTCACATATCACTTTCTTGTTTTTAAAGAGTTGCACAATTGAACATAAATAAAATTTTGAGGGCAAAGCTTCTTGTTTCAACGACTTCTACGTGAGTTTTTAAAAATTTTTTTTGAAGAATTAGTTGATTTTTTAGTGATTTCAGTTGATAGCTAATGTTTTTTATGAAATTAATACTAATTGTTTTTGAAAATAAGAAAGCTTTTTAACTTCATTCCTAATTGTCCTTTTTTGCTAACTTGTTTTATAGTCTTAATACTCAGAGGTCGCATACCAATTTATTGGTGTCCAAGAGGGCGCAAAAGTTTAAATCTTATTTTTTACGGAATAGATTATGGTTTTAACGGCTTCGACCCAATTTAGTGTAGAAGTTTCTTCAATTTTTAGTTTTCATTTGTATTTTTTGTTTGCTTTTGTAGACACAAGACGTATTTTGGATAATGACAGTCCTCAATGTCTTGATATGGATGTGATACCTTATGGTTTCATTGTTTGCAACTCTTTATTTTAAAAAAGAGGGTATTTTTGTTTTACAAATTTTTGCCGTTCTAGGCGTGTTGTTTGCTTGTTCTCGCTTTTAATTACGGATCGGCACTTGTTTTTTTTCTTGAGAAGTAAAAATTAAACTGCTTTTGGTTTTATGTTACTCCATTTTTATTTTTTTAAAGTTTTTTTTCAATATAAATAGAATTTGAGTTTTGCAAATAACGTTTTTTTGTTTTTGTTTGATTTTGTTGCATGTTTTAACTCTGAATTTTCCTGAAGGTAGATCTTATCAACACCCTAATGTGATTTAGTTTAGTTTACTAAGTGACTTGATTTTTAAGCAATTTTTTTAAAACTCTTACAGCAATTATTTTTTAACAATCTTCAATTTCTTAAATCTCTTCTTTACTTGGCAGCAAATTATGCCAAAATGGATGAGCGATATGCAGGATCAAAACATGGGCTACAAACGCACATTACTGAGCCTTCTCGTTTTTTATTTATTTCAGACTGTTGCGAACATGAACGTACATTTGAGATCTTGCACTATCAAAAAAGTTAAGGTAGTTTTACCTGAAAAACACCTGAGTTTACATAAACACTGCAGGCAAATTGTTCTCACCTGTACTACACTCTAAGTTGCCTGAAATTTAACTGAAGTTTCTTGAGTTTTCAGGCGTCTCTGGCTGAGCTTTTACCTGAATTCACTTGAAAAAAAACCTGAAAAAACCTGAACTGTCCAGGTGATCTAATGTTTTCAAGTGTGTTTACCCGAAAATTTCATGTATTTTGACCTGCTTTTTTCAAGTGCAGTTCTGGTAAAATTACCTCAAAATTTCCGAAAACTACTGAAGCCTCCTTGTTTTAAATTTATTTCAGACGGTTGCTTATTGTAAATATGAACATACTCTTGAGATCCTGCTTGCTCGAAAAAGTAAGCCAATATTAACTGAAAATCACCTGAACTTACATAAACACTTCCGCCATATTGTTCTCACCTAAATTACACTTTAATTTGCCTGAATTTTACCTGAAAATAAACCTAATTTTCCATGCGTCGCTGTCTGAACCTTTACCTGACTTCAGATGAAAAATACCTGAAAAAACCCTAACTGTTTTGGTAATCCAAATCCTTCAGGTGTGTTTACCTGAAAAGTTCAGGTGTTTTTACTCAATTTTTTCAAGTGCAGTTCAGGTGTACCCAACTGAAAAATTTCAAAAACTCCTGAAAAATTCAAGTGAGTTGAGATAAAATTCCAGCCAACGACGATTGAAAAATTCTGGTAAATTTAGAGAAAACGCAAAAAAGTCGAGATGTAGTTCAGGTGGGAAAACTTTGCCCGAATGTTTCATGTAAATTCAGGTAGTTTTTTAGGTATAATTGAGCAATCAATATACTCGTCAAAAAAGCGTCTAATAAAGACCGAAACTGTTTGAGAGCACTTGAAGGATGCACAACAGAGCTGAATCCCTCAAGGCTCTCACTTAGAAAACAAACAAAGCACAAAAAACAAAAAAGCCGCTGTCGAAACAATCTTCTCCGCTCTATTAATCAACCGACCATTGAGAAAATAGTCTCCAGTATGGTGTGACTTTTAATTGAATCTCAGCTCAGTGTGTACATTTTTTTTAAGTTTTCTATCTCTTCGTCACTTGGCAAAAAATATGCCAAAGATGCCAAAGAGCAATGAGAGGGACCAAAACTTCAGCTGCAAACGCAAATTACCGAGCTTTCTTGTTTTATATTTATTTTAAACTCTTGCTCATTATAAATATGAGGGTACTCTTGAGATGTTGCTTTCTCAGAAAAAATAATTTAATATTAACTGAAAATCACCTGAATTTACATCAGCCGTTCAGGTAAATTGTTCCAACTTGACCTACACTTGAGTTTCCCTGAGTTTTACCTGAAATTTATTTGCATTTTTCAGGTGCCACTGGCTGAATTTTTAACTGAATTCACATGAAAACTAGCTAAAAATAGCTGAACTGTTCAATTGATCAAAACTTTTTAGGTGTGTTTACCTGAAAAATTCAAGGTATTTTTACCTGGATTTTTTTCAGGTGCAGCTCAGGTAAACACATCTGGAAACTTTCCAAAAACTTCTGAAAAAATCCGGTGAATTGAGGTAAAGTTTCAGCCAGTGACGCCTAAAAAATTCGAGTAAATTTCAAGTAAAACAAGTTTAGGCACTCCAGTTCAGTGTTGTTCAGATGTGAAAATTTAGCTTGAATAATTCAGGTAAAATCAGTTGTTTTTCAGGTAAAATTGAGCAACCAATACACTCGTGAAAAAGCGTCTATTAAATCCCGAAACCATTAGAGAACACTGGAAAGATGCAGAGCAGAGCTCTCACTAAGAAAACAAACAAAGAAAAAAAAACAAAAAACAAGTGAGCAGCTGTCGGAAAAATTTCTCCGGTCAAATTGTCAACCGACCATTGAGAAAATTTTTTCCCGTGGGATGTGATTTTTAAGTAAAATCAGCTCAGTATGTACATAGTACAGACCTTATACGAGACTGCCATCAAAAATGTGCCCACTAAGGCCCCAAACTATTGGAGAGCACTATTTGGACTCACAGCAAAGCCAGATACCTTAAGGTGTTCACCTAGAAAACAAACAAAAAAGCAGAAAACGCAAAAACAGGTGAGCAGCTGTCGCGAATGTTTTCTACGGTCGATTATCAAGCGACTTTTGAGAAAATAGTTTCCAGTATTGTGTGATTTTTAAGTGAATCTCATCTCAGTATAAACCTAGCTTTTAAAGTTAATTAAAATCGTTATTTTGAAACTTCATAATTGGTGTTCACCACAGAATTGCTTCGGGAAAAACTTGTTCCAGCTAGAAACAACAGCAGGGCTGAAGAGTGGGTAAGTGCTATGTTAAACTTAAGCGTTACTTTGTAGTACTTACAAAACGGCTGGACCCTTCCTAATAAAAGTGTTAAGTTGTGTTTTTTTGTGTTTTAGTTTAGATTTTTCAAAAGGAACTTTTTTGTTGTTTCGCCGCTGATTGCAATAAAAAGTTGTTTTCAAGTAACCACACTTGAACTTGTTACCGTTGGGGTGCGTTTCAGGTGCGTTTATACTTGAAGTTCAGTTCAGGTAAAATTACCCGGACTTTTTTCAGAGTGTGAGTACAAGAAAGAACTTTTTTTCATACCTTTCAGAAAAACACGGAAGTATTTTTCAACTCAAAATATATCCCGAAATTATTCATTCACGCAATTTGAAGGAAATTAAAAAAAAAATAAAGGTCTCGATTCCGGCAATTTTTACATATTTATTATTTTTTTGGACATATTTGTTGCTATGCGACAAAAATTTCCAAAAAGGAGAAATTTTTGAGATTTTTTGTGAATATTTTCTGTTATTTTTAATATACCAAAATCAAAATATCAAAAATAAATCAAACTATCAAAAAAGCTGAATCAAATGGTGAAGCTTTTTCATACTAGTGACATGAGTATGAATGTTTTTTGAAAGTTGCGGGAAAATCTAATTGCTGTTACTTTTTGTTAATGCCGGTTTATTGTTACTGTCAATGTGATAACTCGTTGGAACTTGGGTTGAAATATTTTCTTGTGTATGATAGCTCTGGATTCGTTTTTGCTGATGTTATTTCAGTACTTTATGGAACGGGAATTTTATAGGTAGAGAGATATGGCTTGTTTTGAAAAGTCAATAGGTTTTTGCCAGCTTCGCGCAACCAATTTTCCAATTCCATTTCAAGTTTTAGACCAATTGCATTTTTCTCGCTCCGCCAGTAACCAATAATCTATTTAGTAATGGATTTCACATATTTAATGAGAACATACTGAAATTTCAAGTTTGTGCAGGTTTTTGATAAATTGATCACAGGTTGCCTTCGATTGGCTAGATTAAAACCGGTTTCCCTTCTCAAGAGATAAATTATTTGTAACCTTGTTTGTGAAAATATTTGCGATTTCTGTAGGTGTTTGACAGTAGGAACAAGGGATATGTGTCATTTGAAGAGATGGAGTATGCTGTGAACAAGTTCATGTCCAGTGCAAATGAGGAAATGGAGCGTAGCAACAATCAACAAAATAATCCCAACGCCACCATACGCAGTCATGGGTATGTTATTTGTTCACGCAAAACTAAATTTAGAAAATTTATGCCTTTTTCCGACCTAGTTTTTGTGGAAAAAATTCGTTTAATCGGTATCTACACTTGATGGTTTGAGGCCATCTCGCAATATTCTTATATGAGAATTGCCTTTTTCTGAAGAAAACAGTGACAACAAATTATGGACAAAAAACTCTTGATTTCTTTGGATAAACATGATGTCATGGCGATATGATTGAGCCAGCGGTACTAATATAATTGGAACAAATTTTGCTTGAAGGCAATTATTAATGATTGATTATCTTATCAAGATCTTATTTCTTGAGTTTCTTGCAAAGATCTTGCATTTCCGTACATATCTTGACGTTTTGTTACTAAGAATCTTACCAAGATCTTACCAAGATTTGTGAAGTATTAATAAGCTTCTTATCAAGATGTTTCACGTTTCATTTCACTTGATATTTGTTCCGATCCACACCTGGGGAGGAGGAACTATATACTCAACTGGGTTTTTTTGTTCAGTCAATTTTGGCCGATCGATATATTAATCGTACAGAATTGTGAGTGGTATCATTGAAAAACCCGTCCAGCGTAGAATACGGAATTCAAAAGACTTTTCCTATTTTTGTTTTTTGCAGGGAGTCATCGAGGTTTTAAGTTTTGTGAAAATTCGACTGTTTTTGTTCACATTATAATATAGTTATAGCTAATACGCTAATATAGTTCCAAATAAGTTAAAATTTTTAACGGCAGAGTGTTGTTGTTACCGTTAGAGATAGAAGAGCGTTGCTGAATTGTTTGATTGAAGTTTTTTTGGCTAAAATTTTTGATAACGTTCTTCAAACTTTTTTCATCAAAAATGGCACAAAAAAATTCAAACTTTTTTCATCAAAAATAGCACAAAATATGCCTTTTTGGTCCAATTTGTTAAAGTTTGCCAGACTTAGTAACCTAGAAACTTTAAAACAGACTCCCTAATCTCAAAAAAGCGATATTTACAGTTGAGCGCCGTATGAAAGTCCTCTGGAAATAAAAAATTTTGCCGTTCTTTGCAGATTTAATTCGATAATTATACAAATTGCATTGTTCTTTTTTTTAATATTTGAAGAATTCCACGCAACAATTGGTCTAATTCGTAAACACTTGGAACACTTGGTCGGTTTGCTGGGCGAGCAAAAAAATTAGGGAGAGGTTCGACAATATCATGGATTCTTAGAATCAGAGACTTTTTGGCTTTTATTTTGATACTGCCTTTTTTCAAAATGTTTTGCTTTTGTTTTTTTAATTTTAATTACTGACAATATTTTTTTCACGGCTCGGTTAATGACAGCTCCAATTTACTTAAATTGGAAGCCATTTTTGGATACAATTTGTTTTCAGAGAATCAAAGGGTTTTTATGGCTTTGAGGAAGAGTTTTTGTAAAATTTAACTGAATTCTTGTCTTTTGCCTTCAATTGTTATTTTTTTGGCAGTCTGATTTTTACGTTTAACCGCACAAAGATCCAAATTTTTTCCTCAAGAACTTTTTCTGTTCATTCGGTTGTTACCTAATGTCTCTTATGTTAATGAATGTATTTGTTTTAAGGAAATTTCTGTGATTTTTTGAACTTGTCAATTTTTTAGCCTATTTTGGCCAACATTTTGTTTATTCTCAGTAATTACAGGTCAATCTTTCCTCTGTATAGAAAACAAACTAATTTTGTGGCCTATTGTTTTAACAGAAGGTTTTCTTGCTTTTGGTACTACGAGTTTTCATATGCAATTTTTTGATATTTGTGCATAATTTCCCATTTTTGTTGTTGTTTTTGTTTTTTTTGTAAATTGTAACATTATTTAACAATCTAACTGAAAAAAACATTACAACATTCGAAACTGAACATACTTTTTGTTTTTATAACATGTCGTTTGAAGCGCTGCGACACCGTTCTCTTGCAGAAATTGGTAGAGTTTTTTTATTTTTGCCCTTGATTTGTTGTTAATATTTGTTGTCATATGCCAAATATTGTTTTTAAAGGTCTCAGTGGCCAACTATAGATAAACATTTGAACTTAATTACTGATATCGGTAAATAGCTAATAGTTGTTTTGACTTTTGAATTAAACTTCTAAAAAAAGAGTAATAGTAATCTTCAACTTATCCCTTTTTGTTCTGGTTTTCGTGTTTGTTCGTATAATACAATGTTGTATCCTTTTTTGTGATTAAGCCTCAATATTTAGAGCTCTTTTTAATTTTTTGTTGAATCAAACAAAAATTTTTCTATTGTTTAAACGTTTTAAATGATGTCTTCAGGGCTTAGACAATTTGTTTCAGAAGAATTTTGTGAACTTTAGATACTTTTCAGTTTTTGTGGTTCTTTTTGTTGTCATTTTGTGATACCCGTTGTTACAAAAAGACGTTTTAATGCTGGTAGATAATAATATTTCTGAAAATTTCTAAAAAGTCTGAAAAACTAGGTTATAATTGGCGTAAATTTTTTATGAGTAAAATGTAATAGGCTTAATAATCATTAATTGTTGTTAATTTTTGGGCTCTTTTTAATGTCCGCTCCTTTTAACGTTCGTCACCGGCTCCATCATTGTAATTTAACACAAACGGCGTTCGGTTATAACGTGAGCAATCAAGGGAAAGAATAAATTGATAGGCACTTCCCTAACTGGCATTTACCTCGAAAGCAAAGTCTATTGATCTATTCTTATTATCCAGGAGTGCATATGGAAAGTCCCAAGTTTTAAATGCCCTAATTGCGATTTATCCCAAAGTCTATTCCTAGGCTTTTCCGAAAATAGAAATGCGTTGACTGTTGCTGAAAAAAAATTTTCAGCCGAAAATTCTTTTATAGCTATTCGCTCAATGTGCTGAAATTGCAGCCAATTACTTACATAACTCGGCAGTGGCGGACATATTACGTAAGGGTCATCCGATAATTTTTTTCAGCGGCTGCAACCACAATTTTCATAATTTCATCAAATGCACCACGTATAATTCCATTATGATCACTTAGTTTCCACAGTTTATGTGAATGTGTGTAGGTATAGCGGGAGTGGTGCAGCGAGCATAGTGTCAGTGCAGGAATTGGAGGACATGTTTTCAGTGACCAACAGAAACAAAGCCAAAGCTGCAATGAAAGAACTGAATGGTGTTGCAGCCAACACAGCCATACAGGACCATGAAACTAACAAACAGTCTGCTAAAAACACTACGGTAAGTCTCATAAGCCGGTGGTGGGGAAGGGAGCGCAGAAACTTTACACAAAGTTGAAGCAATTAAAAGTTAATGCAGTTTCTGATTTAAATCTATTTCATCCTCTAAAAGTACATCAAACAAAAAACTCTATATCTTATACGCTTGACAACTTTTTGCTTTCGAGGTACGTTTGTTTTTATTCAGTCAGTTTTGATTTAGTAACCGTTAAAAATTGTGTTTGGTTGCCTGTCAAGCGTCTTTGTGTTTCAAGTTAGAGTGTCTTTGGAGGGTTTTTGTTTTCTCTGTTTTGCCACAATTTGTCGAACTCCTTAAATTTTTATATTTTTTCTTTGCAATTTTTTGTCATTTTTATGAGACATCAAGTTGATAGAGAATGGAACATTGAAAACGGAAGCTCTGTAAATAAACAATCTTCCAGGTCGAAAGTTCATCAGAGAAAAAATTTACGAAACCAATTAAGGAAATAATAGGAGTCTTCCATCAAGAAAAACTTCGAAGGGATGCTAGTGAAAACCGACATAATATTTTTTAAATTTAGTGGGGAAATTACCAGAAATGACTCCTTCAGTTTGCACAACTCTCAACTTGATTGTGTTAGATTTGGAACAATAGGGTATAATTTAAGCGAAAACTTCAATAGTGAGCACAAGCCAAAGTTCCATAACTCAATATAAATTTTTGTATCAACTCAAGGAACTTCAAGTTTTCAATATTTTTTGAAATCCAATATCGAAATAAGCGTCTTCTTGGCTGCTCTGACTATTATTTAACCCGGATAAACCGCTTTCTCGAGTTAAACAGCTTCTGAACAAATTCGTTCAACACGTGTGTATGATGAACTATTTTTTTCTTTGAGCTTAAACGTAGTAAAGCTCAGCTACTATTGAAAAGAGAACGGCTTACGATCCGTCTAATTTTTGCCCAATCTTTTTAGTTTCCTTTCTTGGCAAAGTTGATGAAAAACTTAAACATATCAGATGAGTGAAATACGTTACCGTTTCTCAGTTTTTGAGTAAAAAACCAGTTTGAATTCAGCTCTAAAAGAAACACCGTTGATGCGATAACGTTTTTTGTTGGCGCAGTCAGAAGCTGCGTTCTTCAAAATTCCAACCAACAAATTGTTCATTGTCAGACCTTGAGATGCAAGTCATAAATAGTTTTTTAGAATTTTTTTGCGCAATGAATAGTCTCTGGGATAACAAAAGCGTATTGCAGAATCCCACTCAGTTTGTTAAATTAGGCAAAAATAGTTGTAAAATTTGATAAAAAGAAGTCTGGGATTTCCCAGTTATAAATCTCTGATTTTCTTCATCCTAAAGATAAAAATCCGCAAAAATTGCACAGCGAAACGACAATTTGGTATGCAGATGACACAGTTCTAAAACATCAAATAGGAACTCTAAAAATAAGCTGAAAAAATTAGAAAATTTCACTTTGTAGTGTCAAAGGAAAACAAATTCATAACTAGTTTATAGAAAATAAAAGTTTAAGTTTTCGCCCAAATGAAAAAGAACGCAAATAAAAATAAATATTGAGAATAAGATCATAGAAGTTAAAATAAAAAAAACTTTTTAGGCTTAATTATTGACTAAAGTTTAAATTTTCAAATACAATGAATGAACTGAATGGTGTTGCAGCCAACACAGCCATACAGGACCATGAAACTAACAAACAGTCTACTAAAAACACTACAGTAAGTCTCATAAGCCGGTGGTGGGGAAGGGAGCGCAGAAACTTTACACAAAGTTAAAGCAAGTAAAAGTTAATGCAGTTTCTGATTTAAATCTTTTTCATCCCCTAAAAGTACATCAAACAAAAGAACGCAAATACAAATAAATATTGAGAATAAGATCATAGAAGTTAAAATAAAAAACAATTGTTTAGGCTTATTTATTGACTAAAAATTAAAATTTTCCGTTATAAAAAGTGAACTTTTTGCTTTCGAGGTACGTTTGTTTTTTTCAGTCAGTTTCGATTTAGTAACCGCTAAAAATTGTGTTTGGTTGCCTGTCAATTGTCTTTGTGTTTCAAGTTAGAGTGTCTTTGGAGGGTTTTTGTTTTCCCTGTTTTGCCACAATTTGTCGAACTCCTTAAATTTTTATATTTTTCTTTGCAATTTTTGGTCATTTTTATGAGACATCAAGTTGATAGAGAATGGAACATTGAAAACGGAAGCTCTGTAAATAAACAATCTTCCAGGTCAAAAGTTCATCAGAGAAAAACTATACGAAACCAATTAAGGAAATAATAGGAGTCTTCCATCAAGAAAAACTTCGAAGGGATGCTAGTGAAAACCAACAAAATATTTTTTTAATTTAGTGGGGAAATTACCAGAAATGACTCCTTCAGTTTGCACAACTCTCAACTTGATTCTGTTAGATTTGGAACAATAGGGTATAATTTAAGCGAAAACTTAAAATAGGCAAAAATAGTTGTAAAATTTGATAAAAAGAAGTCTGGGATTTCCCAGTTATAAATCTCTGATTTTCTGCATCCTAAAGATAAAAATCCGCAAAAATTGCACAGCGAAACGACAATTTGGTATGCAGATGACACAGTTCTAAAACATCAAATAGGAACTCTAAAAATAAGCTGAAAAAAATTAGAAAATTTCACTTTGTAGTGTCAAAGGAAAACAAATTCATAACTAGTTTATAGAAAATAAAAGTTTAAGTTTTCGCCCAAATGAAAAAGAACGCAAATAAAAATAAATATTGAGAATAAGATCATAGAAGTTAAAATAAAAAAAACTTTTTAGGCTTAATTATTGACTAAAGTTTAAATTTTCAAATACAATGAATGAACTGAATGGTGTTGCAGCCAACACAGCCATACAGGACCATGAAACTAACAAACAGTCTACTAAAAACACTACAGTAAGTCTCATAAGCCGGTGGTGGGGAAGGGAGCGCAGAAACTTTACACAAAGTTAAAGCAATTAAAAGTTAATGCAGTTCCTGATTTAAATCTTTTTCATCCCCTAAAAGTACATCAAACAGAAAACTCTATATCTTATACGCTTGACAACATGAAAGATAAAATTTGTTTTTATTAAGGAGAGTATATGAAGAAAATTTAGCTCATGTTTCCGTTATAAAAAGTGAACTTTTTGCTTTCGAGGTACGTTTGTTTTTATTCAGTCAGTTTTGATTTAGTAACCGTTAAAAATTGTGTTTGGTTGCCTGTCAAGCGTCTTTGTGTTTCAAGTTAGAGTGTCTTTGGAGGGTTTTTGTTTTCCCTGTTTTGCCACAATTTGTCGAACTCCTTAAATTTTTATATTTTTTCTTTGCAATTTTTGGTCATTTTTATGAGACATCAAGTTGATAGAGAATGGAACATTGAAAACGGAAGCTCTGTAAATAAACAATCTTCCAGGTCGAAAGTTCATCAGAGAAAAAATTTACGAAACCAATTAAGGAAATAATAGGAGTCTTCCATCAAGAAAAACTTCGAAGGGATGCTAGTGAAAACCGACATAATATTTTTTAAATTTAGTGGGGAAATTACCAGAAATGACTCCTTCAGTTTGCACAACTCTCAACTTGATTGTGTTAGATTTGGAACAATAGGGTATAATTTAAGCGAAAACTTCAATAGTGAGCACAAGCCAAAGTTCCATAACTCAATATAAATTTTTGTATCAACTCAAGGAACTTCAAGTTTTCAATATTTTTTGAAATCCAATATCGAAATAAGCGTCTTCTTGGCTGCTCTGACTATTATTTAACCCGGATAAACCCCTTTCTCGAGTTAAACAGCTTCTGAACAAATTCGTTTAACACGTGTGTATGATGAACTATTTTTTTCTTTGAGCTTAAACGTAGTAAAGCTCAGCTACTGTTGAAAAGAGAACGGCTTACGATCCGTCTAATTTTTGCCCAATCTTTTTAATTTCCTTTCTTCGCAAGGTTGATGAAAAACTTAAACATATCAGATGAGTGAAATACGTTACCGTTTCTCAGTTTTTGAGTAAAAAACCAGTTTGAATTCAGCTCTAAAAGAAACACCGTTGATGCGATAATGTTTTTTGTTGGCGCAGTCAGAAGCTGCGTTCTTCAAAATTCCAAACCAACAAATTGTTCATTGTCAGACCTTGAGATGCAAGTCATAAAAATTTTTTTTAATTTTTTTTGCGCAATGAATAGTCTCTGGGATAACAAAAACGTATTGCAGAATCCCACTCAGTTTGTTAAAATAGGCAAAAAATAGTTGTAAAATTTGATAAAAAGAAGTCTGGGATTTCCCAGTTATAAATCTCTAATTTTCTGCATACTAAAGATAAAAATCCGCAAAATTTGCACAGCGAAACGACAATTTGGTATGCAGATGACACAGTTCTAAAACATCATATAGGAACTCTAAAAATAAGCTGAAAAAAATTAAGAAAATTTCACTTTGTAGTGTCAAAGGAAAACAAATTCAAAACTAGTTTATAGAAAATAAAAGTTTAAGTTTTTGCCCAAATGAAAAAGAACGCAAATGAAAATAAATATTGAGAATAAGATCATAGAAGTTAAAATAAAAAATAACTGTTTAGGCTTATTTATTGACTAAAGTTTAAATTTTCAAATACTGATTGAGTTCTGGAATAGTCAAAACAGTTTTGCGGTATGAGTGGTATAAGTTTACAAACTCTTCGTTTTACCAATAGTTCAATTTAGTGCATCGATCTACGATACCTTAAGCCTAGAACCAATGGAATACTTTATTGCTAAAAAAGATGCATAAAGACTTTTTCTGTAGGAAGAAACATGAGCGAAGTTTTGAAATCTAAGTGCGAAAAGCGTTTATTTTTTTAATAAAAGAGTTATATTTTTAAAAACTATTAAAACTAGTTTTTAAATAATTGTAAGAAATGGACGATAGGATGCATCCGATCCTTTGTCACTCTCAACAATCCAACAAAACTGAGCAACGGAAGAAATTGTGCTATTAAGATAAGTTCAACGGCAATAGCCTTTAAATCAAAATTTGAAAAAGCTGAATATCGTTACTCATCCTGGTCCTTTTCTTATAGTTAGCACTAAAAATTGACGTGTTATTGTTTTTTGTCATAAGTCTGTCGAACTATTCATTCTGCACAGTGAGGATCTAGGTCTAAAGATTGACTGACCTAGTCATTTTATTCTTTAACTCTGCTTTTTGCGAAATGGGAGTTAATTAAAAACACTCATAATTTTGTACATCCGCCCTTTTGTTGTTGTTTTTAACAGCTGTGCTGGTATACTTTTTGTTGTGGCTGGCTGAATTTTGAGACCCAGATACCTACGGTACTCAGTTCTGTCATCAATAGTTAAGAAACCTGAAAACGGATTGCTTCTGTATCCAATAATTTCCTCCCCTTTTATCTGCTTTGATGTTTGATATATAAAAAACGATAGGTTGAAATAATTTAAAAGGGGAATAAATTGTTCTTATAAATAATCTGCAAGTTAAGATAAAATTATTTTTTCATTTTCACGAATGGGGTGAAAGCTGTGATTTTCAGTATAAAAAATAGCGTAGGTCTGAAGGTCTACCCATTTCTAACATTTTCATCCACTGCGTCACAAGACATCTCTTTCGTATATTTGTTTTGAAGTTAAATCAGTTTCAGGGATATATATGCGTTAACATATATGCGCCAAGTTTTTGTAATGTTTGCATTTGTTGGCGGTGAAGTTTTTCTTTTCACCGCTTTCACCGCATTTCTTACATTTTTAAAATCAATTTCAAAACGTAGACAGCTCAACATTTGATGTTTGGGGTCTGATGCCGGAAGTATTACAACCCAAGACAATGTCAATGGTTTCACCAAATCAAATGCCTTGAGTTTTAAGTGTCTTATAAGGTTTTTTTTACTACGATCCATAACGTTAAAAAATCTAGAGATGATTGATTTATCAACCTTGCGGAAGAAACTTGTGGAAGAAGTGAAAATTTGTTCAAAAAAAGACAAAGAACAAATATTTGAAACAAAGAGCATGATAACTTTTTACTTAGTTTTCTTCTTAAGTTAATCCCAAAATTTGAGATCAAAAAAGTTTCAATCAGGCTTCAAATGTTTTTTTTTTATTTTTGCTGGTCTAAGCCCATATTATGAAAAGAAGTAAAATCACTAGTGCTCATTTCTGATGTCAATAGCGAGTATATCAAGTTTTTAGTGCCCAGAATAATAGTTGTTTTTTGAAAACTCTGCTTTCTGTGGTATATTTGGGAAAAAAGCTGGGCAAAGTTTGCGGAAAAAATTGAGCGAAATTTGCTCCAGAGGGCAATGGTTTGAATTATAATAAATTCAGAACCAATGATAAATTACATGCTGTATTAGATATCGAAATGACATTTCGGACTAGTGGTTTCCCAAGTATAATTTCACGCAAGTAAAGTTTTCAGGAATGTTCGAATGTCGATCAGCGTGACTCAAGAATTGATGACCGGAAGAATGAGGATCACTTGAAGACAATCACAGTTGAAGACTTCATTGATGTCATGAAACTCATATTCTGAATCACACACACCAAGCACACCCTTTACTCAAACAACAAACAACTCATCACAACCCTAGACGGTTTCTCATGCCAATTTTGCAGAACATCGAATCTCGACTAATAGAACTTACGCCCATCCCGTCCCTCTCGTAGAATATGACTATCAACAATTGATATTTAAAAAACACTG
>NC_134470.1:29445489-29482989 GCF_964194025.1 Convolutriloba macropyga
TAACTTGTTGGATCAGCATCGGGGAGATCCACTTTAATGTTGACGACAAAATGATCTGTTCGGAGTGCACAAGCCTCAATAAGGAGGCAAGTAAAATTACTCGGATTAGTAAGTGTTTTCCCGTTTTGCAATCTTAAAACATGGGAGAGAACAGTTCAAACATGGTTTTGCCTTTTTTGCGGTCTTCGAGCAAAACTTACCATACAAAAAGAAATTAGAATATTGTTGCTCATATGTAATATTTTTTATCTATTAAATGAAAGTTCAGATTTTTATAACCATAGCAAAAGTTTGGTTAAACAATTACATTTCAAGATTGACATTATAAAGATATGATAGCCTTGTCCTTAAATTAGTAGTAGAAATGGTTTCTGAAACCTTGTACTTGTTTATCTATTGGAACACGTTCATTTAACTTAATCATTTCTCTATTTACTTTCTCCTTAAATTTGTTTTTTTTTTGTTTTTTTTTCTTTCCGGATTTCTATCGACAATTTGTTCCACTTTCTTCCACTTATTTTTTTGGGAAATTCGAGCAATTTAGAGATTATGGCAGTTAGGAGACTATTAAAAGCCATTTTGGCAATAAATTACGATATCCTTAAATGTACCAATTCGACCATGGTAAGGTACTGTAGAGCTTCAGTATCGACGTACGATATCCATAGTGAGTGCTAGTGTCAATATGTACCGGTACATGTTAAGGATAATGGGTCAGCAGATAGCGGACAGTGAGATAGAGTCTCTCTTGAGCTGTTCAGAGGAGGACTTCCCTAAGTTCCTCTCTCTCCTCTCAGCTGTGATTGGGGACCCTTGTCCATCTGAAGATCAACTCAGAAGAGCATTCAAGGTCAGTTCTCGATTAGTAAACACATAAAAACTTACGTTATATCACACACATTTTGTAGAAAATCAATGGAGAAAAGTAACAAATCAAGTTACTTGGCTCATTCACTTGATATAAATTATAATGTTGAAGCTTAACTCCAAGTTAATGGTTGCAGTACTATGAAACTGAAGTGAAAAAAGAAAATTGTAGCATAACAACATTAGATATTTCAGCATGTAGTGCACTATCATGAGCCAGTGTTCATCAGCTGTCCTTTTTCTATTTTCTTTGTACTTCGGATTGTAGATCGTTTTGTACGTAGACGTGGTGTTGAGATCTTGAGGCGCAAGAAAAGAACACGACATATAAGATAAGGCATTCATGAGAAAATAAGGTTAATTTATTTACGACCTTCGTTGTTTAAAGTTTCCACATTTTATTTTTTTTTATCAATATTCTTATCTCGTGAATAAATTTTCAATGAAAAAGTTGATTTCTTTTTTGTTATCTAGCAACAGAATTTTCACGATAGTGCGATAAAATTTGGAGATATTTTTCTTATTTTTTGTGCATCTAGAATTTAAAATAACTGGAGAAACTGAGGTATGACATTTCACTCCAATGACAATACCGTTAACTGGTGATGCCGTTCTTTTTTCTACGAAAAATGCCATTTTTAGTGCTTATTATTACGAACTTGATTATGTAACCTTCAAAATAAGAATTTCAGTCCGAAATCCAACCTTCAATTGAACCCAGAATATTATTGGAAGATTTATCTACTGAAAAATGAAAAAAAAAGAAATTGCTCATGCTAGATAAAATATCATTCATCGGATTGATATCTTTGTTGAAACACCGATACGCGTATCTATTTCTTTTTTCCCAAAGAAGATTATTTTCAGAGTTTGCAAATCTTATGCTTATACATAATGTGCGCGCAACGCTTGATGTGCAAAATTAAAAAGATCCACATTTCAGAGATTTCAGAGAAAGATGCGTGTTAAAGTGTTTAAGGACATCAGTTCATACTTCGTTGCTTGGGAACATTCACAAGGAACAATACAAGGTTGAAATTTAACTCACATTATATGATTGAAGCATGCCCGTACTGAGCCTCCAGAGACCATCAGGCCTGATTCAGGAAAAAATCAGACAAGGTCCCAGGCCTGATTCAGAGTCTGATCATGTCAACTACAAGGCTGCTAAGAGAACACTCCAGAGTCGATCTCTGAGGTTTCTATTGACAGAGAAAAATCAAGACTTGGGGGTCTCTGCCCAGAGAAATCCCAAGTCTTGGCATCTCTCTGCCAAGACTTGGCCTCTGGAAAATCTCTGAATCAGGCCTGATGGGCTCTGGGGGTTCGGTACGGGTGATGAAACTGAAATAATAATGATAATTCTGCTTCTGGGTTGTTGTAGCTTAAAAAGTAGGTATTTCACACTTAAATGCGTTTGTCGAAGCCTGTTTTTTTTCAATTTTTCCTTTTTCTTATTTTCTTTTTATTTCAGATTGCTATTTTTTGCAATTGTAAACATGGCCTTGAGATAACGAGGCACAAAAAGAAACAGGATATTCAGGATAACGCATTCGTGAAAAAAACGTTAATTCAACTCACACTACATAGATGAAAACTTCCGATTTTTTAGGTTTTATTAATATACGTAATCCCTAAGATTAACTTTTCATCCGCAAATATTTTTTTCATCTTTGTAATCTAGCAAAAGAAAATTTATGAAGATGCGTTAACAGTTAATTTTTTTGCTTTTAAAAATAACAAGGAGGCTCGATAATGTGGGTTTGCACATAATATTTTGACCCCGCTTAACGACAATTTAGGCTTAGTTGTCTACCAAATGAGGCAGAGGAAAACTTTCAAAAAGTGTCACATGCTGATCAAAAATAACATTTTTACGAACAAACAAAACTGCTTCCAACTCGAATCACTTGGAAAAGTAAATAATGCCACATTAGTCGGCCGATGAGACTTGCTACTATAAAGAATACGAGACAAGACAAACTAAAAAACTAATTGCAACGAAAAACAATTTACATCCAAAACTCAATCTTTGTGTGAAAAAAATTACGAAAAAATAAGAAAATCAAAACAACGTCGCACGTCTACAAAAACAACGCAAACGTTGGTTATATTTTGAATGATAACGGCAGAGAATCCGTTTCAATCATAATTTTTTACGTAAAAACTAAGATATATTCAATTATGCGTTTTTTGAACACCAATAATGAGATATGTGACCTCTGAAAAATGAGACTAGGTAACAAGTAATTAAAATAATACATTTCATTTTTCAAGAACAATTAAGTTCAAAGACATAAAAACATTAGCTATCAATTGAAATATTAAAATAAGTTCTTTTATTTCTCAAACGATTGAGATCTGTCAGTGTTCAGAACATGCCAGACGTCTTCAAAAAAATCAATAATCAAAAATCAACGAAGTAATTGTTTGTTTTTGAGAAAAACTGGTATCGAAGCTCTGTTAGACCAGTTCGCAATCAACTGAAACCTTAGATGTTTTCAATTGTGCATTTTTTCAGTGTCATTAAATTGACATTCTAGTTGTAATTAATGAGACTCGGTAACAAGTAGATCAAAGAAAACAGCAAAATTCCGACTTAAAAGTTGAGCATTTAATTGTACATACATAGATTTATATATATATATATATATATATATATTATATATACATACATACATACATACATACATATATATATATATATATATATATATATATATATATATATATACAAATATTATATATACATATATTTTATAACACATGATTCCAAAGTCATGAAAATTTTTTTGCTATAAACTGGAATCAGTAAACAGTTTCTTTGTTCATCCATAGCAAACCGTTAAGACCTGCAATTATCTTGAAATTATCTTACGACTCCAAAAAAGAAAATGAGAAATAAAAACAAAATCAAAAAATGAAAAATTACGTTATCAAAGACCGGTGTCGAAACCGTTAAAACAATAATCAATGCACAAAAATATAGCAAGTAGACCAAGAAGTACAGAAAAGTGTAGATTTTATATAAAGGTCTATGTATTTTTAGAAACTTTTTATTTCAAGGTTTTGAAACATTAGCTATCGACTAAAATAAGTAAATAGGTCCCTTTGTTCAAACATTGGAAGTGGCTAAGACAAGCATTGGCCAGAATTTATCTTTCGGCTACTAAAAAATGAATAAGAAACAAAAGAGAAAAAAACAAAAAAAACCCCATTAAATTCTGTTATACGACGTGTTGAAGAAGCAGTTAAAACTATAATCTCTCTCTGAAAAACTGATGTGTTCAATTGAGCTCCTTTTAAGCAACTATAATGCGATTTCTAACCTCTCAATAACTTGACAAGTCAAGAAGAGGAACATCAGTGTCGGGCAAATGTCCGAATATCAGTTGTTTTTGGAAGAAACTCGTAGTATCAAAGAAAGACAAACTAATACGAAAGTTAAACCATTACAAAAAGTAGCAATGCGCAATAATCCATAGATTTGCAATAATCCATAGATTTTTTATTTTATATATATATATATATATATATATATATAATATATAAAATTAAATTTCAAAACGACTATAAGCTTTCGATTAAAAGACAAGATGTTTTACCCTGAAATTTTTACGGAAGCTAATTGGAGTTATCATTGGTACGATTTGATTTGAAATGTTCTTTTGTGTAATTGATGTACAAAAAGCAAAAGAAAACCTAAAATATTTTTTATAAAGAAAACATCGACTGCTTCAATCTGAATCTTTTTGGAACTTCAAAAAACAGCAACTACACCAAAACCAGCCTTTGTTTTGCACCGTTCGTCCGTCAGGAACATGTAATTGATACGAATATTATGGATGTGGATAATTTAACGAAAAAAATCATTAAATCAAAAATAAATAATGGATTTTGCATAATTAGTGACTAAAATTGGCAAAGAACCGGCGAGACTTTAACTCAAAAACACTCTCAAGGAAGGCCAAAGTAAAATTTGTCTTCTTCAGAATTAACGTAGGTTGTCTCAGCAGTTTTCAGGAGTGTATATCCGGCAAATGTAAACAAATTTGACTGAAAAGCTTCTGTCGTTACAATTTTGATAAAAAAGGCTGAACTTTGAAAAATTAGCAAGAATTTTAGCCAAAAATTTGATCTAACAGACCAACAACTCTTCTGTTTTTAGAGGTCAAAATAACAATAGACTTTTTACAATTCTTAGCGTATATTTGGCAATATGGTCGAAAAACTGCATAAAAATAATCAGAATGTGAATGATAACTACAAAAATTATTCAACCATTCACAAAATTTTAAAACTCGGTTACTCCGTGACCAAAACGAAATTCAAACTTTTCTTTAGTTATATATTCTACGCTGGACGACGGGCTTTCTATTGCTAACAACCCTCTGCGATTAACATGTCGAAAAAAATCCGTTTGAGTACATGGTTCCTCATCCACTAACGAAACAAAAATAACTGAAAGAACAGGGTTATGGCATCTTACTTAGATGATCATACAGGTTTACCGGCGACCCAGTTTTTTTGTCGCTCGTCAGTTTGCGCATATCAATTAACGCCATTATATCCCTGCTCTAGCCTTTAACTCAATTTCTTTATAGGGTAATAATTATTTGTGGAAATATTTCTTAGAAAGAAAAATTTGAGAAAAAAATTAAGCTCGTATGAAAAAATGAAGATTACACAAAAATGGGTTAAATATGAATTGTGGCGAAAAAAATACATTACTGTTGTTGATGGCCCAAAAGATGAAAACTCTAGCGATACAGACATTTTTATTGTTACTATTAGAATAAAATTTTAAGCTCTAAAATTCATCTTTTCAACATATTTATTTTAGTAAACCGCGATAGATTTTTCTACTCAAAATTTATTTGGAATTTATTTAACCAAGCGATTTAAGAGGCACTTTATTTAAAAAAAATATCCTCCAATCAGGCGAAATCCAAACCAATCATGTAACCTTAGGTAGAAATTAAGCTTTTTTCCTATTTAATCTAACTGTTTTTCTATCCTCAATTATCAGTAATTACGTTACAAAACAATGCGGAATTATTGTAATTTTACTCATCTTTTTCTCGACATTATTGTTGCTATGCGCGACATTGAATTATGAGATATTTTGGAGAAGATATTCGTGAATATTCTTTGTAATTTTATTGCGTATGGAGTATTATAAAAAAGTCTTGTCAGAAGATAAAGTTTATTATTACTGGTGACATGTGTGTAACGATTGTGTGGGAATGTCTAATTTCTGTTATTTTGTGTTAATGCCAGTTCATTGCTACTTTCAAAATGATCACTCTTTGGTAATTGGATTTAAATTTTGCTTTCTGAATTATATCTCTGGATTAGCAATTGCTCATGTTACTGTAGAACTTTATGGAACGGTAATTTTATAAGTAGAATGATAGGGCATTTATTGAAGAATGAAGAGATTTTCGCCAGCTTTGACGAATCAATTTTTCAACCAATTTAAAGTCTTAAGAAAAAAACTTAACAAAACTTGGGCACAACCATCTTGGTAGTGTCTACTATAGAGAAAAACTATTCAACTGAAAAAATCATTTTCAAATACATTCCATTCTGAGTGATAGCATCTGTACTTACATCTGTACCTGGCTTTGGATTCTAAGTACCCTTGAATTTTCTTTTTGAATAAGTATGGTTGTTTATACGACAAGTAACCAGGCAAACGGCTTGATTGCGACAAATAATTATTGTAACTTGCAACTCCATTATAGTTTTAGAATGTCCCAAAATTAGTTTTAGAATGTCCCGAACATATTTTCCAATGATTTTTAGCAACTATACTAGTTAATCCCATCAAAAAATTGTTGAGATTAATCGGTTAGCAGTAAATTAAATAATAACTAGCTGGTAAAAAAAACGGCGAGCCAAAAGGTATTCATTGTAGTCAACGTATTCATTGCACATCAGATCTGAATTCCCAAACATCCAATATATGCTTATCCTTGGACGCCTCACAAAAAGTCTCAGTAAATTGATCCTGGATGCCAAACATTTGAAACATAAATTACTGTAGATAAATTGTAAAATATCACTAATTTTCCATAGCAGATGTTTTTGTGGACCAGGGGATTGCTGTTCTCAAGTGGTTTAATTTGTCAAATCTTTTCCAATTTTAAGTGAAGGTGGTAAACCCAAAGAAAGTTTACAGAAAAATGAAAAAATGAAAACCAACGTCTTTCAGTTTATTTTCAGGTTTAACGATAGTACCATGAGCGCAAAAATCAGGCATTTAAAACTCTGTATTATGATATGAAAATTTGAGCGCGCGGAGTTAATTAAAAAGTGAAATTGAGCAGATTGTCATTGCTCCAATCAGTTGCTCTGTGTTCGATTGGATTTTTGCAGATTTATTGACTTTTGCTAGTGTTTTTGTGTGCTCGTCAGACAAAAAAGATTAATTAAATAGGAGTTCACGTAAATCTTTAATGTATACCAAAAAAAATCCTGCAGAAATGGACACCTGTGGGCCACAATTTGTAATTGGGGTAAATACATTTTTATTAATTGTTAAAGGTTTTTGCTCTTGGTTGTCTATTTGTGAGATACGAGGTAAAGAATTGCAAAAGAATTCGCCAAAGCTGTTTGGAGGCGTTTCAGTAGAATAAAGTTGAAACTGATCGTATCAAACATTTTTGCAAAATTTAAATAGACGGTTACGGTACTGAGTTTCACTCCAGACCTTGATAATGACTACTGCAGTATAGCAAAAAATGAGTAACAATTTAGTGCCCCGTTCTAAAACCATGTTGTTCCTGTAAAAAATTTCTCTGTAATTGCACTTAAACTGCTTATAGACCACTCTTTTAAAACAATTGAGGTGGCTGTTCACATCCAGTTGTTCTGTAGTTGCTGTCAACAGTGATGCAACTTTTGTTTTGAGGTCGTGCATGTTTTTTCTTTTCATTTGCAAAGCAACAAGGTTTAACGACGTATCAGAATAAAAAATAAATATTGTTAATCATAATTAGGGTAGCTTATGTTTTCAGCAACGATGATCTCATGTGATCAAAAGAGTTGTAAACTATTGTTCGGTTGTATAAGAATTTGAATTTTTGCAACCGAGGGTTTTCAACCGATTAATAAAAACTACATTAGACTTTTAATTATCTAAGGATGTATCTTAGAATGAGTGCTAAATAAATTCCAACCCACTTAATTGAGATTGAATTTTTGATAGAAGAACGATTTTTGGTCGAAGTCAACTATCATTTCAGCGACGTCGGTTATATGATCAGAAAAAGAGTCGCATTCATGCTCAAGGTAGCAAAAGTCCAGATTGTTGCCCATAAATATAACTGGACTGTTTTGCGAACTTGAAATTGAACACATGTTCATGTACTCAATTTTACGTAGGAAATTTTTTTCATTGTCAGACCTGGCACACATTTTGTTCCAATCAGTGTGATTAAAATTCACATCACCATTAATAATCATTTCTCTAGTGATAATTGACGGAAGGGAAAGTGAGTCTAGATGACGTACCATGTTTCATATTGATTTGCATGAGCGTATTTTATCAACCCTGCAATGCAGGTTCATAGAGTGTAATAAAAGATAATAATTTTTTTTGAATATGTAGACGCGACCAGATAATAAATTGGAGTTCTACTATGACTTCAAGTAGGCTTATTTGTTCTTGGCTGAACTGAAAAAGGAATGTCTAGAAAAATGTCTGTATTTTTTTATGGTAACTACAATTTAAAACCGTTTGCAATTTTCTCGCTCTGCCAATAATCAATAATCCATTTAATCAATTGATTCCATTACACCTAATAAGGATATAATGAAATTTAAGAAAGTTTAAAATTCGTGCAGGTTTTTGAAAAACTGATCTGATCACGTGTTGCCTTCGATTGGCTTGAGTCAAACCAGTTTCATTTCTCAAAAGAGAAAAGAGGAATCGTTCGTCACCTTGTATGTGAAAATTTGCAATTTTCGTAGGTGTTTGACAGTAGGAACAAGGGATATGTGTCGTTTGAAGAGATGGAGTATGCTGTTAACAAGTTCATGTCCAGTGCAAATGAGGAAATGGAGCGTAGCAACAATCAACAAAACAATCCTAATGCCACCATACGGAGTCATGGGTATGTTAGCTGTTCACGCAAATTTAAATTTAGAAAATTTATGTTTTTTTCCAAACACATTTTTTGCTGAAACCAGTTTGGTTCAACGGTATTTGTGTGCATTTGACATTTCAATATCTACTGTAGGTGGTGCCTCTTTATCGCATTATTGTGAGATCGTGAGATTTAAAAATTAAATTTTCAGCTAGTACACAATACAGTATCTTTTAAAACAAATACAGGCTAAACCTCTCCTTTTAAATGCGCAAAATGAAAGCTGCATTTCCCCAACTTTTCCAAAATTTTATTCAGAGGTATTTGTCTTTGTTTTGCAACTAATGTCAAGAAAAATATTAGCTTCGAAACAACATAATAGTCAATTTGAAGTCAAACAGTCAAAACTGGATCTCAGGTAATTAAATGAACATATACGTGTGTTTTAGACTAACAACAACAACAAAAAGCTGGTTTCTTTTGATAGACTTTATGTCATGGCATCAAATTCCGCCACTATAGTAGGTGTTACATGCACGACAGCATTTGTTGTCAGCTCAATCAGTCGAAAGGAGTCGACGCCCGGACTTGAGTCTCAGAGCATTTCAGTGCTAAACCAGCACAATTCAAGTGTAAAAACTTAATTCAGTTCTGAAACATTGCATTTCCAGAATAATTTAAGTTTCTTTATGTGCAGTTCTTCTTCATTATGGTCATATTGAGGTCATCGAATTAGCCCAGGCTAAACTTATCCAGTACAGTCTGAAAATAACTCATAACCCAAAATTAAGTCTGATCAGAGTAATGTCATACTTTTGTAGCTTATAACTGATATTTACTATAGTAGTATACACAATAATTATTTATAAGCTACTTTGCAGGCAACTACCACAAAACCCTTTTTTCTTGGTGGTTACAACTTGCTACACAATATGTTACAAGTTCCCACGCGGAAGTTCGAATCGCATATATTTCAAACCTTGTTGGCGGGAGTTAAGCTGAGCATATTGTTGTTCATGCAGTAATTTTTACTCAAAAGTCAAGACTGGCCCCCGTAAATTGGGACTTGAACAGAGTACTGGCCATCCTAAAAATAGAATATATTTATACAGATTCAGCGCTAATTTTCTCTGCCACCAACCTCCGGGCGTTAAAAAGAAACGACGTTAAATGCGCCAATACCTGAACTGATACAAAAGGAGCCGAAAACAGTAAAATGTCTTTAATTAGTTTAAATTTATACGTAATTCGTTTGAAGAGTTTTCGCTTGGGTAAATTGATCTCAAGTTCGGTTGTGGTAGTTCATATCAGGTTCCATGGCTAGAGGCATGTCTAGAGCCCGCAATTACAATTATTTTTTTTATTCTAATCGCGTTTAATTTTTTTTGTAAATTATGAAATTATAAATAACAAAAATCTTTGTCACAGTGCTCGATTATGATTTATTGGAAAATCTTACTCATATTCTGGTGCAGCGATATGATTGACTGAGAAGTTTATCACAACAAACAAAAATAAATGTTCGACACTCTTATACGTCGACATAGTTTTACGTTGACATTCTTGTACGTCACCGTATGGCCGTCTCCCACAATATACACAGTATAATTAATAATTTTGTCGCTTCAAATTTATTATGCTGGTAAAGAACGAAAACTAAAGTCCGAAGAACTGGGTTACAATTCGTGTAAATTTTTCTTATTTCATGAGTCCCAATTTAATTGGCTTAGCAAATCAATCATTAATTTTCTACTCTTTTTAACCTCGGCACCTTTTGAAGCCAGCAACTCCATCATTGTAATGTAACAAGAAACAGCTTTCAATTTTTACAAGCGCAATCAAGGGAAAGTATAAATTGGTTAGCAATTATCAAACTGTCACTTAAATCAAAAGTAAAGTCTATTGATCTCTAGGATTAAGACTCGAGGATTTGAACGCTTGAAGTTGTCTGCAGAGAAACCTTATTATCTATGATTGTATTCGCAAAATCCCAAGTTTGAGGCTGCCCCTGTTGAGATTTGTTCCAAAAGTATTCCTACGCCTTTCCGAAAATAGAAATGCGTTGACTGTTGCTGAAAAAATATTTTTCAGCAGAAAAATCTTTTATAGCTTTTCACTTAATGTGCTGAAATTGCAATAAAATACTCACATAACTGGGCAATGGTTGACACATTAATCTGATAATTAGGTAAGGGTCATCCGATGATTTTTTTCAGGGGCTGCACCCGCATTTTTTATATTTTCATCACTTGCACCACGTATCACCAATATGGACACTTAGTTTCCACACCTTATGTGAATGTGTCATCGTTTAATTCCAAAGAATTGTGTTTTGGTTTTATTTGAAGTTTTTAGACACATAGTAAGTCTTCTTCTCTGCATTAAACTAATAAACTGTGGTTGTTTATCTTCCTCACAAAAGCGCCTGAAAACGATCCATAGGGGTCAATGGTGACCTATCGGAGCGCACGTGACATTTGAAAATAAAAAAAAATTATGTAAACGCCCATTTATATTATGCGTAATCCGTAAACAATTTATTATTAATGTGTGTAGGTATAGTGGGAGTGGTGCAGCGAGCATAGTGTCAGTGCAGGAATTGGAGGACATGTTCTCAGTGACCAACAGAAACAAAGCCAAGGCTGCCATGAATGAACTGAATGGAGTGGCAGCCAACACAGCCATACAGGACCATGAAACTAACAAACAGTCTGCTAAAAACACTACGGTAAGTCTCATAAGCCGGTGGTGGGGAAGGGAGCGCAGAAACTTTACACAAAGTTAAAGCAATTAAAAGTTTTTGCAGTTTCTGATTTAAATCTATTTCATCCCCTAAAAGTACATCAAACAAAAAACTCAATATCCTATACAATTGACAACATGAAAGATAAAATTTGTTCTTATTAAGGAGAGTATTTGAAGAAAATTTAGCTCATGTTTCCGTTATAAAAAGTGAACTTTTTGCTTTCGAGGTACATTTGTTTTTATTCAGTCAGTTTTGATTTAGTAACCGTTAAAAATTGTGTTTGGTTGCCTGTCAAGGGTCTTTATGTTTCAAGTTAGAGTGTCTTTGGAGGGTTTTTGTTTTCCCTGTTTTGGCACAATTTGTCGAACTCCTTAAATTTTTATATTTTTTCTTTGCAAACTTTGGTCATTTTTATGAGACATCAAGTTGATAGAGAATGGAACATTAAAAACAGAAGCTCTGTAAATAAACAATCTTCCAGGTCGAAAGTTCATCAGAGAAATAATTTACGAAACCAATTAAGGAAATAATAGGAGTCTTCCATCAAGAAAATCTTCGAAGGGATGCTAGTGAAAACCGTCATAATATGTTTTAAATTTAGTGGGGAAATTACCAGAAATGACTCCTTCCGTTTGCACAACTCTCGACTTGATTCTGCTAGATTGGGAACAATAGGGTATAAATTAAGCGAAAACTTCAATAGTGAGCACAAGCCAAAGTTCCATAACTCAATATAAATTTTTGTATCAACTCAAGGAACTTCAAGTTTTCAATATTTTTTAAAACCCAATATCGAAATAAGCGTCTTCTGGGCTGCTCTGACTATTATTTAACCCGAATAAATGCCTTTCTCGAGTTAAACAGCTTCTGAACAAATTCGTACAACACGTGTGTAAGATGAACTATTTTTTTGAGCTTAAACGTAGCAAAGCTCAGCTACTATTGAAAAAAGAACGGCTTACGATCCGTCTAATTTTTGCCCAATCGTTTTAATTTCCTTTCTGGGCAAAGTTGATGAAAAACTTAAACAGATCAGATGAGTCAAATACGTTACCGTTTCTCAGTTTTTGAGTAAAAAAACCAGTTTGAATTCAGCTCTAAATGAAACACCGTTGATGCGATAATGTTTTTTGTTGGCGCAGTCAGAAGCTGCGTTCTTCAAAAAGTCCAACCAAAAAATTGTTCGTTGTCAGACCTTGAGATGCAAGTAATAAATAGTTTTTTAGAATTTTTTTGCGCAATGAAGAGTCTCTGGGATAACAAAAACGTATTGCAGAAACCCACTCAGTTTGTTAAAATAGGCAAAAATAGTTGTAAAATCTGGGATTTCCCAGTTATAAATCTCTGATTTTCTGCATCCTAAAGATAAAAATCCGCAAAACTTGCACAGCGAAACGACAATTTGGTATGCAGATGACACAGTTCTGAAACATCATATAGGAACTTCAAAAATAAGCTGAAAAAATCAGAAAATTTCATTTTGTAGTGTCAAAGGAAAACAAATTCAAAACTAGTTGATAGAAAATAAAAGTTTAAGTTTTTGCCCAAATGAATAAGAACGCAAATAAAAATAAATTGTGAGAATAAGATCATAGAAGTTAAAATGAAAAGTAACTGTTTAGGCTTATTTATTGACTAAAGTTTAAATTTTCAAATACAATGAATGAACTGAATGGTGCTGCAGCCAACACAACCATACAGGACCATGAAACTAACAAACAGTCTACTAAAAATACTACGGTAAGTCTCATAAGCCGGTGGTGGGGAAGGGAGCGCAGAAGCTTTACACAAAGTTAAAGCAAATAAAAGTTAATGCAGTTTCTGATTTAAATCTATTTCATCCCCTAAAAGTACATCAAACAAAAAACTCTATATCTTATACGCTTGACAACATAAAAGATCAAATTGGTTCTTATTAAGGAGAGTATATGAAGAAAATTTAGCTCATGTTTCCGTTATAAATAGTGAACTTTTTGCTTTTGAGGTACGTTTGTTTTTATTCAGTCAGCTTTGATTCAGTAACCGTTAAAAATTGTGTTTGGTTGCCTGTCAAGCGTCTTTGTGTTTCAAGTTAGAGTGTCTTTGGAGGGTTTTTGTTTTTCCTGTTTGGCCACAATTTGTCGAACTCCTTACATTTTTATTTTTTTTTTTGCAATTTTTGGTCATTTTTAAGAGACATCAAGTTGATAGAGAATGGAACATTGAAAACGGAAACTCTGTAAATAAACAATCTTCCAGGTCAAAAGTTCATCAGAGAAAAAATTTACGAAACCAGTTAAGGAAATAGTAGGAGTCTTCCATCAAGAAAAACTTCGAAGGGATGCTAGTGAAAACCGAGATAATATTTTTTAAATTTAGTGGGGAAATTACCAGAAATGACTCCTTCAGTTTGCACAACTCCCAACTTGATTCTGTTAGATTTGGAACAATAGGGTATAATTTAGGCGAAAACTTCAATAGTGAGCACAAGCCAAAGTTCCATAACTCAATATAAATTTTTGTATCAACTCAAGGAACTTCAAGTTTTCAATATTTTTTTAAATCCAATATCGAAATAAGCGTCTTCTTGGCTGCTCTGACTATTATTTAACCCGGATAAACGCCTTTCTCGAGTCAAACAGCTTCTGAACAAATTCGTTCAACACGTGTGTCAGATGAACTATTTTTTTCTTTGAGCTTAAACGTAGTAAAGCTCAGCTACTATTGAAAAGAGAACGGCTTACGATCCGTCTGATTTTTGCCCAATCTTTTTAATTTCCTTTCTTGGCAAAGTTGATGAAAAACTTAAACAGATCAGATGAGTGAAATACGTTACCGGTTCTCAGTTCTTGAGTAAAAAACCAGTTGTAATTCAGCTCTAAAAGAAACACCGTTGATGCGATAATGTTTTTTGTTGGCGCAGTCAGAAGCTGCGTTCTTCAAAAAGTCCAACCAACAAATTGTTCATTGTCAGACCTTGAGATGCAATTCATAAATAGTTTTTTAGAATTTTTTTGCGCAATGAATAGTCTCTGGGATAACAAAAACGTATTGCAGAATCCCACTCAGTTTGTTAAAATAGGCAAAAATAGTTGTAAAATTTGATAAAAAGAAGTCTGGGATTTCCCAGTTATAAATCTCTTATTTTCTGCATCCTAAAGATAAAAATCCGCAAAACTTGCACAGCGAAACGACAATTTGGTATGCAGATGACACAGTTCTAAAACATCATACAGGAACTCTAACAATAAGCTGAAAAAAATTAGAAAATTTCACTTTGCAGTGTCAAAGGAAAACAAATTCAAAACTAGTTTATAGAAAATAAAAGTTTAAGTTTTTGCCCAAATGAAAAAGAACGCAAATAAAAATAAATATTGAGAATAAGATCATAGAAAGTAAAATATAAAATAACTGTTTAGGCTGATTTATTGACTAAAGTTTAAACTTTCAAATACTGATTGAATTCTGGAATAGTCAAAACAGTTTTGCGGTGCATTTCACAGGCTACAGAAGTTCCTGAACATCAGTCAAATGGTATAAGTTTACAAACTCTTCGTTTTACCAATAGTTCAATTTAGTGCATCGATCTACGATACCTTAAGCCTAGAAACAATGGAATACTTTATTGCTAAAATAGATGCATAAAGACTTTTTCTGTAGGAAGAAACATGAGCGAAGTTTTGAAATCTAAGTGCTAAAAGCGTTTATTTTTTAAAAAAGAGTTATATTTTTAAGGACTATTAAAATTAGTTTTTAAATATTTGTAAGAAATGGACGATAGAATGCATCCGATCCTTTGCCACTCTCAACAATCCAACAAAACTGAGCAACGGAAGAAATTGTGCAATCAAGAAAAGTTCAACGGCAATAGCCTTTAAATCAAAATTTGAAAAAGCTGATAATCGTTACTCAACCTGGTCCTTTTCTTATAGTTAGCACTAAAAATTGACGTGTTATTGTTTTTTGTCATAAGTCTATCGAACTATACATTCTGCACAGTGAGGATCTAGGTCTAAAGATTGACTGGCCTAGCCATTTTATTCTTTAACTCTGCTTTTTACGAAATGGGAGTTCATTAAAAACATTTTGTACATCCGCCCGTTTGTTGTTGTTTTTAACAGCTGTGCTGGTATCCCGTACTGAGCCCCGAGAGACCATCAGGCCTGATTCAGAAAAAAATCAGGCAAGGTCCCAGGCCTGATTCAGAGTCTGATCATGTCAAATACAAGGCTGCTAAGAGAACACTCCAGAGTCGATCTCTGAGGTTTCTATTGACAGAGAAAAATCAAGAATTGGGGGTCTCTGCCCAGAGAAATCCAAGTCTTGGGTCTCTCTGCCAAGAGAAGGTCCAGGTCTTGGGTCAATCTGTGCAGAGTACAACCAAGACTTGGTGACCTCTTGGCAGGCAAGACACAAGACTTGGGATTTCTCTTGGCAGAAAGGATCCAAGACTTAATTTTTTCTGGACAGAGGCTTAGAATGGTGCATTTTCTAGGTTCATGGGCACTTTTAACATAAGTTTGAGTACCCTAAAGTACAAATAAAGCACCAATTATGATTATGAATGCTATTTAAACTATGTTTGTGGCTCTTGTTAAGGTATGGTCACCTTTTCAAGGCCGAAGAGGTCCTTAAAAACACAAATTCAATACTCACTGTTGAAGAGAAATGAAGAGTTATAGCTAAAAAAAACCATACAATACCGAACATTACAAATATACATAAAACAACATCTCAAAATTTATTTGATCGACCTAAATTGCAAACGTTTCGTTTTTCTTTTGAACTTCAATTTACAGTTAATCTTTTTTTGAGACCTAATACATAAGCATGGGTCCTATTTGGAAACAAAAAAACTCAATTCTTACGTCTATAATGGGGATATTTTGTATATCAGTGAACGTCAAGAAAGGAAACCGATTTTAAGACTTGGCAGAGAACCCCAAGACTTGGATTTTCTCTGCCCAGAGAGGCCCCAAGTCTTGGGGCAAAGTCCACGAATTTCAACTGCAAATGATTTTTTAACAGAAAAACGTGTAATTGGGCGCCAAATTTATAAAAGAAATTGCCTTCATTAAATTAAAACAAAGAATCTTTATGATGTCAACCTTAACTCTGCTCAGAGAAACCCAAGTCTTGGGTTCTGCGCTGCCCAGAAAAACCCAAGTCTTGGCCTCTCTCTGCCCAGAGATATATCAAGTCTTGGCTCCGCTACCCAAGTCTTGGCATCTCTCTGCCAAGACTTGGCCTCTGGAAAATCTCTGAATCAAGCCTGATGGGATCTGGGGGTTCGGTACGGGATACTTTTTGTTGTGGCTGGCTGAATTTTGAGATCCAGATACCTACGGTACTCAGTTCTGTCATCAATAGTTAAGAAACCTGAAAACGGAATGCTTCTTTATCCAATAGTTTCCTCCCCTTTAATCTGCTTTGGTGTTTGATATAAAAAAAACGATAGGTTGAAATAATTTAAAAGGGGAATAAATTGTTCTTATAAATAATCTGCAAGTTAAGATAAAATTATTTTTTCATTTTCACGAATGGGGTGAAAGCTGTGATTTTCAGTATAAAAAATAGCATAGGTTTGAAGGTCTACCCATTTCTAACATATTCTTCCACAGCGTCACAAGACAACTCTTTCGTAGATTTCTTTTGAAGTTAAATCATATTCAGTGATATATATGCGTAACATATATGCGCCAAATTTTTGTAATGTTTGCGTTTGTTGGCTGTGAAATTTTTCTTTTCACCGCTTTCATCGCATTTCTTACATTTTTGTTCCGATTCCCACTTTAGTGGGGAGGGAGGAACTATATACTCAACTGGTTTTTTTTGTTCAGTCAATTTTGGCCGATCGATATATTCATCGTAGAGAATTGTGAGTGGTATCATTGAAAAGCCAGTCCAGCGTAGAATACGGAATTAAAAAGATTTTTTCGATTTTCGTTTTCTTCGAGGAGTTATCGAGGATTGAAGTTTTGTGTGATTGATTTAAATTCAGATTGTAGACGATACAGAGTATTTTATACAGAATATTAAGTTTAATGAAAATGAAGCTCTGATATTTTAGTTCAGAGCTGGAATCAATTGTGATGTTAGACCATATAACAGTTGCATGACGTATTTTCTTGAGAGATGAAATTTTGTTCAATCCCATTAGTTGCAAGCTTCACTAAACGCATTTCGCATTTCCGGATAAAGTTGCTGCCATAATTCAATTTCCTATTAACCACAGTCTTTTGAAACTTCGAGTCTTATTGCACAATTTTTGTGTTTGATTGAGCTCAACTCTTACGTGCTCTTTAAGTTTTTTTTCAGTAACTGAATCACTAAAAAATGGTGTACATGATTTGATATTCTTAATTGCTCTCAAACAAATTTTGTAGCTATTATACAAGTCCTGTTGATCTTTTCTCTCTAAAAATTTTTGTTCCGTCGGAAACCTTGACTTTTCGTCCTTCAAAAGCGGAATGAAAATGTAAAACCATGAAAACCTGAGGTTGCTGATCAGTTTTATAGGAGCTTTTTGTTCCGACCCCCACTTTAGTGGGGAGAGAGGAACTATATACTCAACTGGTTTTTTTTCAGGCAATTTTGGCCGATCGATATATTCATCGTAGAGAGTTGTGAGTGGTATCATTAGAAATCGCGTACATCCTAGAATATGGAAATAAACAGATTTTTTCAAATTTCGTTCTTTACAGGGAGTTATCGAGTTATTAACATTTTCTGTAATTTTCTCCAAAGTTTCTCACAATTCTGCTAATGTAATTGAAAATATAAAAAAAATTAATGTTACAGTGTTATTCTTTTCAATAAAGATAGAAAAGCGTTGTTGAATTGTTTGATTGAAGATTTTTAGGCTAAAATTTTTGATAAAATTTTCAAAAATCAAACTTTTTTCACCAAAAACGGCGCAAAATATGGTGTTTTGGCCCACTTTGTCAAAGTTTGACAGACTTAGTGACCTCGAAACCTTAAAATAGACTGCCTAATCTGAAAAAATGCGCAAGTTGCAAAAGTCTTCTGGAATTAAAACTTTGACGTTTTTGCGGATTTAAGTCGATAATTATACAAAATGCATCGTTCTTTTTTTTAGTATTCGAAGAATTCCACGCAATAATTGGTCTAATTCGCAAATATTTGGAACAGTTGATCTGTTTGATTTGTGGGCGACAAAATCAGTGAGAGGTTCGAGATTATCATGGACTCTTACAATCAGAGACTTTTTGGTTTTTTTTATGCTGCCATTTTTCAAAACTTTTTGCTTTTGTTTTATTAATGTCAATTACGGACAAAGTTTATCATTCACGGCTCCGTTAACGACAACTCCAATTTACGTAAATTTGAGGCCGATTGTAGATACAGATTGTTTTCAGAGAACCAAAGGGTTTTTATGGCTTTGAGGAAGAGTTTTAGTAAAATTTAAATGAATTCTTGTCTTTTGCCTTCAATTGTTATTCCTTTGGCAGTCTGATTATGAAGTTTAAGCACTAAAAGTTCTAAATTTTTTTCCTCAAGAGCTGCAAGCTAACCTTTTCTTTACATTCGGTTGTTACCTAACGTTTCTTATAATATTGAAAGTATTTGTTTTAAGGAAATTTCTGTGATTTTTTGAACTTGTCAATTTTTTTATACTATTTTAGTCAATTTTTTTTTACATTTTGCTTATTCTAAGTAAAAACAAAGTCAAGCTGGCCTCCGCATAGAATACAAACTAATTTTGTTGCCGATCGTTTTAACAGAAATTTTTCTTGCTTTTGGTACTACGAGTTTTCAAACAAAATTTTCTGGTTTTTGTGCATAGTTTTCAATTTTTGCTTTTGTTTTTGTTTCTTTTGTAAATTGTAACATTATTTAACAATCTAACAGAAAAGACAATTACAACATTTGAAACTGAATATATTCTTTGTTTTACTAACATATGGTTTGAAGGGCTGCGACACTGTTCTCTTGCAGAAATTGGTAAAGTTTTTTATTTTTGCCCTTTATTTGTTGTAAATTTTTGTTGTCATATGCCAAATATTATTTGATTAAACGTCTCAGTGGCCAACCATAGACAAACCAATGAAATTAATAATTGATATCGGTAAACAGCTAATGGTTGTTTTGACTTTCGAATTAAGTTTCTAAGAAAAGAGTAATAGTATTCTTTAACTTATCCCTTTGGTTCTGGATGGCGTTTTTTTCGCATTTCACAATTTCGTATCATTTTCGTAAATTAGCCCCATTTTTAAGAGTTTTTCTAATGTTTTCTTGAATCAAAAATTAATTTTTTTGTTGTTTAAAAGTTTTAAATGATGTCTTCAGGGCTTAGACAATTTGTTTCAGAAGAATTTTGTGAAGTTTAGATACTTTTCAGTTTTTGTGGTTCTTTTTGTTGTCATTTTGTGATAGTCTTTTTTAAAAAAAGACGATATGATGGTCAAAGGAGACGCAAATGAAGATGTTTTGTTCTCGCGGTTGATATCTTAGAAGTTTAATGGCTTCAAAACTGTGGTTTCGTAAAGTTGTTTGTGAAACTTATTAGTTCAGCTTGTACTTAATGTTATTTTATAGTTTTATGATTTAATCTAATCAATAACAGTCACAATTAGTTTTCCGAGTAGTTGCAAGACAAACTGTCCACTCTTTTATTCGAAAGATTTCTTGGCTATGAGTTTTGAAAATATTTGTTTTTAATATAAAAAAGAGATAGATTTTTGAGATCTGCCAATTTTATTTCTGTTAAATTGTAGCTAAGCATCTTTATATACAATTCAAATCATTTATCTATTGAAAAACAATTTGCTTTGCATAACGGTTTTATTTTTCTCAAATGGTTTTTCTTCTTTGAACGACCACTTTTCATAAAAACCAATTTTCGTAATTTTTGCCCATTTGACGCTTTTTTGTAGGTGTTTCTTTTTTTTTCATAGTATCACAATAATGGGCATCATCTGATTTACTAAAGTTGTTACCTTCAAACAATCCTAACGAAGATTTTTACTGTTTTTAGTTATCAGCTTAATATTTAATTGATTGGTTGGACATCGTTTTCGTGCATAATTTTTTGTGCAAATTTTTTGTTTTTGCCTGTATTTGCCGTTCTTTTTGTAGTCTGAAGACATATCCTGCATAATGAAGGGCCTCAGTCACTCTCTATTGAGGTATAAAAGACTCTCTCAATGATTTCATTTGATGTGTAAAGTTTCGAATCAGTTTGAATTTAATTCTTTTTTTAAAAAAAAGCAATGTTTTATTAAACTTTGCCCCTTTTGCTCATTTCTAATCGACTTGTTGCGAAGTTGCATCGAGGAAAAGTTCCATACTTTGTTTCAAAAAAGTTCTGGTTAATCTTCTGAGTATAAATTTTATCTGATGCCATTTTGATTTGGTTATTAGTGGTTTTCAAAAATGGACAATGAGTTTTGGTCGTAATTAATATTTGTAACTATTTGATTTTTGTTGCCGTCTTTTCTGGCATTCATATTATGGTAACCACAGGTCCCATAGGCCCTCTAAAGTAGATTGTTTTATTCTTTTAGTAGTTTGTTGAACGATATGTTGATATGTTAATTTTTTTTATCTCTTCCTCATTTGGTAGACAATAAGAGAAAAATGTAGATGAGCGGGTTCGGAACTTAATGTGCGAACGCACATTACCGAGCCTCCTTGTTTAAATCAATTTCAAACGTAGATCGCTCAACATTTGATGTTTGGGGTCTGATGCTGGAAGTATTACAACCCAAGACAATGCCAATGGTTTCACCATATCAAATGCCTTGAGCTTTAAGTGTCTTATTATGTTTTTTTTACTACGATCCATAACGTTAAACAATCTGGAGCTGATTGATTTATCAACCTTGCGGAAGAGACCTGTGGAAGAAGTGAAATTTTGTTCAAAAAAGACAAAGAACAAATATTTGAAACAAAGAGCATGATAACTTTTTACTTAGTTTTCTTCTTAAGTTGATCCCAAAAAAGTTTCAATCAGGCTTCAAATGTTTTTTTTTATTTTTGCTGGTCTAAGCTCATGTTATGAAAAGAAGTAAAATAACCAGTACTCATTTCTGATGTCAATAGCGAGTATATCAAGTTTTTAGTGCCCAGAATATTAGTTGTTTTTTGAAAACTCTGCTTTCTGTGGTATATTTGGGAAAAAAAAGCTGGGCGAAGTTTGCTGAAAAAATTGAGCGAAATTTGTTCCAGAGGGCAATGGTTTGAATTATATTAAATTCAGAACCAATGATAAATTACATGCTGTATTACATGTCGAAATGCCATTTCCAACTAGTGGTTTCCTAAGTATAATTTCACGCAAGTGAAGTTTTCAGGAATGTTCGAATTTCGATCAGCGTGGCTCAACAATCGATGACCGGAAGAACGAGGATCACTTGAAGACAATCACAGTTGAAGACTTCATTGATGTCATGAAGCTTATATTCTGAATCACACACACCAAGCACACCCTGTACTCAAACAACAAACAACTCATTACAGCCCTAGACGGTTTCTGATGCCAATTTTGCAGAACATCGAATCTCGACTAAGAGAACTTACGCCCATTCCGTCCCTCTCGTAGAATATGACTATCAACAATTGATATTTAAAAAACACTGGATATCCTTTGCAATGCAATATATATATATATATATATATATATATATATATATATATATCAATATATATATATATATATATATATATATATATATATATATATATATATATATATATATATACATACATACATACATACATACACATATATATATATATATATATTTATATATATATATATATAAATATACATATATATATATATATATATATATATATATATATATTTACAAAATATATAATAGAAAGGTAGTTCAAAAATCAATTTGAATTCAGACCTCTAAAAATTTGACACGTTTATAATGATCAACATATATTGTAATGACTTTTCTCATCTATCATTTGTCTACACAAGCCATTATGAAGGCAAAAACATTCATTTATTTGTTCATACAAATTACTGAAACCGAACCAAGGAGATGGAAAACTAATGCGAGACTTTAAAAACCATGTTTCGTGCTAATTGAAATTTTCGGTTCTAATTTATTACTCTTGTGAAGCAAGATTTCAAACATTTGCAGTTTTCTGCAAAATTTCGAGTCTAATCGGAACACGTTTGAATTTTCGGATTTCGGATATTGGGATTTTGCATTGGAATGACAACAGCCATTGTTCGATGTACAGTTGTTTCAAAAATTGGAAGATCGGAGAGATTTTCAGTTGACGAGCTTTTTTGATTTGTAAGATAAACATTTCTTTCAGTCGAATGTGCTAATATTCAATTTTTGGAAATCAAAAGTATCATGTAGAAGTAAAAATTGTTTCAAACTACATAAGGTTTTAGGCAATTAATATTTAGGGAAAAAGTCAATTTGATAAACTTGCAAATCTGATTTTTTAATTTGAAAAAAAAAGTTTTTTTTTTGTATGTGATTCATAGTTAGTTATATTTGTGCAATGTATACATTTTTCCGTCATTTAATGTTTTTTCTATAGAAAAGCACGCAATGAAAATTGGTATCCTAATCCAGGGAGTTTTCCCAATCATATATTTGATCAAGAAAGTGGTTTATGAGGAGCTTCAACTTAATTTTTGGCAGACACCATATTGAATATCTGTGCGAAAACTCCCGCTCATTTCAATATTTTTTAACCAAACTTTTGGTACAAATTAAATTTCACGCTAAAATATGGAATAATTGAGTATTCTTAATAGGCGACCAAAAAGGTTTAGATTTGGTAGCATCGAAGATTTCAACATCAAAAGCATTCGAAAGCTATGGAAAGCTCAGGCTTATTTAATTTTGAATATTTTCTAACACTTTTTTCTACTTCTTTCACGCCACTTTCAGACAAGTCAATTTTAAAATCTAAGTTGCATTAATGATAGATTTTGTATCCTCTGAAATAAGGCCCATTAAAGAAATATTTTTTGCGGAATAATTGATGGTTTCTCGAGTTCAACCAAAAAAGAGTTTTCGAATTTCTCCTGCAACTATTATACTTTATTAGTCTTATGCTTTGACCTAATATCACTAATTTAAAGTCCGAATCGACGTATTACGGGTTTAAGTGAACCTTCAAATGATTTGAGTTGAACCTTCAAATGCTTTGAGCCATTGATTCTAATGGCTGCAATAAACTTGAAAATTTATTTTCGAAAAATAACAATTTTCACACTCTAACAACATTTTAATTTTTTTAGAGACTATTTTTTATAATTTATTATGAGGATTTTGAAATTGTAGTTCAATTTCATTGATGACAGGACCCTTTCTCTATTTAGCAAAACAAAAAATAACAAAGCTTTTCTGTGTTTTAAAAATTGAATTTACCAATTTGATACTAAAAGCTTTCATTGAGTGATTTTTGGATATTTCTAAAATTTTTATTCTTCGAAGACAGGACGCATTATCACAATATAGAGAGATCCAACTGCTGGTGTAAAAGTGCTTATCTCTGATAATTATAAAAAGTTTAGCGAATAGCTTACGGTTTTTTCCGACACTTCATTTTTCTAAATTAGAGAAATTTTTGTTTTATTGGCCTCCTATTGTAGTCTAATTTAACTTAGTTAATGATTTTCTGTTGAAAGCGTATGGTTATACCAACAGTTTGCTGAAAAACTCTGTTCTTTACATATTTGTTCCTAATTCCTTTTATTTTTCGAAGTCACGTTATCAGCAATGACATATCAACAATTTTTTTGTTCACCAAAATCTGATTAATCATACAAGAAAGTTTCCACTGAATATTTTTTTTCTTATTGGCCTATTGACTTTTTGTTCCCTTTTTATTGAGTTTTTGGTTTTTAAACAAGAATTTGTTTTTTTTGCCTGTATTTGTCATTCTTTTTGTAAGCGTAAGAAATATTCCTATTTCCTTGTGTAAGAAATATCTCATCATATAATAGCTAATGATTTTGACCTAATTTGTTTTCAAAAGTTAGAACATTGCCTAAATTGGCTTTTCGTTTTTAATTTCTTCAATTTTTAATTCAGTATCATCAGAAAGAGGTCTCATCAAAATTTTCTAAAAATACTTTGCGCTCTATTGGTTTTTTGTAACCAATACTTTATGACTTGCACACTACGCTTTTTTTTGTCAATTTCTTTGAGTTGTCAATGTTTGTGGTTCTTTTTATTATCTTTTTAAGTTTTTCCTATAGTAAAGGGTTCTATTGACCTTAAATTAGGCACCAAGTGAACACATACAACATTTCGGTTATATATGAACCGGAAGACAAATAATAATGACTGATATAATAGCATCCGGTCAATAGCTAACGATATTGATGGCTTCAATGCTTTGCGTTTTCTTTACTTGTTTGTAGAGCTTTGAATTTTTCTGCACCTAGTTTTTGTTTTTTAGTCTTGTAACTAAATTTAACTCAATTTTATCAACAAAAGAAAAACAGTTTCTGTTTGTTTTTTTAAAGACCCTATAAAAATCTATCCTTTGCTTTCAAAAAATGCAATTGAATTTCGAGTTTCGCGCGCTTTCTTCTCCAATTTTTCGACGTGTTACCTAGTTCCACTAAAGATAGGCTCCATTTGCCTTCTAGAATAGGGCAACTGAATTTATGTGTCTTAGGTTTTATGTGATGGTCTTCAGACTCCTTTTCCAAGTGCATTTAAAGTCAGATCTTGAGTGTTGCCGGTATATATATTTTTTTGCTTTTGTTTGTTCCTTTATTTGTTCTGTATCCTTGTCCTCTTAATGGAAAGTCTTTTTGGTGCTCTAGTGCGGCTTGACCTTAATAATTGCTCTCAAACGAAGTCCTGCTGTTTTTTAAGGCGATTTTTCCTTTGAACAATTTTTCGTCTGCCCCTTTTTTGACTTGTTGTCCATAAAAACACAAATGTCAATTTTCATATTTATTTTGTAAAAATTGTTTCAATTTTTGATTTTTGCAGCCCTAGGTGTCAAGAAACCTCCTCAAGGATTTGATAATAGGTTAATGTTTCTAGTGGTAATGGAATAGTTTTCCAAATGATAATATCAAAAATTTAACAAGTTTTTGATAAAGGTTCCATTTTTTAAGACATTTTTTGACGTTTTTTGTCATAATTGAAGTGTTTCCAGCCCCAGGGACTAGAAAAGCTCCTTACTGGTTTGATAAAATATTACTGAAAACTTTAAATGGCCTTGTAGTATTTTTCAACTTTTTAATACCACAAATTTAAGCTACTTTTTGATAAAACTTGCAATTTTTTTCTAGTTTTTTAATTTTTGTCATATTTTTAGGTTACTCCTGTCTGATGAGCAAGCGAACCTCCTCTAGGATTCAAAAAGGTTACTGCATAGTTTCTAGATGTAAAGGAATGTATTTTAAAATCACGAAAAATAGCATTTTTTTTGAAAAAAATGCAATTTTTGTTTTCCATTTTTTATTTCATCTATTGCTATTGTTCCGGTTTTTTCAGCCGCATTGATCAAAAAACCTTTGTGCGAGGTTTGATGATAACTTACTGACAAGTTTTATTGGCCACGGATTTTTTTCAGCTTTTTACTATCACAAATTTCAGCAATTTTTTTTTATAAAACTTGCAATTATTTTCTAGTTTTTTATTGTTTTTTTTTATTGTTAGGTTATTATGGTCTCAAGAGCAATAGAACCTCCTCTAGGGTTGGAAAATAGGTTAATCCATAGTTTCTAGATGTAATGGAATGCTTTTCATTATTTTAACATGACGAAAATTAGCATTCTTTTGACAAAACTTGCAATATCTATTTTTCTTTTTTACGACATCTTTTATCCTTGTTCAGGTTTCTTCAGCCGCACCAATCAGAAAACCTCCTTAAGGAGGTTAATAATTAGTTAATAATTAGTTAATAAGGAGTTTAATAATTAGTTACTGACAAGTTTTTATTGGCCATGGATTAGTTCTCAACTTTTTAGTAACACAAAATTTAGCAGTTCTTGGCAAAACTTGCAATTTTCTGACATTTTTTGTCCCTTTACAGGTTTTTATAGTTTCTGGGATCAGAAAACCTCATTTGCAGTTTGACAATAATTTAATGCAAAATTTTTATTGTTCGTGGAATAGTTCTTAATTTTTTAATATCATAAAGTTTAAAAATTTATTGATAAAATTTGCAATTTTATTTGGAATTTTTGTCATTTTTCTATTTTTTTAATGGATTCAAGAGCCAATGAACATGCTCTAGAGCTTAATAATAGGTTACTGCTAAATTTTCAGATGTAATGAAAAGTTTTTCAACTTTTTAGTATCACGAATATAAGTAATTTTTAATAAGTATTTGGAATTGTTTCAAGTTTTTTTAGATCGTTGAGTTTTTTGAATTTTCCAGGCACCAGATGGCACGTATACTCCTGCAACCTTTGATAATAAGCTGCCGCATAGTTTCTAGAAATAAAGCAACGGTTATCAATATTTAAATGATTCGAGTGTTAGCAAATTTTGTTAAAAACTAATTTATTTTCCAAATTTTCGAAGAAATACTATCATGTTCCAAGTTTTTGGACCTGTATCAATTAGTAAAACTATTTAAGGCTTGAAAAAGAGATACTAAATAGTCTACTGAGTCAATTAAATCGTTTTGAAGATACAAATATTACGATTATTAGCAAATTTTTTATTAAAATTACGATTATTTCTAAAATTTTTAAATATTTTTGTCCTTTTCTGAGTTTAACGATCATTACTGTTCCATGAAGAATTTTTTTTATGTCTTTCAGATGGGTTACATGACAGCATATAGAGACAATAAAAGGGTTTTGAACAATTTTTCACTTCGGAATTTGTATCTTTTCTTTTAAATTTTGTCTGTTTGATTTAATTACTAAGAAGGCTAGAAAACTAAGAGCTCGAATCATCACGAAAAACATACCTAATTTTCTGTCCGTCGACTGCAGTTGCTTTATTTCTTTTTTGTTCAAGTTTTATCTCTCTCTCTCTCTCTCTCTCTTTCTCTCTTTCCATAACTGTTTTGTTAATGCCGCACATCAGCTACTGTTAAGGCGTGGTTTAGTCGTCTGTTGCCCTCTTTAAAGCTGGATTATAATAAAAAAGTTTTATCTTTATTAACTTATCTAAAATTTTCTTAAATACTCATTGTTTTATTGATCTCAAATGAAGTTTGTAGTAATTATAATAATCCTGTTAGTCTTTTTAATGCGTTTTTTCGGTTGACTGTTTTTCCGTCTGACCCATTTAATTTTTTGTCCTCAGAAACGGGATTAAAAGGGAAGCTCCCAGTGTGTATAACGTTCTCTTAGACACTATCAACTCACCAGTTTTCAAGTATGCTTTTCACAGAAACCGCTTAGGAGACTAATAATTATGTTGTGAAGGGCCGTTCTTAGAAAATGATCCCCAACCCCAAATGAGCCCCAACATCGCCCCTTGATTAGCCCCAACCAGCATCTTGAGCTTCGTTCAGGCGGTAAGTTCACTGTGCAGCCAGCAATCCTGCTCCACTGTTTCCGCTGCGCTCACATCACGCTCTTTCAGTTGAGCTGAAGCAAGCCTCATTAATCCCTAGCTAGCTACTGACAGAGCCAACCATTCGCCTGTCACTTGAGTGCAATTCGCCCGACTTTATAAATTTACTTGTTGTTCGGGTATCGTAACAAATTGTTTGTGACCTGAACATCTGTGTTCAATTATCTCTTCATTAAGAAGACAATTGAGTCAACAAGGTGAATAAGGACGGTGGAAACATCATGTGCAAACAAATGTTTAGCGAGCTTCTTTGTTACCCCCCTTTTGGGAGATAATAGATTTGATTGATGAACTTATTCAAGTTCTCGTAGTCTTCCAAAATTTCATGCATTTTCTTGCTTGCTCACAAGATTGTATGCGTATTTTAATATTACAATAGTTACACAATTAAAATTGGATACAATTGGAGTATAGTATGAAATGATGACCAAACAATCCCCTATAGACATGGCAACAAAGATAAACTTGAATTGTCTGACATAAAAATAAAAAAAGAACCAATGCAATTTTTGATAATCAAGGTAGTAATGTTCGGGTTTAGGAGCATTATTTAGATGACTTTTGTCAACTGAAAAAGTACGAAAATAATAGACATAGGGTCAAGCGTGCACTTCAAAACAGTTGAAGCACAAAATATCTGGCTTTAGGTTACAGTTTACAAAAAAGGAGGTTTTTTTCCAGTGAGCCTAAGCAGGCCGAGTTTATATCTCCTCAGTTCTGATAAAAATTTAGAAAAAAAAATATCTTTAATTTGATCCTGTGAGATCTGATATTGGAAATGTCTTCTAATCTGGCTTACCATGAACTACCCGTATATGGTGCGGATGATTGGAAAGGGACAACTTAAATGGTTTTCACTAATCGACAGACACTGTTAGCAGAAGTTTTCCTATTCTTTTCCCGAGACTTAAATATTTTTTAAGCAAACTCTCTTCTACCTGATCACTCTGTTCTTTTTTGTCACTCATTTTTGCAAAAAATCCCTAGTTGTTGTCAAACGATGTTTGTTGCAATAATTAATTGCTCTCAAACAAAGTGTACAGAAATGTTGTCAGATTTTTAATGCTGACACGATCCACCTGGTCGATCTGCTCTCTATTGGCATGGCATTTTGCAAAAATATGTTTAATTGCTCAGAAAAGAAGTTTGTTGCAATTAATATTTGCTCTCAAACGAGGTTTGTATCAATTACATTCGTCCTGTCGATCTATTTTTATGCAATTTTTTTGCTTGACTGATTTTTCGTCTGACCCATTGTACTTTTTTTCCTGAGAATCGGGATAAAGAGTTAGCATCTAGTGGGCATTACGTTCTTCTAGAGCCTCTCAGCTCACTAGTCTGCTAATATGCAATTCACAGAAACTGCTTTGGAGACTTATAATTGTGGTGTGAAGGTCTGTTGTTAGAAATTGATCCCCAAACCCCAAGCAGACCCACCCCGGCCCTATGATTATACCCAACCCCCACCTTGCGCTTCGTTCAGGCCATAAGGTCCCCATGGAGCCAAAGATCCCCCCGCTCACCGTTGCCCCCCCCCTCCACTGCGCTCACCTCACGCTCTTAGGAGATACAAAGTTTTCTTACAATTTCATCATGTAAGATATGATATAGGAAATGACTCCTAATTTGGCCTAACGAAGAACTAACCGTTTATGGTGCGGATGATTGGAATGAGACAACTTAAATAAATTAAACTAATCGCCAAACACTGATAGCAGAAGTTTTCCTATTCTTTTCTCGAGGCTTAATTATATTTTATGCGGAGCCTCTTCTACCTGATCACTCTGTTCTTTTTTGGCACAACAATTTTGCAAACAAATCTTTAACTGTTGACAAACGATGTTTGTTGCAATAATTAATGCTCTCAAACCAAGTTTGTTGCAATTACTTTCGTCCGGTCCGTCCTGTTGGTCGGCGATTCACAGAAACGCTTCGGAGACTTATACTTATGGTGTGATGGGCTTTTATTAGAAGTTGATCCCAACACCCCAAACGAGCCCCACCCGGCCACTTCATTAGCCCTCAAACCCCGCCTTGGGAGTTGTTCAGGCCGTAAAGTCCGCATGCAGCCAAAGATAACCCTCTCATCTTTGCCCCACCGCGTGCCCCCGCTGCGCTCAATTTACACGCTTTTAATTAAACTAAAGCTAATCTCATTAAACCGTAGCTAACTACAGACGAAGCCAACTAATCGCTGGTAATTTGAGATTAATATGCTTGACTTTAATAATTAAAATGTTGTTCGGGTATTGTTAAAACTTTTTTGTAACCTGAACATCCGGGTTTAAACATCTCTTCATTTAGTAGACAATTGAGTCTACAAGGTAGATAAGAATGGTCGGAACATTTTTTGCAAACACATCGTTAGCGAGCTAAATTGTCTCTCCCTTATTGTAAGAAAATAGATTCGATTCATGAACGTATTCAATTTCTTGCAGTCTTCCAAAAAGCTCTTGAACTCTTTAGTTTGCTCACAAGATCGCAAGCGTACCTTAATATAGGTTACAATTGAAGTAGTTTGTGAATTGATGAACAGATAATCCTTTTTAGAGGAGGCAACAAAGATAAACTCTAATTGTCTTAATTTAAACCTAAAAAGAAAAACTAATTCAACTTTTAATTTTAAAGGTAGTAAAGTTTGTTTTTAAGAGCAGCTTTGAGATGACTATTGCCAATAGAAAAAGTACATTAATAACAGACAGGGGGTCAAGTGTGCCCTTCAAAACAAATTTAGCACGAATATTTGATTTTACCCGACTGTTTACACTACTCTAGAAGAAAAGAGGGTTTAATTTTTCCAGCGGATCACGAGAGCCGAGTTTATATAAAAGTTAAAATTTTTTAAATAAAATTTTATTCTGTAAGATCTGATATAGGAAATGTCTCCGATTTTGGCCCATCCAAGAACTAACCCTTTATGGTGCAGATGCTTGAAATGGGACAGCTTACAAAACATTGAGCTAAACGAAAAACACTGATAGCAGAAGTGCTGCCAGTTTTTTTTTATGCCGACACGTTCCACGTGGTCACTTTGCTTTTTATTGGCATGGCATTTTGCAAAATATGTTAAAATGCTCTGAAAAAGGTGTCTTGCAATTAATAATTGCTCTCAAACGAAGTTTTTATCAAATGCATTCGTCCTGTCGGTCCATTTTTATGCATTTTTTTTTGCTTGACTGATTTACTGTCTGACCCATTGGACTTTTCTTCCTCAGAATCGGGATAAACAGGTTGCGCCCAGTGGGCATTACGTTCTTCTAGAGACTCTCAGCTCATTCACAGAAACTGCTTTGGAGACTTTTCCTTGTGGTGTGAAGAGCAGTTCTTAAAAATTGATCCCCCACCCCAAACGAGCCCAACCCCGGCCCCATGATTAGCCCCAAACCTCACCTTGCGCTCCGTTCAGGCCGTATGGTCCCCATGCAGCCAAAGATCCCCTCCCACCCTTGCCCCCTTCGCTTCGTTCACCTCACGCTCTTAGAAGATACAAAGTTTTTTATTTAAAATTTCATCCTGTAAGATCTGATATAGGAAATGTCTTCTAATTTGGCCTACCAAAGAACTGACCGTTAATGGGGCGGACGATATAAATGGGACTGCTTACAAAACAGTAAACTAAACGACAAACACTGATAACAGAAGTGTAACCAGATTTTTTTATGCCGACACGTTCAACCTGGTTACTTTGTTCTCTATTGGCATGGCATGTTTAACTGTTCTGAAAAGAAGTTTGTTGTAATTTTTAATTTCTCTCAAACAAAGTTTTTACCAATTACATTCAACCTGTCGGTCTTTTTCTGAGCAGATTTTTTGCTTGAATGTTTTTTCGTATGACTCATTGGACTTTTCGTGCTCAGAATTGATAAAAAGGTAGCGCCCAGTGGGCATTACGTTCTCTTAGAGCTTTTCAACTGGCTAGTATGCAAATATGCGATTCACAGAGAATGCTGTGATGACTTTTACTTATGTTGTGAAGAGCAGTTCTTCAAAATTGATACCCACCCCAACCGAACGCCAACCCCGGCCCCTGCATCTGCCCCAACCCCAACTTAAGGTCCCCGTGCAGCCAAAAGATACCACACCAACAGTTGCACCCACGGTACCAAGTACTCGCCAGTGATTCGCACGATTTTTTTAATTAGTTTTTTGATTGGGTATCGTAAAAACTATTTCGTAACCTGAAAATCTGTGTTCGGACATCTCTTCATTTAGTAGACAATTGATTCCGCAATGCGAATAAGAACGGTCAGAACAGTTCGTGAAACACGTCGTTAGCGAGCTACTTTGTCTCTCCCTTATTGCGAGAAAATAGATTTGATTCATGAACTTAATCAAGTTCTTGCAGTCTTCCAAAAATTTGATGCACTCTTTTGCTTGCTCACAAGATTGCATACGTACCTTAATATTCGTTACAATTGGAGTAGTTTGTGAATTGGTGAACAAATATTTCTTTTTTAGAGGAGGCAGCAAAGATAAACTTTAACTGTCTTAATTTAAAAACTAAAAAGAAGAACCAATTCAACTTTTGATATTCAAGGTAGTAACGTTTCTTTTTAAGAGCAGCTTTTAGATGACTTTTGCCAATAGCAGAAGTACAATAATAACAGACATGGGGTCAAGCGTGCCCGTCAAAACATTTTAGCACAATATATTTGTTTTCACACTATTGTTTACACTACTCTAAAGAAAAGAAGGGTTTGCAAACTTGCAAAATCACCAGTTTTCAAGTGTTCGATTCACTGAAACCGTTTAGGAGACCAATAATTATGTTGTGAAGGGCCGTTCTTAGAAATTGATCCCCCACCCCAAATGAGCCCCAACCCGGCCCCTTCATTAGCCCCAACCCCCACCTTGAGTTTTCTTGAGGCGGTATGTTCACTGTGCAGCCAAAGATCCCGCTCCACACTTTCCCCTCCATTGCTCTCACCTCACGCTCTTTCCGTTGAGCTGAAGCAAGCCTCATTAATCCATGGCTAGCTACTGACAGAGCCAACCATTCGCCGGTCACTTGAATGCAATTTGCCCAACTTTGTATTTTAACTTGTTGTTCGGGTATAGTAAAAACTTTTAAAGTTTGTGACCTGAACATCTGTGTTCGAATATCTCTTCGTTTAGAAGACAATTGAGTCCACAATGTGAATAAGAACGATGGGAACATTTTGTGCAAACAAATTTTTAGCGAGCTTCTTTGTCTCTCCTTTATTGGGGATAATAGATTTGATTGATGAACTTATTCAAGTTCTTGTAGTCTTCCAAAATTTCATGAATTTTCTTGCTTGCTCACAAGATTGTATGCATATTTTAATATTACATTAGTTATACAATTGAATTTGGATACAATTGGAGTATAGTATTAAATGGTGACCAAACAATCCCTTATAGACAAGGTAACAAAGATAAACTTGAATTGTCTGACAAAAAAGTAAAAAAAGAACCAATGCAATTTTTGGTAATCAAGGTAGTAATGTTCGGGTTTAGGAGCAACATTTTGACGACTTTTACGAACAGGAAAAGTACAAAAATTATAGACATAGGGTTAAGCGTGCACTTCAAAACAGTTGAAGCACAAAACATCTGGCTTTATATTACTGTTTAGAATGCTCTAAAAATGGAGGTTTTTTCCAGTGAGCCTAAGTAGGCCGAGTTTATATCTACTCAGTTGTGATAAAAATCTTAGAAAAAAATTACTTTATTTTTATCCTGTGAGATCTGATATCGGAAATGTCTTCTAATCTGGCCTACCAAAGAATGACCCGTATATGGTGCAGATGATTGGAAAGGGACAACCTAAAAAATTTTAACTAATCGACAAACACTGATAGCAGAAGTTTTTCTATTCTTTTGCCGAGACTTAAATATTTTTTATGCAGAGCCTCTTCTACCTGATCAATCTGTTCTTTTTTGGCACGGCAATTTTGCAAAAAATCCTTAATTGTTGTCAAACGATGTTTGTTGCAATAAGTAATTGCTCTCAAACAAAGTGTACAGAAGTGTTGCCAGATTTTTGATGCCGACACGTTCTACCTGGTCACTCTGCTCTTTATTGGCATGGCATTTTCAGAAATATTTTTAATTGCTCTGAAAACAAATTTGTTGCAATTAATAATTGCTCTCAAACGAAGTTTGTATCAATTACATTCGTCCTGTCGGTCTATTTTATGCAATTTTTTTTGCTTGACTGATTTTCTGTCTGACCCATTGGACTTTTCCTCCTGAGTATCGGGATAAAGAGGTAGCGCCCAGTTGGCACTACGTTCTCCTAGAGCCTCTCAGCTCACTAGTCTGCAATTATGCGATTCACAGAAACTGCTTTGGAGACTTATCCTTGTGGTGTGAAGGGCAGTTCTTAGAAATTGATCTCCCACCCCAAATGAGCCCCACCCCGGCCCCATGAATAGCCCCAACCCCCACCTTGCGCTTCATTCAGGCCGTAAGGTACCCATGCAGCCAAAGATGCCCCTCCAACCGTCCCCCCCCCCTCCGCTGCGCTCACCTCAAGCTCTTAGAAGATACAAAGTTTTTTACTTAAAATTTCATCCTGTAACATCTGATATAAGAAATGACTTCTAATTTGTCCTAACGAAGAACTGACTGCATATGATGGCAGATGTTTGGAAAAGGACAGCATATACAACAGTTTAAACTAATCAACAAACACTCTGATAGCAGAAGTTTTCCTAGACTTTTAAATTTTTCTCGAGGCGCAAAAATTTCTCTTGACGAGCATCTTCTCTCTGACCTCTCTTTGCTATTTTTTGGCTTGGCATTTTTGCAAAAAAATGTTCTATGGATGAAGCCAGCAGAATATGCAGTTGGAAGTTGAGCTCAAAATATTTAGGTTTAAATTGCAAAATTTTTGATTTCGATTATCATTTTTTTTTGTTTTTGCTGCAGCCATGTTTCGATTTTAAGCCCATTTGCGGCTACCAATATTTGTTATTTTGCTACCTGAAAATGCATTGTTCGTGATTTGACAAAAAAAGAGTTTTGCATTCGCGAAACATCTGATAAGACCGAAAATTAGAAATGTATGATCAAACAAGATGAAGATTCATGGTTTAAAATGTGATAATATTGTCCTATCAGATCTGATCTGATGAATCCTTCGGTTGATATCTTTAAGGACAACTTTCTGCAAAAAAATTTAAGACCTTGCACATTAAATTTTTTCCAATCACGCGGGTGAACGTTTTGGACACTGATGCACTTGTTGGTAAAACTCAATTCCCCTTTATAAGCACCTAAGTTTATATATAGTCGAGGGAACTTAGGTTACTGTAAAATGTCATGGTGAAAAGCATATGTTTTTCTTTATGTCCTTCATTTTGCTAAAAATACAGAAAAATTTATGACGACCTGCATATTCATATGCAAACTGAGTTAACTTTTGAAAAGAGACGGGCTACTTGTTGATTTAACCGGCATATGTTTACATCAATCATATCCCATGAGTGATGATGCACAATACTTTCAACCAATAAAAAATCAATTTTGAATTCAATTTATTTTTATTACCAGGCATTCGTTTTGCTAACATTAGTACAGGTTAAATTTTTTGTCAGCATAATTGGTTATCAATTGACCTTGAAAGATTGGACTTTTAACCTCTGGTCGTGTCGGGATTAAACGTTATTTAACACCCAAAAAATGTGAGAATGGCAGTGAATAAGGTCAGAGATTGTAATAACTTTAACACAAGCCTTTACCATATTTTTGCATTAAGCGTAAGATCTTGTTTTTTTTGCCACATTAATCGATTTTATCACGAAACGTACATATTCCTTCTAATCCTTTTTGTTTTTGCAATCTTTTTTCCACTTGGATACCATAGAACAGTTTGAAAACAAAACTAAACGTCATGTGTTTACCTGGATATCTTGATAGTACCATTTGCCCGAAAAAAAGTTATAAATTTTTGAAGAAAGTTGAAGAAATGTATTAGAGGCATGATTTATGCAGCAAGAAATAATCGAACGTATTCACAAACACCTTTCTTTTCACAAAGAAGGGATCTGATAAAGATTGACACAATATGAAGCGAGTCATGGATCTCACTCGCGTTTTTAAATTTATATCGCACTATTTTCAAAATTTTTCAACTTTCTTCTGTCAAAGTTGCAATATGTTACTATATATCATACAAATCAACAACAAATGCTGTTAGAGATGCGTTAATTTGAATTTAGAGAAAAGATCTAGCAAGTTTAGAAAAAAATAAAATCGAGTTTGATGTCAGAATAAAAGTTATATAGTGTGTTTCATGATTGATAAGCATGCATATCTCTCTCGAAATTTTTTTTTATAAAAACAGTTATAGTGTCAGCTATCTATCAGGGACACAAACATAAACCATTCCGTTACATAAACAATCTTTAGCATTCTATCGATGCTTAAATAGATAAGCATTGACAGCGTATTCCAGTAGAAACAAACATGTGTCACGAAAAAAAAACAAAAAGGTATAATTTACAAATATTTTCAATAGGAAAAACGCAGAATGCTTTTGGTTATAATTTTGATCTCGTAGATAGTAAAATAAACCACCATAACTTCTAAAGTTGTAAGCTCTAGTTCATAATCAAACAAAATTTTATCAGGTTTTGCTTCACAATTTAAGTGATGCAGTGCAGTGTAAAAACGCAAGTTTAAGGTTTTTGACAATGATAGCCTTCCATCTGGATTTATGTGATTTATGATATGAATTTTTATTGTAATGACATTTAAAAAACTGACGTATGTAAGGAAAAAGTTGCCGAGTTTCGAGCATCAAATGTTGAGGCAGAAAAACTCAACGCGACTTCATTACGAATTTGAAATCTGTTATTTAGACGAAGTTAAATTCATTAAAGATTTTTATTTATCTTTTTGTTTATCCCAATATAGCCGCCGTGTTATCACTATTATCTCACACCAAGTTAAATAGAAAACCTTCCAAGATTTTCGGAAAAGTTTTTGGCTCTCAATTTGAAATCAAGTGAACACTTTATCATTAAGAATGATTTTTTGAGTTGGTTCTTTTCGTTCGCAGAAAAAGTCATTGGATATTGAATTAATAAAAAAAAGTGGAAACAAACCTTTTCATCAGTTTGCAGAATAAAATTGAGAACGAAACCCCAGACAGATTGGCATTCGTGCACCGTTTAATTGCTCTCTAACGAAGTTCGAAGCCATGATTGTAAACGTTTGCGTGTTTTTAAAACTCGGAGAAGAGTATTCGTATTCTATAGCTTATTTTTAACTGAGGCAAGTTTGTTCATGACTTGAATTTTGACTATTTTCTATAGGATCATTTACCAAAAAAAAG